>NW_006793997.1:3376074-3426387 GCF_000442215.2 Lipotes vexillifer | reverse complement strand
CAGCAGGAAAGAAAGATGAACTTGGGAGTGGGAGGGAAGGTTTGGGGGAGAAGACATGGTCGCTCTGGCAGGAACTCAGCAGGGATCAGACAGTGGAAGGCACAGGAGGCCCAAATGCTGAGAGAGCTCAGAATAGAAACGGTATTGATAGCAGAATGCAGAGCGGGATCACTTGAAATACGGATGTTTAATTGGATTTCTCTGGGGATGACTCACCGCCTTTGATAGATGCTGTTACCCTGGTGGGGTCTCTATCATGGGATTTGAGAATTTTCCATCTGCACTTGTAGTCTTGAGGCCTTGTTTCAATAAATGTCCAGGACAGTGTGTCCTCCTCTGTGCCCGCCCGCCAGCTTGCCTTCCTCTCTTCATCACGTATTTAATGCGATGTGTCAGGCATGTGTGACGTGCTAGAATCACAGAGCGAAGAGGCAAAGCCCCTTAAAGGGTGCAGTCTATTTAGGGAGAAACACAAGTGCTCAGATGATTATCAGGTGGGTGAGGGGCTGTGCAGCTGAAGGAAGAGGACGTGATGCAGCCCGGGAGCATCAGGAAGACTTTGGAAGGAGATGCTGGGGCCGTCCTGAAGGCTGCATAGGAATTAGACTGAAACAAAGGTGTTCCGCGTGAGGGATGCATTGAAGTGAGCAAAGGCTTGAAGGGTGCTTGTCGGGATCACACAGGCATGCAGGTGGGCTGCTAGCCTGAAATGCAGGCTCTATGGCTAGAAATGAGGCTCGAGAGACAAGGGCACAGAGGGCCTTCTGCTGCAGCTATAGTGACCGGCCATGGAGTGGCCCATGGTAATTTAAAACAAAAAACAAAAAACTTTAAAAATCATCCAGATAATACATGCATGTTGAAAAAAACAAACAAAAATTTAAAATACAGAGAAGCCGATGAAGGAAATAAAATTCCTTCAAGAGAATTCCCTGGTGGTCCAGTGGTTAGGACTCTGCACTTTTACTGTCGAGGGCATGTGTTCAATTCCTGGTCAGGGAACTAAGATCCCACAAGCTGCGTGGCACAGTCAAAAAAAAAAAGAAATCCCTCAAAATAATCAAATGTAACATTTTGAATGAAGTCTTCCTGTCTTTTTTCTAAGCATCTGTATTTTGCAAAATTGGATCCTAACATTTCTTAACCACTTTTTGATATGGTTTATTCTCTTATATCAATAACATCTCTTTTGAGCATCATTTTTAATACCTGGGCAGAATTTCATTATGCACACATCCCATCCTTTATTTAAGTGGCCCTCTGTTATTGTTGACAATTATGTTGCTTCCAGTGTTTTGCTATTGCAAACAAGGCTCTGTTGCACATAATCATAGCTAAATCTTTATGGTGCCCTTAATTATCTCCCTAGGATGAAATCCTAGAAATGGAATCACTAGGCTAGAGTTTAAATGTTTTCAAGGCCCCTGACATATGTTTTCACATTGTCCCCAGTTTTCTACTCTTATCAGTCCATTGGCCGTATTTGCTGTTTCTCCTGTGTCTTCTCAAATTCCCACATCACTTTGAACATGTCAACGGAGGACCGTCCAGGGAGAACGGAGAGGGATCAGGCTGGGAGATGAGGCCACTGTGCTAACCTTTGTGGCTGAAGGAGATTTTCCTCCTACCCTGCACAGAGCAGGCCCCCTGGGCTAACGACAGTTTAGGTGATAAGGCTGAAATCCATAGTCTGGCCTCCCTTTTCTTGTAGGATTGCAGAGAAAACGCAGGACACCCGGTTAGATCAGAATTTCAGATCAATGACAGATTGTTTTTTAGGATAGGCATGTTCCAAAGATCACACGTGGCATTCTTTTTTTTTTTTTCGGTACGTGGGCCTCTCACTGTCGTGGCCTCTCCCGTTGCGGAGCACAGACCTCGGACGTGCAGGCTCAGCGGCCATGGCTCACGGGCCCAGCCGCTCCGCAGCATGTGGGATCTTCCCGGACCGGGGCATGAACCCATGTCCCCTGCATCGGCAGGCGGACTCTCAACCACTGCGCCACCAGGGAAGCCCACACGTGGCATTCTTATGCTAAAAATGATTCCGTATTTATCTGAAATCCGACTATAACTGGGCATCCTCTGTTTTTATTTGTTGACTCTGGGAACCCTTCGTGTCTTACCACATCCATTTTGTGTTGGTTGTATTTTCTCCTGGGGTCCTCTAGAGAAAACACTGCAGCCTGGCCAGCAATAACTTTATTTGGTTGCACTGGGTCTTAGTTGTGGCAGGCGGGCTCCTTAGTTGTGGCATGCATGTGGGATCTAGTTTCTTGATCAGGGATCAAATCCGGGACCCTGCATTGGAAGTGTGGAGTCTTAACCCCTGCACCACCAGGGAAGTCCCTGTCCAGCAATAACTTTTAAACGTGCAGAGTTCTTCCTTGTATCATTGGAAAGTAATATACATAACTGATGCCCTATTGTTGGACATTCGTGGTGTTTCCTTTTCTCTTCTCTCTTCTCCTCTCTTTTCTCTTTCCTCCCCCCTCCTTCCCCTCCCCCCTCCTCATCCTCCTCCTTTTCCTTTTTCCCTCTCCCTTCATCTCTCTATCTTACCTGTTTGGAGTTTAATCTTTGTGCACATCTTTAATTCTTTGTGGACCACTCAGCCGAGAGCCTCAGGGCTAGGATTAGGGAAACCCAGGACCAGAACCCTTCACAGCTTGCTGAGCCATCCAAGGGGATGACTTAACGTGTCTCAGTCTAAGCACTCTCCTTGGCAAGAGATTGGGGGAATAAAAGTAGAAAATACATGAAATCACAAAAATTAGTATGTCCCTAGTGAAGGGAAGGATGTGAAGGACAAATGCCCTAGCAGAAACTGCCAGATCACATTAGCAGGTGCTGCAGGAAATCTGTTGGCTGACCTCATATTCACTGCACACAGCTTAATCCCCCACTGTTGCCCAGAGGAGAAAGCAGGCTGGGCCCTCAGTCAAAGCGTCAGGTGGTTGAGAGCCCCATGGGCCCACCCCATGGCCAGGAACCTTAGCCAGCTTGATTCCTGATGTCTCTCAGAAGTGGAAATTGAGGCAGGAAGCGCACACATAGTAGGCTGTCAATAATCATCTAGGTTGTCTAGATGATTGATTTATTGGACAACTCAGCAAGTCAATGACTCAATGATCAATATTCCCCTCTCTGGGCATTTACTTCTTCATCCGTATAAGGTGAAAGCTCTTCCAGCTCCAAGAACTCGGTTAGTCTCTGATTACTTTCCAAGTTTTTTCCCCAAAGATTAGGTTCAGGATGAAATTTTTCTATAAAGGGCCAGCTAGTGAAAATTTTAGACTTTGGGCCATATGGACTCCATCGTCATTACTTAACTCAGCCATTGTAGGGTGAAATCAGCCACAGACGGTAGGTAAATGAACAGGCACAGCTGTGTTCCAATAAAACATTTTTTATAGACACTGCACTTTGAATTTCATGTAATTTTCATGTGTCCAGTAATGTTCTTCTTCTTTTGATTTTTTTCCAACCATTTAAAAATGTGAAAACCATTCTTACCTCATGGATTTCAACAAAGCAGGCAAGGAGTCATGTTTGGCCCTTGGGCCATAGTTTGTTGACCTCACTGGAGATTCAAGAGCAAATGCAACTTCCAGGAAGTCCCTTGAGCACCTTAAACAGAAAGTTCAGAGTGAGGATCCTCTTTCTCCTTGCTGTGTACATACTGGTCACCATGTCTGCCAAACTGGCTTTCATAGACACATAGCCCTGCCGTGCTCTCACTCTAGAACCTAAGATGGCTCCCATGTCAAATCCTTTATAACCAAGACCTGTATGTCACCAGTATTTCAGTGGACTCTTCCTTGTCACATAACACTGATATCACACTCCTTTCTACAGTCAGTGTTTGAGCTGCCCCCCTGCCTGAGTGCCTGGGAGCCTTCTCTGTGACCCTCCAGGCTGTGCCCCTCCCATAAGTGGCACTGAGAAACCTTCCCCCAAACTACTCTGGTCTCTATCTTCCCTGAACTCCAACCACCATATGAGATGGGACTTTGATATTCCTGTTGCAGGAAGGGGGACCCCTTCCAGGGCTCGAGAGTGGGCTCTTGTCTAACACTAGGAAACGAATTGTCCCAGGAGACACATGGGCTGACAAAGCAAGAGACTTTATTGGGAAGGGGTGCCCGAGTGGAGAGCAGCAGGTAAGGGAACCCAGGAGAACTGCTCTGCCACGTGGCTCGCAGCCTTGGGTTAGTTTCCAGTTGTCTCCACCCAGTCATCTTGCTTGGCCCATAGTTGGTCTAACTCAGGGTCCTTCCTGGTGGCACGCGTCTCTCTCAGACAAGATGGATTCCAGTGCAAACGACTCTGGGAGGTTGGTCGTCTCCTCCCTCTTTTGGCCCCTCCCGAATTCTCCCTTTAGATTTGGGTGGCAGCACCATGTTCCTTATTGGGACCTCCTGCTGTGAGAAAACTCAGGCAAGCGAGGCCTGGCCAAGGCTGGTGGTTTCGGTGAAGAGTCCTCTAACATTCTCACCTGAGAGGTCAGACTGCCTGGGTTCAAGTTCCTATTACTTACTCTGTGGCCTTGAGCAAGTTCCTAACACCATCCAAGGGATGATAATGATAATACTCACCTGATGGGGTTGCTGTGAGAGTTAATTGAGATGATTTTTATAAAATGCTTAGCCCAGAATCTGGCGCCCATAGTATGAAAGCATTAATAAATGCCAGCTACGACTATACTTCTGTGTTGTTTGACATTTTTACAGGGAGACTGCCCTTAATATGTGTATAATTTTTAAAAGACCAAAAGTACCCTTTTAGTTCTAAAACAAAAGCAAAAAATATTGTTGGTAATTTTTTCAGGGAAACTTGTAATTAACATGCAGCATACACACAGAAAAGGGCACAAACCCCAAGAGTTCAGCTTGATGAGTTTCTCAGTATTAGTAATTTTTCTGAATCCAAGCAGAGATGATCTAGAAAAACCTGGAGGAGAGAAGAGTAATCCATGCTTGAGGGAGGTGACATTCTTTTAGGAACAGTGTCCCCTCCCAGATGAGGGTCTGATTACAATCAAGGGAGAAGCCAGTTAACATGCAGACCATAAATGTGCCACGGGGAGAAAACAGGCCTTCTGTGACGTGTCATAAAGGTGTCCCTTTCATGGATGTGTCACCTGAGCCCGTGTGGCAGGTATCTCTCTGGTCGCTTGGTCCCCAGCATAATGCTGACAGATGACTGAGCCCAGGGTCTCCCTGGAGATGTCTCAACACTTACTCCCCCCCAGGGACAGCGTTTAAGCTCATTAATCCAAGAACGCCAAACAAACGCACACACTCATCATCTCAGTGCCATTAGGTTGGAGGAAATTGAAGCAGCACAAAAAGTGGGATTCATTCTTTGATGCACGAATGTTGGCTAAGAGTTTTCAGGAGTGTCTGCCAGCTGGCAGCCTAGCCGCTCACCTCCTTACCCAGGGCAGAAGGGTGGACAGAAGTAGCCTTTGCTTTGCACCTACTATGTATGTGCTAAGCATAGGGCTGCCTGCTCTACACAGATAAGGTTATTTCATTCTCATACAACCCCGAGACAAAGGTATGATTCCTTTTCAACAGTGAGAGCACTGAGACCAATGAAAGCAGTGAAAGGACTCACCCAAGTTGTACAGCCAGTCAGCGGTGGAACTGATACCCGCACTTAGGTCTGGCAGGGTCTAAAGCAAGTTATCACCTCTAAATGCTAGCAGAACAGGGCTCCCAGTATCCTTGAAACCCCTCATCCTATATCTGAGGAAACAGGTGTGGAGAGAGAAATGATTTGTCGAGTCATTATGGTTTAGTTAGGGTTTTTTTTGGCTGCTCTGAGTGGCTTGTGGCATCTTGGTTCCCCTACCGGGGATCGAACCCACACCCCCTGCATCGGAAGCACGGAGTCTTAACCACTGTACCACCAGGGAAGTCCTGTCATTATGGTTTAATAAGAAATATATTTGGTATTTGACCCCATTCTTGGCACAGAGCTCCTGAAACTTTTGTAATTTTCTGAGTGATAGGGGTGCTAGGAGCAATTTTTGTTCTATTATTTGTTCCTTGACACAAGAGCTTCTACGACCCTGGGAATTTCCAGAGTGGTGAGTGTCTTTTCGTGTGTGAATGAGATGCCTGGTGGCTGGAGTCCCTAGGTGGCTTTAGGATGGGGGCTGGTCCCCAGAAAGACCAAGACATGATTAGAAGCTTGGAACTTTCAGCTCCACCTCTGCATTCTCTGGGGAGGGGGAGGGGCTGGAGATTGAGTTAATCATTGATCATGCCTATGTGATGAACCCTCATAAACACCTCTTAAGTATGATGTTCGGAGAGCTTCTGGCTTGGTGAACACACGGAGGTGATGGGAGGGTGGCCCACCTGGGGAGGGCCTGGAAACTCCACACCCTTCCCCATACCTTGCCCTATGTATCTTTCTTCAAGCTGTTCATCTGTACCTTTTAAAATATCCTTTATAACAAGCTACTAAATGTAAGTAAATGTTATTCTGAGTTTTATGAGCAGTTCTGGCAAATTATTGAACCTGGGAGAGGGGGTCACGGAACCACCAATTCATAGCCAGTTGGTCAGAAGTATAAGTGGTGCAGCCTTGCCATTGGCATCTGCATCAGGGGCAGTCTTATGAGACTGAGCCCTTAACCTGTCGGGTCTATGCTACCTCCAGGCAGTGAGTATCAGAATGGAGTTAAATGGCCGGACACCCAGTTGGTGTCCACCAAGAATTGGAGAATTGCCTGGTTTGAGAAAACCCACGCATTTAGTGTCACAAGTGAAGAGTGTATAGGAAAACAGAATTTTCCCTTTAATCATAGAGGAGGTTTATGGTGAGACTGAGATCCAGGCTGCACATCCCAGACCAGCATGCCACCTCTAAGACCAGATGTTATTTCTTCTCACCCATCCCAAGAAGTCCACCGCATCCACAACTTACAGAAGAAGAAGCCGAATAAATATTTTCTTAAAAAGTCAACCCTTTCCTCCGTCAGTCTGCTTCTGCCTTCACATCTTGGTCTCTGCTGGGTTTCCATTAGGCTCCACACCATGTCATTTTCAAAGAAATCTTGTAAAGCAGCAGCGCTGTTATTCTGACAGAGCCTATTCACCTCTCCCCGCCCAAAGCTGGTAAAATGACCAATTTTCTCCATCGTCCCAGCATGAAAGGTTAAGATGCATAATGACACGGACTGACTGTCTTTTCCTTCCTTCATCAGTCAGTTTCTCAGAGATTACATCTCTCTCTCTAGAACCAGCTGGCAGGAGCAGCTTGATTTCCAGGGTTCAGCACTCTTCGTGCAGAGAACTGGATTAATGGGGCTTATTGGAAGTTCCAGCCAAGCTTCAAAAGTGCTTTGCATGAACGGTTTAAATGTTTTTTGAATTATATTATTTAATGGCATTGGACAATCATTGTGACGTAATGCTCACAGTGAGCAAGGCATATGAATGTTTATTTTGATCCTGTTTTTATTAAAAATGCACATATTGGGACTTCCCTGGTGGTCCACTTGTTAAGATTCCGTGCTTCCACTGCAGGGGGCACGGGTTCGATCCCTGATCGGGGAACTGGGATCCTGCCTAACATGCGGCACTGCCAAAAAAAAAAAAGGCTATCAATAAAAATGTATGATTCCAATATTTTTCAAGAGGCACATATCCACATACATGTATCAGTGAAGCTGTCTTCAGCTGCATGTAACAGAACATCTGATTGATAGTGTCTTGGACTTTTTTTTTTCTGGCTGCACCTCGTGACCTGCAGGATCTCAGTTCCCCCACCAGGCCGTGGCAGTGAAAGCCTGGAATCCTAACCACTAGGCCACCAGGAAACTCCCAATAGTATCTTCAATTAATTAGGTATCAGTGGGGTAGCTCAAGGATGTCATCGAAAGTCTGGCTCTTTCCTCGCTTCCCTATGCCATCCTCACCACAGTGGCTATAGCAGCTTCAGGAGTATGAGGGGATAGCACCCAAGACTCAAATCATCTTCCCCAGAACCACCCCTCCCACCCAAGAAGACTTCCTCTTACCTCTCGTTGCCCCAAAGTGGGTCTCATGTCTACCTCTAGCTGCCAGGAAGCCTGGGAAAGTAGATGTCTGGCAGAGGCAAATGGGACTGCCATGACTGGTGCTATGGGCTAAATGTGTCCCTCCCCTCCCCTCAACAAATTCGTTTGTTGAAGCCCTAATCTCCAATGTGGTGGTCTTTAGAGGTGAAGCCTTTGGGAGGTGATTAAGGTCATGAGGGTGGAGCTTTCATGAATGGGATTAGTGCCCTTATAAAAGAGACCCCAGAGAGAAGATCTCTTTCTCCAACATGTGAGGCTATAGGAAGAAAGCCATCTGCAAATCAGGAAGAGTCCTCATCAGGAACAGGACCAGCTGGCAGCTTCATCTTGGACTTCCCAGTCCTTCAGAACTGTGAGAAATCAATGTTTGTTGTTTAAGCCACCCAGTCCATGGTATTTTTGTTATAGTAGCCTGAACAGACTAAGACAACTGGCTTCTGTTGTCACCGACCTGGGTACTTGGGCTCCTTTAATCAATAGAAATTGATAAGAGGCCAGATGAGGAATTCAGGCAGGGCTTTATTGGGACTCATGCAGCATGAGGGAAAGAAAACAAGAAGCAGGTGCCCGTGCTTGCTCTCCAAGGGCTGGCAAGCTGGTTCTTTAAATAGGGTGAGGGTGGGGGCAGATTGGTGGGTTGGGCTGAAGGGGTGGCTTAGGTGATCTGCCCACCCCCTTGGTGGCGCAGTGTGCAGGGATCATGCACAGTGCCCTACTTTTGCTCTCCACAAAAGAGAAATGGCAGTTGGAAAAATGGAAGGAATGGAGAAATGGCAGTTGGTTTGTGGACTTTTTGTATCTTATTGTTCATAATTGCCCCGACTGCGACTGCACAGGCATGCTTGTGCGTGCAGTTATTTTTAGTGCCTTCTAGTTTCTTTGTATCTGTTGCTTGAGGAGATGTGTGTCCAGGTGCAAGCATTGCAGTAAAGGGTCCAGGTCTCAGGTCCCAGCCTGTCTCGCCGAAAGGAGCTGGAGACATTGCCTCCTAAACAGATCAGGGCTATGGGAGGAAGGGGCAGAACGAAGATCAGTTCAGTGTCAGCCTCAACTCCTGCAGCCATGTGGAGAAGAGAGACCATGGTGAAGTGGTCAAGAGTGCCCACGAGCTTGGGCTGAATCCCAGTGGCCACATACCGGGGTGGCACTTTGGTCACATTGCTTAACTTCCATTTCCTTGTCTGTAAAAATGGAGATTAAAACACCTCTCTCAGGGCTGCCATGAGGACTTAGGTGGGTTTATGCACAGAAAGCAAATGCTCAATAAACGTTGACTTTTTGTTTCCCTTAATGGTAGAGCCCGTCCCTCCATCTTCCAGCCTGATTTTTGTTTAGGTAAATTCCCTGATAGATTGGGTGGAGGTTGGGGGAAGCAAGCTCCTTTCCTGGGGATGTTCAGGGAACCACCAGGCTTTGGTTTTGCCAACTGGGGTTTGTAAGTTGAAGACCAGAGGTGAATTGCTTGGGATCTGTCCACTGAAACAAACCTAAAAAAGCACAACGTGAGAGTTGTGAGTTAAGATTTATTGGGGGCAAAATGAAGACTATAGCCTGGGAGACAGTGTTTCAGATAGCCCTGAGAAACAGGCTCTCCAAGGGCTGGCAAGCTGGTTCTTTAAATAGGGTGAGGGTGGGGGCAGATTGGTGGGTTGGGCTGAAGGGGTGGCTTAGGTGATCTGCCCACCCCCTTGGTGGCGCAGTGTGCAGGGATCATGCACAGTGCCCTACTTTTGCTCTCCACAAAAGAGAAATGGCAGTTGGAAAAATGGAAGGAATGGAGAAATGGCAGTTGGTTTGTGGACTTTTTGTATCTTATTGTTCATAATTGCCCCGACTGCGACTGCACAGGCATGCTTGTGCGTGCAGTTATTTTTAGTGCCTTCTAGTTTCTTTGTATCTGTTGCTTGAGGAGATGTGTGTCCAGGTGCAAGCATTGCAGTAAAGGGTCCAGGTCTCAGGTCCCAGCCTGTCTCGCCGAAAGGAGCTGGAGACATTGCCTCCTAAACAGATCAGGGCTATGGGAGGAAGGGGCAGAACGAAGATCAGTTCAGTGTCAGCCTCAACTCCTGCAGCCATGTGGAGAAGAGAGACCATGGTGAAGTGGTCAAGAGTGCCCACGAGCTTGGGCTGAATCCCAGTGGCCACATACCGGGGTGGCACTTTGGTCACATTGCTTAACTTCCATTTCCTTGTCTGTAAAAATGGAGATTAAAACACCTCTCTCAGGGCTGCCATGAGGACTTAGGTGGGTTTATGCACAGAAAGCAAATGCTCAATAAACGTTGACTTTTTGTTTCCCTTAATGGTAGAGCCCGTCCCTCCATCTTCCAGCCTGATTTTTGTTTAGGTAAATTCCCTGATAGATTGGGTGGAGGTTGGGGGAAGCAAGCTCCTTTCCTGGGGATGTTCAGGGAACCACCAGGCTTTGGTTTTGCCAACTGGGGTTTGTAAGTTGAAGACCAGAGGTGAATTGCTTGGGATCTGTCCACTGAAACAAACCTAAAAAAGCACAACGTGAGAGTTGTGAGTTAAGATTTATTGGGGGCAAAATGAAGACTATAGCCTGGGAGACAGTGTTTCAGATAGCCCTGAGAAACAGCTCCAGAGAGGTAGGGGGGAAGGTCAGTATATATGTGATTTTGGTGAAGGGGGAGTACATGCAGTCAAGCACATATTTTTTGCAGAAGGTTTCTGCTAGTCTCGTGAAAGTTACTGCTAGTCACGAGGAGCAGACGTCACCATGAAGGATTTTAGTGCTTTTCTAGATGCGAGGAGATGCAAGATTGGGCTCATAAAATCATCTCCTGAAAATATCCAACTATCTGAAGACCTGTTCTGCCAGTTTTTCCCAGAGCACAGAGTGCTTCATTTCTGACCTCTACCCTGAACTCCTTTCAGGGGGTTTCGAAGGTCAGCAGCTGCAGTGGCTCATAATTTAATCCTTGTAGAGGTAGATGGCAAGTGCCAATCTGTAGGTGACAGATCTGAGGACCACGAGGTGTGTGGAAGAGGAAGAGAGAGAAAGAGAAGAGATGGAAAGCCGGTGACCAGAGAAAAATCTGAGGAAAACAAGAGTGCTATCTACTAGGAATCTTAATGGGGTTCTGACGCATGCCTGTCTGTGAGAGCGTCACAAGAATTTCACCTTGCTTGTTAATGTGGGGTGAATTTGGATGTGCTTGGGAGGACTCAAAACATGCTAAGTGCAGTTTCGAGATGGACAAAGGGTGAAGGCCCCCCAGAGCAAGCCCGCCACACCTGGGTTACATGTAGGAAGAAGACTGGTGTGAAATTCATCCAAACACTCGGAGTGAACAGTGGCCTCTGGTGCACGTGGATCAAGGTTATGTGTAATCTTAGGTTCCTTCTTCGTACTTGTTTGTATTTTCCAAAATTTCTACAATGATCAGGAATCTGTTCTGCAATCAGATACGAATTTTATTTTAAAAATTTTATTAAAAAAATTCTATAGAGAGGAATATAATTTTTAAAAGTTGTTTTAAGGTTGAACGTTAGCTCTATTTGTCAAATACCCTGCTTATCCAGCATCATTTTCTCTTTCTTTTCCCCCCTGCCTCTTTCTAACGGCTAATAATAGCAACAGATATGATTTACTGAGCATTGTACTGTGTATGTCCCAGACACGTGCTCAGTGCCTGACATGCATAATAATCCTACAAAGCTGTACTATTATAATTCCTATTTCAAAGATGAGGAAAGTTAGACTCAGAGAAGAATTTCTGGCACATGGCCCCTTTGAACTAGAGATATTTGGTGCCAATACTCTTGCTTCTAACATTACCTGTCGCTCTTTTGTTCTTTCATCATCTTTCCTTCTCTCATCTTTCAAAAAGTATCTATCAGGTACCTGTGTCAATTCTGTGGTTATAACCCAAGATTTCTCAACTTCATCATGATTGGCATTTTGAACCAGGTAGTTCTCTACTGAGGCGGGCTGCCCTGTGCATTGTAGGATGCTTTGGAACATCCCTGGACTCTACCCACTAGATGCCAGTAGCAATCCCCCCACATACCCAGCAGTAACAACAATTATGTCTCCAGATGTTGCCAAATGCCCCCAGGGACCAAAATCATCCTCTTTAAGAACCACTGATGGAGCCTCATCTCCACGCTAGATGTGGAAAAGGATTCTGGAGCACCTCCAGTTGAAGGATCACAGATAGGAACCCAGGGGAACAGCATGTACCCTTCTGGCAAAGCCCCCAAGCTCATTTGTGGCAGCTGCCACCTGCTAGGACATTCCAGGGCAGGGTTTGACAAGCGCTTGGAGTGCCTGCCCCTGGCAACAGGAGCAGGAGATGCAGGCTGAAACAAGACATTACTGCCACTCGTCCTGAAAGCTGGGATGCTGGGGGTCACACGGGCAGGGCAGGGGGCCCCAAGCTGGTCTGTGGATGGCACTTCTGAATGGAGATCAGGTTCTTGGCGAAGACGTCAAGGAAGGAGGCAGAAAGATCAGTGGATTCAGACAAATCGATTTCTGGTCCTGGTCCTGCCCCTACTTGCTGTGCAGACTCAGTTGAGCCTTTTGAGAATATTCCTGCTTTCCTCCATCTCTTCCGGGGACAGAAGGTTGATGTGTCCAAAGTGGTCCACTCCATCCCCTCACCTGCTTCACTCTTCTTCAGAGCATCTGACGTTCTGTTGTATTTGTGTTCACCCTCTGTCTCTCCTGATTAAATTTCAGCTCATGAGGGCAGGGTAGCTGTGCATCCCTGGAGCCTATGTCATTGGTGAACGTAGTAAGTGCTCATTAAAGACATGCAGAATGAAGGCACACACACACCCCATGGAGAAGCTATTTGGAAATACGTCTCAATGGCCATAGACATGTCATACCCTTTGTACTCAGTGGTTTTACTTCTGAAAATCAGTAGCCCCCACCCCAAATAATCCAACACGAAAGAAAAGCCTTTTCTTTTGTGGAAAGGTGAATCCATGTTCATCCTAAAGCGGCTAAAATAAACAACTCAAAAAGCCCACCTAAGTAATCAAGATAAAAGCATAGGGAATTCCCTGGGAGTCCAGTAGCACTTGGTGCTCTCACTGCTGGGGCCAAGGTTTGATCCCTGGTGAGGGAACTAAGATCCCACAGCCGTGCAGTGTGGCAAAAAATAAAAATAAAAATAAGGGCATAATTAAAACTGCTCTGATAAATCTACTTGGTGAAATTCCAGGCAGCCATTACAATTGTTGTTTACAGTAAGATGAGTTAATATTGCAACACACACACATGAAATACATGATGCAAAATTGTATATGCAACCCAATTGCTGAGATTATAGGGGTGAGCTTCCTTTCACACTGTTGGTGGGAATGTCATGCATGGTCCCTCTGAAGGACAGTTTGGAAATTCCTATTAAAATGTTCATGTCACTTAACCCTCCAACTGCACTTCTGGGAATTGACTTAGCTAGGAATTCCTTTATTTCTAGGAATCTATCCTAGAATATATCTGGAAATAAGTCTAATACCTATGAATGGGGAGGATGGTTAAATAAATCGCTGTATATCGATATAATGGAATACTATATAGTCATTAAAAATGAGATGTGCATATCCTGACATGGAAAGATGCCCAAGACATATCATTAAGTTAAAAAAAGCAAATTGCAAAACGTTTTTTGTGCATGAATGGTGGTGTCATCTTTGGTAGTATAAGCATAAACATTTTTTTCAATCTGGAGGAATATATAACAAACCACGGACAATGGTTTTCTCTAAAGGATAGAGCGAGACTTTCTGTCTATGCGGTGAATTTCTGTAATGTTTAAAAGCTTTTCACATAGCTGAAAAAGGAAAACACTGAACCCACAGCATGAAGTCTCTCACGTATGCCAACAAAAGCCAGGCATGGGAAGACTGGAAGGAACTCTATCAAGGTGTTATTAACTGTGATTGATCATTTCTAAGTCATGGGATAAAGGGCAGTTTGTTTTGTTGGTTTTTTTTACTTTTGGTGTAAAACTTCCAAAGAGCATGTGTGGGCTTTACAGAGGACAGAACTCCCCCATTAGCCCTCTTTGTTGAAACCAGGGTGGTGCTCAGGGTGTAGAATGTTCTGTTGATGTAACCTGCTGTTGTGCACTGTCCTCTTTCCCCAGGATGGATGACATCCAGCTCTGCAACGACATCATGGACTTGAAGCAGGAGCTGCAGAACTTGGTTGCCATCCCAGGTAACCATGGGGACCCCACCTCATGAACCAGATGCTCAGATCCCCCGTCTGGAAGGCCCTAATGCAGCCTCATTCTTGCAACGCAGTGCTTGCTCCCTGATCACGTGGTTCAGACTCTGCATCGGGCAGACCTGGGTTCAAGTCCTAATTCTGACCACCTCCTTGACCTTGGGCAAGTCACATTATCTGAGACTCAACTTCTCTTCCTCTGAAAATGGGGTAGGAATAGTAATAGTACCTAACTCGTTGGGTATAAATCTCACTGCGATAAATGAAACAACACAAACCACGTGCTTAGCTTGATAGATGGTCCAAAGAGTCCAGTAAATATTAGCAATGATTACTCTTATTATCCTGTTTGGGAACAGGTAGAGCATGGTGGTTACGAGCTCTGACTTTGGAGTCAAACATAGATCTGTCACTTATTAATGATGTGACCTTGGGCAAGTTACTTCACTATAACTCAGTTTCTTCATCTGTAAACTGGGACAATCATGCTGTCTACCTCAAAGGATTGTTGTGAGACTGACCGAGAGGTGACACATGTAAAGTACTTAACACAGTTCTCATCTTATAGTGAGTGCGTAATAAATAAGTGCCATTATTATTATTACTATTATTATTGTTACTATTATTATTATTATTATAATTAACCGAACACATTTCTACTCAGTGGTCAGGACTCAGAGCTTTCACTGCCATGGCCCCAGGTTCAATCCCTGGTCAGGGAACTAAGATCCTGCAAGCCCTGCCATGTGGCCAGAAAAAAATAGAACGAGGAGGGGGGGACATAGCCAAATCCAGACACTACCCACTAGAAACTTCCATTTGATTAGCGTGGGGCCCTGGCATTGGTCATGTTTACAAGCTTCTCACATGGTTGTGATGGGCAGTCAGGGCTGAGAGCCACTGGGTCAAGTCTTTCATTTTATACTCATCCGAGGGATCATTTAGTTGAAAGATACAAAAACCCATCGAAGCTTATGTAAACACAAAACAGGCAGTTACTGAAGGACTGCGGAGACTCCTGGAGCCTGTGGGCATTATCGTATTAGTTTGCTAGGGCTGCCCTGACAAGTTCCCACAAACTTAGTGTCTTAAAACAACAGAACTTTATTCTTTGAGAGAAGCCAGAAGTCCAAAATCAAAGTGTCAGCAGGACCATGCTCCCTCCAAAGGCTGGAATAGAGAATCCCTCTTTGCCTCTTCCAGCTTCTGGTGGTTCCCATCAGTCCTTGTTCCTTGGCTTGTAGCTGCCTTATTCCAGTCTTTGCCTCTGTCTTTGTGTGGCCTTCCTCTCTTTGTGATTCTCTGTGTGTCCTCTCCTCTTCTTATAAGGACACCAGTCATTGGATTAAGGGCTGACCCAGTGAGTATGACCTCATCTTAACTGATTGCATCCACAAAGACCCTATTCCCAAATAGCATATTTCCAAATGAAATTAGGGGTGGCAAGGACGTACTATTTACTCTCAAACAGGCAGGAAGCTCAGCCCAACTCACAAGGGTCAAGAACCAAAAATAGGAAAGCAGGAAAGCTGTGGAATGTTCTTTGGCCCTTGCTCTCTCTTTCTCTCTCCCTCTTTCTCTCTCGGTCTCTTTCTCTCTTACTCTCCATTTCGGAGCATGTTCTATTTTCTCCCTCTATAGCACATGAGCCAAGCAAGGCCACCTTGTTATCAAACCCAACTTGGGTCTGCTTGCCCGCAGGCTATAAAGCCAATATACTGACACCGGGTCGTGGTGAAGGAAAGTGCAGCGTTTATAGCAGCGCCAAACAAGGAGTCCAGGACAGCTAGTGCTCAAAACGCCTGAACTCCTCCATGGGTTTCAGCAAAGCATTTTTAAAGGCCAGGTGAGGGAGGGGCATCCCAGGGTATGTGATCAGCTCATGCACAATTCTCCGATTGGTGGATGGTGAGGCAACAGGGCGGTGTCACATGGTGGTGTGTGTGTGGGGGGTGTTAGCATTATGAATCCTCAGGCTCCAGGAGGCCTGGGGGCTATGTGCTCATCAAATAGTTAACATCTTCCATTTGGTGGGGGTTTTAGCATCTGTAAAACAACTCAGGAAGTGTGCATCAGATACTGTTATCTAGGGACTTCAGAGAAGAGCTACAGCAGAGGATGTGGGGGAGGGGTCTATCCCAGGAAGGCCCCACAGGGTGCAGCTCGGTTACAACCTCATCTCCCTTCTATGATTTTCCCATACAAGAGCCCAACTCTCAGGCCTCTGTGTCCCAATTTCCAGCTTCCCAGGGGTCTATGATGGGCCCAACATGGACTGACATCTCTCTCTTGAGAGGAAGGATTCCCAGAGCCCACTCTTGGCTCAGCAGGACACTTGGGTGCCACTGAGACAAAGGAGACATGAGTGTGTGGCCACCAGGCCAGCCAAGGCCTCCTCAGGCCACAGGGGCTCCACGGGGGGCCGTGGCAGCCTCTAGAGCATGGGTAGGAAATGGATGGGAAATGGCCGGGGGTGGGGGTCTTTGGCTGACACAGTGCCTGGGCTGCATGACTGACCAGGACTGGGACTAGGGTAGGAGAACAAGGCGCTCAGCTGGAACATGAAAAATTCAGTTATCATATTTTCATGCAATATTTAAAATACCAAAATTCATGCAAAAATATATACCAAAAGTTTAAATAAAGATGAGATCCGGGGCTTCCCTGGTGGCGCAGTGGTTGAGAGTCTGCCTGCCGATGCAGGGGACACGGGTTCGTGCCCCGGTCCAGGAAGATCCCACATGCCGCGGAGCGGCTGCGCCTGTGGGCCATGGCCGCTGAGCCTGCATGTCCGGAGCCCATGCTCTGCAACGGGAGAGGCCACAACAGTGAGAGGCCCGCGTACCGAAAAAAGAAAAAAAAAAGATGAGATCGGTACTGACACTCAATGGGCGGAAGCCAGGAATGCTAACCCTGCATGGAGGGGACAGTCCCCCTGAAGACCAAGTTCTACCTGAAATGCCATCAACTGTCCCGCTGTGAAACATACAAGGTCATAGGGCCACTTAGCAACAGAGCCCAGGTCCTCAACGGCAGCTCCATTGATTCTGCCGGAAAACTGCATCTTCCCAATCACTTCTGTGCAGAAATTCAGATATTAAAGTTCCCTTTCCTCTCCTGCCTTTCCTGCTCACCTCTCCCCACCTTCTCCTCTGACTCCTTGTTAAGATCCTTTCTGTGCATTCCTTGGGCCAGTGCCAGGTTTCTAGATGGGTTTAGCTGAGTTTAGGGGGAAAAAAATGATGCTCCTGGCAATTTATCAATAAAAATATTGAGTAAAGAGAGCACTGAATGGCCAAGAAAATCATGTTTCTCCAGCGAGGGTCAGAAAATAATTTACCAGGCTGTGATGAGAGAGAACACCTGGAGCCCTCCCTGCCTTCAGGGCTTCTCAAGAACAAGCCAAGATGCCTCACCTTACCTCCACTGCCACCATGGTCCCCTTAGGGCTGGGGATGCTTAGACCTGGCTGTAGAGGCCATGATACCCTCCCCTTGGACATAAAAATAGTGTCTCCCTCATAGGGTTGTTGGAAAGAATTAATAGTGGTTCTCAAGCAGGGGTGAGTTGGGCCTCCCAGGAGACATGGGCCATGTCTGGGGACAGGCTTGGTTGTCACAACTAAGAGAGGGGGCTGCTACCAGCATCTAGTGGGTAGAGACCAGGGATGACGCTCAACATCCTACAGTGCACAGGACAGCCCCCATGACAGAGAATGATCCAGTCTCAAATATCAATAGCACCAAGGCTGAGAAACCAGATTAAATAAAAATGTAAAGCTCACGGTAATACAAATACAACGATAATTGCTACAACTTATTAAGCACTTACATTTTGCACACTTATGCTATGCGACTTGCTTTCCCTTCATTAAATAAGTGTTTATTTCTTTTGTACCTCGTTTGGTAAATATTTAACCTAGAGGGCACTTAATCATTAAAACAACAGTGACTATGTAAAATAATAGCCTATAATAGTAGCAGCTGACTGTTCATGAACTCTTACTATCCACCAGGCTGTGAGCCTAGTGTTTTACTTGATTTCTCTCTCTTAAAACTTGCAACAACTTTATGATTATCTGTGTTGAGAAACTGGATGCTCAGAGAGGTTGAGGAATGTGCCCAGAGTCACACAGCTAGGAGGGGGAAGAGCTGGGGCATTAAGCCACGACTGTCTGATTCTATGGCAAGGGCTCACAGTTGTGATGGGGTCTGCAGGCCAGGGAAACCAGTTAGGAGGTCATGGCATGGTCCAGGGAGAGCTGATGGTGGCCTGGGCTAAGGAGATGTGCTGGAGGAGATAGATGAGAAGCAAGTTGGAGGGTCACATCGGCAAGCACGTGAAGATGCTAGGAATCAGGTGTGTGATGCCAGCAGGGGATAAAGTTGGCAAGTAGGTGGGTGATGATGGCCAAAAAAAGTGTGTCCCTAGATAGATGGGTGGTGCATGGAAGCAGGTGAGTGATGCTTGCGGACAGGTACATGATACCTGCAGGTAAGTGGGCGATGCCTACAGGTAGGTGGGTGGGGCCTGCAGGTAGGTAGGTGGGGCTTAAGGTAGGTAGGTAGTACCTGGAGACAGGCGGGTGGTACCTGGAGGTAGGTGAGGGATGCTTGCAGGCAGGTACGTGATACCTGCAGGTAAGTGGGTGATGCCTACAGGTAGGTGGGTGGGGCCTGAAAATAGGTAGGCGGGGCTTAAGGTAGGTAGGTAGTACCTGGAGACAGATGGGTGGTACCTGCCGGCAGGTGAGAGTTGCTGGCAGAAAGGGTATGTTACACGCAAAAGCAGGTGAACAGCATTGGCTGGTGGCATGGAGACTTAGGTCAGTAACTGGTTTGTAAGCTAGCACAGACCCCTTTGAGTAGGTGGCTTCTCCCGTGAGTTGCTGGGAGGGGCTGCATGAGCAGAGGGCTGCAGCTGAGTATCTGAGGAGGCTGGGGGATGCCTGAACTGGCAAGAGATAGAAAACGGGGATGAATAACTTGGGCAGGGAGGTTTGTGAGTTCCTGGGGGCCCTGCCAGTTGCTATGTGACTCTGGCTTAGATCTGGGGCCTGGCGGAGGACAGGGGAATATTGGAGGGCTGTCGCTGGTAACTTGGAGAGGACGGTGACATCACTCCCCAAGTCCAAGGGCGCTGTGGTTAACTCGCCTGCAGAGGGCAGGGAGGCTCTGTGGTACTGACGAGTGATTTGCAGAATCAGACTTCGGGACCCACCTCGAGAGGAATGATGCTACCATCGTCAACGCAGCGATGAGCAGGAATCCAGGGGCTGCTAGCAATTCCACTCCACTTCCTCACTCCCCTCTGATTAATGAAAGAAACGATTTTCTCTCTAATCCAAATATTATATTCTCCTTGCCTCTGGTTCTGCCCCCAGGTCTAGAGGAAATGGTCAGTGCCAGTTCCAGCAGGCAGATGGACAAGCTGCCCCATGATTTTTATCTTCTGAAAAAGTTTCTGCCCTCCTAGTTTTCTCAGCCCTCATGTCCAGCCCTCGTTCTTTTGTTTCCTCTATGGCGCTCTAGCCCTTGGTATTTGGAACAGGATTGGAAAGCATGGGTGCTTTCCTTCTGACAGATTGGTTGGGCCTCACTATAGAGTAATTCCCTCCTGCCCCCGGCCTTCTGCATGACCCCCTTGCAACAGCATCATCATTTACCGAGCACACACCACAGGCCAGCTCTATGCAAAGTCATTTATTATCATCACCACAGTCTCACATTCAAGCCTCACTGTGTATTTTACAGAGGAGGAAACAGAAGCTTGAAGAGGTCAAGTTGCTTCTCCAAGTTCATCCAGCAAGTTAAATGGTAGAGCCAGGATTCCAACCCTGACCCCTCGGACTCAAGTGCTTTCAACAGCTACACTCAAACTGTCTTTGCTAATGTTGTATTCTTCCCAGAAAAAGAAAAAAACAAGTTGCAGAAGCAGAGAGAGGACGAGCTAATCCAGAAGATTCACAAACTGGTGCAGAAGAGAGACTTCCTGGTGGACGATGCAGAGGTTGAGCGGCTAAGGTAAGTGGGCGGTATGTCCCCTGAGCAGAGGGCTGGGGCTGTTAGAACACAACTCAGTTTCCTTCCAAAACCCATCACCTGCTCCCAGGACTCACAGCTTTGCAACAGGCATGGCCTGGGCAAACGCTCCCCAAACACTGGATCCAGATGAATCCTGGCCTTCTGGCCTGAGGACCCACTTCACATTCAAGAGAAACTCAAATCCAGCTCCAAAATGTTTTGTAAAGGCCTGTAGATCTTAAGTGAATGTTATTTGAGGAGGTAACCAGGGAGGAATTACATCACATAACACATGGCAGAGCTTCCTGCACATTCTTTTCACTGAGCTTTCTCCCAGCTCATCAAGGCAGCTTTTCCAGAAACTTGGATTGGTTTCTACAGAAACTCTGCCCCCTGTACTGACTTGCTTCCTTGCCTGCCCACTTCCCAGCTTTGTTCTTTCCCTTCCCCTCTCCTGGATGGCTCTGATGCCCCTTCCTAGCCTTCAGGGTCTCCTATTTGCAGATGCACCTGCCACCTGGATCTGGACAACCATGGGCCCTGGAGCCATGGTGCACCTGAAGGCTCCCCAGGGAGTCAGGGCACGGGAAAGATGTGAATGTTGATTCTTGAATGTTTTTGTGCTGGAGCAAGGCCTTTGGAGTTGTCCACAGGGGAGAGGCTCAGAGGGCCTCTTCCAAACCAGAGGGCAACTTCCTTTTAATTCTCTGTGTCCTCCTGAGTCCTCTGAGGCCCCTAGGATGCACCTTGCCCAACTCAACCAGGCTTGGATTGTTGACTTTGCTCCTGGTGACCCTTGGAAGAGCTGAGGTGACTTGCCCTCTGAGACCTGCCATGTACCTTGTCTAGGGTAACATAAAAGTGCAGGGTCAGGAGAGGGGCTTCCCAGCTCACTAAACCTCCATCAGGGAGGCTGGGTCCTGTAACATACCTGCCGCTCCCCTGGGGTCTCACACTAGTGGGAGTAGCCATTTACTCCATCATTGATATGTGTCTCTGCTTCAGAGTAGATTCATCAAACAAAACACACACACGCTATACACACATAACAACATATGCACACCACCCACACACAGCACACAACACACACGTACCACCCACACATAACACACAACACACATGTACAATCCACACATAACACACACCAACATACAGGTACCACCCACACATAACACACCAACACACATGTACCAACAACACACACCAACATGCATGCACTACCCACACATAACACACAGCAACATGCATGGACCACCCACACAACACACATCAACATACATGCACCACCACACATAACACACAGCAATACACATGCACCATCCACAAAGTCTGATACATGATCCCACACTCTTGCCTCATTTCATCAGTTCCTTGATGCTCTCTTAGCTTACTGTACTTTCTTCTTGTCTTTACACATCTGTCTACACAGGGAGCAAGAAGAAGACAAGGAAATGGCCGATTTTCTGAGAATCAAGTTAAAACCTCTAGACAAAGTAACCAAATCTCCAGCCAGTGAGTGCATACGTTATTCCTTCTCCTCCCCCCATCCAAGAGAAAAGGAAATTTAAAAGAAATCTTGAAGCCAAGGGGGGCACAACAAAATGATTTCTCCAGATCAAACTTGAGCCCAGGATGGCAGCAGGCAGGGCCAGCTTCATGGGTGAGAAACCTGTGCAGTTTCCCAGGGCCTAGAAGGGCACTATGCTTGCTTTAGTGCCCTGCTATTGCTCATGCCTAGAAGGGCACTATGCTTGCTTTAGTGCCCTGCTATTGCTCATGCCTAGAAGGGCACTATGCTTGCTTTAGTGCCCTGCTATTGCTGTCTTGGAATTCTTAAGAATTTTCGAACAGGGGGCCCTGCATTTTCATTTTGCACTGGGTTCTGCAAACTATGCAGCTAGTTCTGGCAGCAGCTGTCACTCTCTAATCATATGGTGTGGTGCACTTCATTGAAGGTGTTGGGTGGCCACTGAGGCAAGAAGGTGAGGACTGAGGGCCATGGAGCTGTGGCCTCTGTTGGAGCTGGAGTCGCTGGAGGAATGGAGCCAGAAGTTTACTTCTCAGAATATTAGCCTCACAAGATACTCAGAGCGAAAAGGGTTCTGTGTGAAATAAGTTTGGGAGATGCTGTGTATTTGACCCTCTCTTTGTAGGCTTCCAATATCCATTAGCATATTAAAGTGATAATGGGTCCTGCTGTCTAGGAACTACCTTCTCGTTGTTGGCCCAATGAGACCACACTTTGAGTTATAAGAAATGGATGCCCAATTCAAACTGGCCCTAGCAAAAAAGAGGATTTGCTGGAAAAAGAGCAATGGGAACCAGGGCTTCAGGGACTGGACACTGTTAGAACCCTTGCTTTCCTTCTATTTATCATCTTGGCACCTCTTTGCATGTTAGCTTCATTTTCTCCTACTACACAGGCCTTCTCCCTGGGGCCAGAACTCTAGAACCATAACTTAGTAGCAGCAAGGCAACACCAGTGATTCTCTCCTGGTATCTAAATATATAAGATTCTGATTGGCCTTTCTTGGATCGTGTTCCCACTTCCTAGGCCCATCACTCTCACCAAGAGGCTCAGACGTTGTGATTGGCTAGATCTGTGTCACATGCCCACTCCTGTAGCCACAGAGACATGAGCTATTATCAGAAGAAAAGGGACAGAAAATCTTGCTAGGAAAACACAGCCCCAAAGCTGCCACTATCAACTGAAGCAGCAAACCCAGTTTTCCCTGACCATCCATTAACATCCCATGAAAATACTATAGTACAGTGTGAAGGAATAAAGAAAGAGAAGGGCCCTGGTCCCTTCTGCAGGCCCCTAAAATCATAAGTCACATGGTCCCTGCCTAAATCCAGCATCCTCAATGGACTGTCTCTTCCATGAAAGGCAAACTAGAAAAACTCCACCGAACACTGTGGAGAAGGAGCAAGGAAACCTGCCTTCTATGTAAGATTATGGATAGAAAAAAGAATTCTGGCAAGAAATCAAAACACCAAGCCTGCACCACATGCAAGAGGCCCAGTGTGGGGTCCAAATATACACCACCCATCTGGTGCTGGAATCCCAAGTTGAAACATTAAAATTAATCCAAAACCAGTGAAGTCTCTGGGACCCCAGCAAAGCAAATGCAAAATTGCTCAGCAGAGTCCCTTCAGCTCTCATAATACACAGCCCACACATTAAAAACAACCCCCATGAAGATGATCTCTCAATAAAAATTTTAAAACCAATGAAGAATTGAACCACCACGAGAGGAGTCAGTAGATGCAACAAAGAGGATGTCTGTCCTCCCATGAACCAGAACTAACAGACTATCTAAAGTATATTTAAAATGATTAAAGAGATATGAGAAGGAATAATACCCAAAATGAAATAGCAAGATGCTGTGAAAAAAGAATAGGTAGATTAGCAAACAGTTAGCCTTCTAAAAAAAATTATTGTCACTGAAGTGAAAACTCAGTGGGTTAAACACAGAGACATAGCTGAAGGGAGGATTCATATAACTGGAAGACAGAGCTGAGGAAATTACCCAGAATGCAGCACCAAGAGACAAAGAGATAGGAAATATGAAAAAGAAGTTATGAAACATGGAGGTTAGACTAATAAGGTCCAACTTAAATTTAATAGACATCCCAAAAGGAGAGAGAACAGAGAATGACAGGTGAGGGTATCTGAAGAGAGAATGTATATTTTCCAGAATTGAAAGATATGAGCCCTCAGATTAAAGTGACTTAAACAAAATTTCTGTCATCCACTCACCAAATACTTCTTGAATGCCAGACTCTGTGCTGGGGTTGGCAGATATAATGGTGAGGAGAACAGAATAGGAGAAGGGCTAAAAGCTATAGTTGTAAGCCAAGGACTGAAAGCCAGTGGGCCTACAGGGAGGAGGGAACAGTCACCAGGACCATATAAAATGCATGCCAGCTCTCCACACCATCTGATCTGTGACATTGAAGCAAGGCCTGGCAAGGGTTGGGATGGAACTGGGACTGCAGATGATCAGGGCTCTCCTCACCTCACCTCTCTCTCTCTCCTGTTTCCCCTCTCTGCCTCTGCTCTCCTACCTTGCTGCAGGCTCCCGAGCAGAAAAGAAAGCAGAGCCCCCACCTAGCAAGCCCACGGTAGCCAAGACGGGGCTGGCGCTCATCAAGGATTGCTGCGGGGCCACCCAGTGCAATATCATGTAGGCCCCACATGGGGTGCCCCCGGGGCCACGGGGAACCCCCTCCCACCCTCTTGTCTTCATAGCCCCCATTTCACCGGGGCCCAAGAGCTCTCCAAGGCGGAAGGGATTGAAGGCAAGCCCATGACTGCCACCAGGGGCCGTGGGTGCGGCGGGCGGGCCCGGCCGCCCTGTACAGAGTGTAGCAATAGGGAGTCCCTCACCGTCGCATGGCCCTCCCCAGAGCATGCCGAACCCAGGAGTCTGTCTCACTGTTTATCCAACCACCAGGAAAGGTCCTCCCTCGAAAAAGTATATCTCCACTTCTATCTAGCTGTATCTAACCCACCGTGGGAATGAACTGGGAGGGGGCATGATCCCCAGGTGTGTATAGTCGTGACTTTTCAACAATCTAGCACCATGTTGGACACATCCCCCATCCACGCTCCTAGTTCTGCTGTCAGGCTGCCCCAAACGGCTCCACCCCCGATCTGTCCTCTACCAGGGGCTGTGCCCTGGAGGGCTCCACACAGCCCACGTGTCTGGAGACACAGAGGGCCCATCTGTAAAGACTGAGCTTGTGTGTGGTGTCGTGGTCATGTCTCCCGCTTCCTCCCCTCCTGTGTCTGGGCACGGCTTGTATCTGGAGTGTGTTCGTTCGATCTTGGCTCTTCCTTCCCTTGCAACGTCTGTCCCAGGTGTGTGGAGCAGAGTGGGGATGGGGCCCCGGCTGGAGCACACCTAGTACTTGGGAGAGGTAGCAGAGAGCTGGGAGCTCCAACACGAGGCAAGGGCAGATGAGAAGGGACCCAGAGCAGATGCTGACCCAGGCACTCTCCACCCATGGGGGCCACCGGATGGACGGAGTGCCAGCAGGACGCCACTCACCAGCCTAACACACAGACCTCTGCAAACAACAATGGCAGGCAGGAGAGGCGGCCTGACCCAACCGTGTCCCATCATTCAGTGGTGTATTTTAACCAGACTAGCAATTCCACCTGTGTAACTTGATGTACATTTGCTACAGCCAGCCCGGCACAGCCCATGTGACCTCTCTGTACGTGTGTGTTTCGTGTCCGGCCTAAGTAGTTAGCATAACTCAAGATTTGCTGATGTGCAATCATCCGTCAGAGAAAATAAAATTGGAAACCACGTACACAGCATTTTTAAAGTTTTTACTTTTTTCTTGACTATAGAAGTAACCCGTGTACATAGTTAATCATTTAAAAAGTACAGAAAGTATAAAGCAGTGTTTTTGTTTTTTTAACTCCCATCATTCCTCCAGCCACTCTGACATTTTGGCATATTTCCTCTCTTTTTGTATGATTTTTTTTTCATGATTGGCATCCTATTGTACCATTCTATAACAGTTTTCTTTTTCCACTTATCATAGTATCACTATCATTCTGCCACATCATTAAAAGCTCTTTGTAAACATTAAACACTCTTCATTAATATTTACAATGGCTGCCTAGTAATCCATCTTGTGGATATACAGTAATTTATCTAACCAGTCCCTCAGTGTTGGACAATTAAGCTGTTTCTAGTTTTTCAGTATTATAAGTAATGTCAGGATAAACGTCTGGGGGGATAAAGCTTCATCTGAATTTCTGATTTTTCCTTAAGACAAACTCCTAGAAGTAAGGTTCTAATTTAAATGGGTCACATTTTTAAAAAAAAATTGTAAATCAAAAGTTAACCTGAAGGTCTCTCTAGTCACAGCAGCTTTGGAGTTGACACAAAATACCTCTGAGTTTGATGGCCCCTCCTAGTGGGCAGTGCACCATCAGCCCCTCCCACTCTGTCACTGATGTGCTTCTGCTTCAGTCCAAGCTTCGGCCCACACAACACTTCCTGCCATTATGAAGCTGAAGAGGCTCCTTCAGGCCACTGCCAGGGCCACCATCTGGCCTCAGAGGGCACCGCCCTAGACCAAGCATGAAGCCAGGCTGCATGAGCTTCCTAGGGCTTCTGTAACATATTCCCTCAACCAGCGTACTTTAAACAACAGAAATTGATCCTCTCACAGTTCTGGAGGCTAGAAGTCAGTGTCCTCAGGGCAGTGCTCCCCCTGAAGGCTCTAGGGAAGAATGCTTCCTTGCCTCTTCCAGCTCCTGGCGGCCCCTGGCAATCCTTTATTGCACCAATCTCTACCTCCATCTTCACGTGGTCTCCTCTGTCTGTGTCTCTGGTCCTCTCTTTTTATAAGGACACCAGTCATTGGATTTAGGGCCCACCCTAAATCTGGGATGACAGATCTTGATTCTTACTGTAACAACTTCTGCAAAGACCCTATTTGCAAATAAGGTCACATTCTGAGATGGCAAGTAGACATGAATTTGGGGGAAGGAGTGGTGCAGAAAATTCGGCCTCTAGGCACTGGTGCTGAATCAAATCTCAGAGAGAGAGTTTTAGGTAAAGTAGAAAAGAATAGCTTTATTGCTTTGCCAGGCAAAGGGGGATGCAGTGGGCTCCTGCCCTCAAAAACTGTGTCACAACCCAGGAGAATTTGGTAAGGAGTTTTATAGCAATGGTTTAGGGTAGGGTTGCTGATAAAATTAGGGTGTGTGCAGGGCCTGCACTCCTTTAATCTGGTCTCAGGTAATCTCTTGATGAGCTTCTCTGGTTCCTTTAATCTGGCCTCAGGTGGTCTTCTCTGGAATAAAGAATGACAACATCTTCCATTTATTGGGGGTTTTAGTTCTGTAAAGAGCTCAAAGATATTTTTATGTGTATCCCTTGAGGCAGAACCAGGACCCTTCCCCAAGGCTGCACTATAGTTTCTTCACTGCTCCTACCCTGTCTCTGCGTCCCCTCCCTTCCCTGATTAGCAACTGTTCAAATCTGCCCTTTAGAACTCAGGGAAGGTCATGGAGGCTGGGGTTTATTCCCTACAAACAAGAAACAGGAGAGAGAAAGGCTTCCATGCCCAGGAGCCCCATGGGGTCCTGCTCGGTTTCAGGGTGACACTATTTAACCTGGCTATGCAGATTCTTCCCACTCTTGAAATAAAAACTCAGGCTGCAAAGGGCCCGCCACACTCCCTTCCTGGTGGAGAACGTGTGTCTGGAAGGCCTGACCTTAGACCAATTAGACAGCAGTCACTGCTCCAACAAGCTAAAAAAAATCAAAACCCTCATAAAAATCCTGCCTCTAGTATACCTACTGAGCTCTGGGGAACATCGTAACTTATGGTCCTACCATTCCTATTGATTTTTTTTTTTTTTTTTTCTTTGCGGTACGCGGGCCTCTCACTGTTGTGGCCTCTCCCGTTGCGGAGCACAGGCTCCAGACGCGCAGGCCCAGCGGCCATGGCCCACGGGCCCAGCCGCTCCGCGGCACGCGGGACCCTCCCAGACCGGGGCACGAACCTGCGCCCCCTGCACCGGCAGGCGGACTCCCAACCACTGCGCCACCAGGGAAGCCCCCTATTGATTTTTTTAAAGCCAATAAACCACCATTTATTGAGGTTTCCACAGAAGAGCAGAAGAAAGTAATTATTCAAGATGCTTCCAGATCACCAGGGCTGCCTGCAAAGCTAGGAAACCTTGCAGGCCTCGGGGTCCCACACCCCCAGACTTACTCCTTTTGGAAGTTGGTTGGGAGGGGACATGATGATAACTGGAGAAACATTTATTGAAAGCCTATCGCTGTCCACTGAACATGTACGCACATTTTCTTTTCTGTTCTTCACATCAACCCCACAAGGCAGATCCTATTACTGGTACCCGAAAACTGGGTTTGCCTCTTGGTGGGTGTTGAGCCAATAGACACAACCAAGCCAAAGATCAGGGGAAGGAAGGATTTATTATTACTTGCAGCAAGTGAGAATATCAGGGATCTTTCCCAAAGCAGTGCCTCCCCAACAGCAAAATTGGGGAGGTTTTAAGCTAAAGGTACATGCATATTCATGAAGGGGCTTGAGCAGAGGAGAATTCAGCATAGAATTGGGCCCAAGGTCGACAAGAGTCCAAGCCTTAGTTGACTGAAGTCAGGAGGGTCAACCTCATCATTCCATCCTCCACCTGGGTGGGGTCCTTAGTTCCTGCAGAACTCAAGCACTGTATCAGATCGTGATGTATAGCCCTTGATGTGGCACTAGGACTCCGCTTTATCACTGCACTATTGTTTGACTGCCTTTTCTCTGTTCCTGTCTTCTTTTGTCCCCATAAGATCATTGATTACTGGGACCTGTTCAAGGGCAAGAATCGTGGCCAGGCTTAGATCACCAAATGGCTTAGGCCAAAATGGGTTCTCTTATGTCAAGAAAGCCATGCCTGGTTCTCTTTCTCTGGGGACTCCCTAGCCCTATCTTCTTCCTTTATTACTTCCACTCTGTAGATGAGGAAGTGGTCCAAGGTGCCATGGGCAGTTAGTGGTGGGATGGCCATTCATTCTCCCCCACCCCTGGCCCCCTCCTGTAGCCTCAACTGTCCTTCCTCTCCCCATCAGTGTTTAAGCAAATCCCTCCCACTAACAAACAACCCTCTATTCCTTCTTCCCTTGAGGCTCCTGAAACTACACACCTGGTCTCAGATTGGGACACGAACCCAATCGCACCTTAGATGGGATTCAAATCCAGCCAAAGCTCAGATTGGGACTTGAATCCGTGGGCTGGGACTCAAACCCACTGTCTTTTAGTTAGAATCACTCACCTGGTGTCAGGACTTACTGAAGCTCAGGTTCTTTATGTCTCAGCGCAGAAGGAATTCAGCAAGAGGCAAAGTGATAGGCAAGAAGCAGATTTATTCACATAGGATGCCTGTGAGGGATACAAGCAGGTAGTTCTGCCCTGAGAACTAAGTGGGAAAGCTGGTTTATTTAGGGAGATACACACTCCATAGACAGAGTGTGGGCCACCTCAGAAGGCGACAGGCCCCAAAATATGGGGTGGTTAGTTTTTATGGGGTGGGTAATTTCATAGGCTAATAAGTGAGAGGATTATTCCAATGATTTCGGGGGAAAGGGACAGGGTTTTCCAGGAATTGGGCCACCACCCACTTTTTGGCCTTTTATGGTTGGCCTTGGAACTGTCATGGTGCCTGTGGGTGTGTCATTTATCATACGCTAATGTAATGAGCATCCAATGAGGCTCAAGGTCCACTGGAAGTCAAATCTTCTGCCATCATGGGCCTAATTGGTTCTAACCAGTTTATGTTGTATTCTCATTGGCCCTGTCATTCTTTTAAAGGTTGTGCCATGCCCCCTTCCCTCTGTCTCAGTCTCATCCCCCCTGCTTGCTTGGATCCCTCTTTGAACTGGGGCTGCAGAAAGCTTCTTTGGGTTTTTGGTTCTTCTGGCCATGCTCTCTGTTGGCACCTCTCCTGGACCTTCACACGTTATTCTTGTGCCAAGAACTTCTTAGATTCCCTGCCAGCCTTTCTCTGATCTACCTGTGCACCACTTTGAAGCCAAAATGGCCTCCTTAAAGTGCAAATCTATCCAGGTGTGTTGCTTCCCAGTTTAAAACTCTCCTGCACCTTCCCCTCCATCCTTGTAGTCTTGGGGCTTGGACCTGGTTTTCAAAGCCTTACTCAATCTAGCCCCTGCGTGTCTCTCCCACCTCCTTCCTCACTGCTCCTCCAGCTTCAGACCCTTGATCACACCAACGTTTAAGGGAACAGACTGAGTAGGAGCAGCTGGGAAGGAAGAAGGAACACCAGGCGATGTCAAGGAGGGTGTGTGCTGCAGCATCCAACTTGACCCAGAGGTCATGCACCCATAAGAATTTTATGAAAAGGGCCTACAGGACTTTGCAACAGGATTGGCTTGCTGCGAGAATTTTAGCAAGGCGCTGGCGTGGGAGCCAGATGCATCTGGCAGGGAGTGATCCCTTACACTCTATCCCACTGGAGGGAGGGCTCATCACTCCTATGTGACAGATGGGGAACTGAGGCTCAAAGAGGGGAAGTGACTAGCCCAATGTCACACAGCATGTAAGTGGTAGAGCACCAGGACTCGAGTCTGAGAGCTGGGGTGAGAGCCAGGGCCAGGTGTTTATTTCTCATTTCTAATCCCAGCAGCATCACCACCCCACTCCCTGTTGAGCTGTGCTCAATTTGAGGTGACTCATGGCCATGCCAGCAGCCACAGAGGCTCTTATGAACCTTTCCATTCCGTGCTGGCTGGACAGCCCTGGGCTGCAGGGGCTCAACAACTCAGCTCATCTGCAGCTTGAGAAGAAGCAGTTACAACGTGCCCAAGGCCACCAGCCAAGACTCAGGACAGCTGGGAGGCCATCAGGGGCTGGGGCAAGCGAGACTCTCAGGAAAGCTGGTTTGAGGAGCACATGTCCAGTCACTTTTCCCTTCATGTGTCTCGAGAATGCCTCCCTTGGCAGGTACCAGGGAACACAGCGATGAACCAGAGCGGGACAGTCCTGCCTTTGGGTACATTACGTTCTAGGGAGGGAGACCAGCATCAACTGCCCAGCGGGATTAGCCGCAGGGAAGGGAAGCTAGAAAGTGAGGAAGGGCTCCGGCTTGGTGTCAGCCTGCCGGGGTTAAGATCGACCATTCCCTGTGTAAGCCTGGGGGGGTTCCTTCACCTCTCTGGGCCTCGGTGTCCAGATCTGTGAAATGGAGAGAACCATGGGGGTGGGTGGGGGTAAATGAGACGGTGCATGGGAGGGGTTAGAGTAAGGCACAGGGCGAAGTGGATTATTATTGCCTACATCTGCATGTAGGAAGCTGGAAAAACAGAAAGGCTGCCCAAACCTGCCTGTGGTTCTTGGAGGGCTGGAGGCTGGGGATGCAGGGTGAGTGAGCCCAACCCGGGTCCTGCCCTCGTGAAGCTGATAGTGAGCAGAGCTGTGGACACGCTGCCATATGACAAAAGTTGCTGTAACCTAAATGTTGGCTAAGGCCCGTTCCACGTGCTTCCCCAATGTCTGCACCATCCTGGGCATATAGTTCCACAGACACACCTGGCCCTGACTGCACCCCCATCCACTCTCTACACCCCTCATGTCCTCCCCACACCCTTTCCCTCCCTCTACTTCTGCCAAGTCCGCGTGGAACTCAGCCCCAGAAACTGATGCTGAAGTCTCAGCCTCTGTGCACTGGTGCCAAATCGAATCTTGGAGGCAGAGTTTTGGGTGAAGTAGAAAAAAATAGCTTTATTGCTTTGCCAGGAAAAGGGGGACACGGCAGGCTCGTGCCTCTCAAAATTGCGTGTCTCAACCCAGGAGGATTTGATGAGTTTTATAGCAATAGTTCAAGGGTGGGGTTGCTGACAACATTAGGGTGTGTGCAGGGCTTGCACTCCCTTAATCTTGTCTCAGGTGGTGGGTCTCCTAATTTTGATGAGCTTCTCTGGTCCCTTTAATCTCGCCTCAGGTGGTTTCTTGGCTGTTCCTCCCTTGATTAGCAACTGTTCGAATCTGCCCTTTGGAACTCAGGGAAGGTCATGGAGGCTGCGGGTCTATTCCCTACAAACAAGAAACAGGGGACAGAAAGACTTCCATGCCCAGAAGCCCCACAGGGTCCTTCTCGGTTTCAAAACCATGCTGCTCAAGGTCTCCCGACCTTCCAGAAAGATTATGGGAGTGGGAGGGGGTTTGCATCACAGCCCCACAAACCGGTGATGCTGGACTCTTTTGATTCCCAGTTCCCTCAGCTCTGCCACCGGCCACCCTCTTGCTCACCCCATCCCCAGGCCTCTCCACCAGCAATTTCCCTTTCACTTTCTTGGAACAATTCAGCTCCCTCCAGCCTTTGCCACTGACCTCAACTTGCATCCCCTTTGCATTTCCAGAGAAGCCTCAGCTGTGCTGCCAGCCAGCTCCAGGCTCATGTCCCACCCACAAAGATGACTCATTTCTCTCCTGATAAGATACACGTGCCTCATGGTTCCTCTCAGGAAAAGTCCCAGCGTCAGGTTTGGGTTGTCATGAAGAATTGTGGGCTGCCTCTGTCGCACTAGGATGGGTGAGCACAGAGGCTGTGGGAACATGGGAGGGGGTGGCTAATGGAGTCTGGGGTGCAGGTGCAACTCAGATCGGGACTTGGACCCACGGGCCGGGGCTCGAAGCCAGCCAAAACCCAGCTTGGGACTTGAACCCACAATCTTTTAACTGAGGTCACACACCCAGTCTCAGGACTTAATGAAGCTCAGATTCTTTTTTTTTTTTTTTGCGGTACGCGGGCCTCTCACTGTTGTGGCCTCTCCCGTTGCGGAGCACAGGCTCCGGACGTGCAGGCCCAGCAGCCATGGCTCACGGGCCCAGCCGCTCCGCGGCACGTGGGATCCTCCCGGACCGGGGCACGAACCCACGTCTCCTGCATCGGCAGGCGGACTCCCAACCACTGCACCACCAGGGAAGCCCGAAGCTCACATTCTTGATGTCTCGTGGCAGAAAGAATTCAGTGAGAGACAAAGTGATAGGTAAGAAGTGGATTTACTTAGAGAGACACACTCCACAGACAGAATATGGGCCATCTCAGAAGGTGAGAAAGGCACCAGGGTATGGGGTTGTCAGTTTTTATAGCAGTGGGTAATTTCATAGGCTAATGAGTGGGAGGAGTATTCCAGCTATTTCAGGAAGAGGCGGGGATTTCCCGAAATTGGGCCACCACCCACGTTTTGACCTTTATGGTCTGGCCTTGGAACTGTTATGGCACCTGTGGGTGTGTCATTTAGCTTGCTGATGTGTTACGAGGAGGCTTAAAGTCTAGTGGAAGTCGACTCATCCTCCATCTTGGACCTATTTGGCTCTAATCAGTTTATGTCGTGTCTTTGGGCTCTGTCACTCTTATAAAGGTTGTGCCCTGCCCCCTTCCCTCCTGTTTCACAGGGACTTGTCCTGAGGGAGGACACATCTCAGCAACAAGACATGGCAGGGAGAGGAACTGGAGGAGGAGTGGGGGGTAGCGTGTGGGCACGGGGCCACCCACCCAGAGGGCTCTCCTGGGCTGCAGGAACCTCTCAGTGCCCCGCTCCGTCCCCCGTGTGGAACTAGAACTCTCTGCATTGGGATTTGTTTAAGAAAAAAAATTCAACTAAATAAACTTTAAAGATCTTATTGGCTTTATTCAGTGAATCAGGTGGCATCTAAACTAGCAGATAGAAAGGCACTCTGAGGGACTGTACACAATGAGACTTTTATAGGCAGAAGGGAACGGGACAAGGAAGTTACCCCAGACCAAACAGTAAGGAGATTATGGCAAGGTCGCTTTCCTTTAGGGGATGACAGGGGGCCCTCAGGCAGATGACGATTCCTCATCAACTGGTTAGGGCTGAAACTGTAGTGAAGTCTTGTTTTGGTGACATGGGGCTTAGCATAAGTGACTCCATTTAGTGCCTGTTGTCTTGTTTTTAACAGATCTTTTTGGTTGTAAAAGACCCAAACTGAAGACAAACAGGCAAAACATAAGGGCACTTCCTGGCTCCTGGGCTGGGATGTCCCGAGGTCTAGGGTACCAGCAGGTCCAGGGATTCAAACGATGTCACCTGGGCCTGTTTTCCATGTTTTGCTACCTCTCCATCCCACCTCCCTCGTGCTGGCTTTGTCCTTGTATGGCCACAGCTATAGCTCCCGGCTTCTGGAGGAACAATCCAGCGATTTCAACAAGAATGCCAGCCTGTCTCCCAGGCCTGGCTAGGGTCACATGCCCAGCCCCGAATCACTTGCTGGACCACGGGGTGCAGATCTCTCTCAGCCAAACTGGGGTCCAAAGGCTGACTCTGGGGACAGAGTGTGATGTCAGCCCAGTTGTGCCAGAATAGGAGAGAAGAGATGCTGCGAAGTTAAAAACAAGTGTCTGCTGCCTTTCACTAAGAAACAGGACTTCCCTGGCCGTGCAGTGGTTAAGACTCCGCGCTTCCACTGCAGGGGGTGCGGGTTCGATCCCTAGTGGGGGAAATAAGATCCCACATGCCACATGCCGCGCAACGCAGCCAAAACAAAACAAAAGGAGAATAACAAACAGGCTTTCAGAGCAGGGAAGGGGTTTGTTAAGGTCACCAGCAAGCTTGCTGAAGCCGAGACAGAACTCAGAGCCCTTGGGCTGACTCAGTTCTCTGTGTCCCCTTCTCTCTCTGACATCCGGCCCAGCCCCGTGGGCAGCTCAGGCCTGAAAGGAACGCAGTGGTTCTGGGACTGTCAGTCCCCCATGGGCCTCTAGCATGCTCTTGACTTGCTTTACCAAAGAGCTGTTTGTTCAGGTTCAAACAGCAACTGTTTACCCATGTGAACCACAATCTATGCATTTGGAGAGAAGAAACCCCAGAGGAAGCATTTCTGTGGCTTTAGTCTTCGAACAAAGCGTGGCCCTGGGCCAGCCAGCTCCGAGCCTATGGGCCTCACTTTCAGTCTTCAACCCCCAGAGAGGCTTGGGAGCCTATTCGACAATATTAAGATAATTTTTTATTTTGAAATTTTTTTTTTTTTTTTTTTTGGCCATTCCACGTGGCTTGCAGGATCTCAGTTCCCTGACCAGGGATTGAACCTGGGCCATGGCAGTGAAAGCCCAGAATCCTAATCACTAGGCCACCAGGGAACTCCCCTATTTTGAAATAATTTTGAATTTATAGAAGTTGTCTATAAAACAGTACAAAGAATCCCTGTACACCCTTTGACTCAGATTCAGTGATTGCTAGCGTTTTGCTACGTCTGCTTCATCACTCCCTTTCTCTACATGCTTGTTTTTTTCCAAGAATGACTTTAGCTGCAGACATGATGTTGCTTCACCATTAAATCCTTCAGCGCGTATTAAAGAACAAGGGTTCTCTTTCCTATTACAGAACAATTTGCAAGGTCCAGCGACACGACACTATGATCTAGCATTTACGTTTTACTGATTGTCCCAATATTTTCCATTATTCTCCTCCTCTGCTATACAGAATCTGGTCCAGGAACAAGTGTGCTATGTGTTGCCCCGTCTCTTCAACTTCCTTCAATCGTTTTGTCTTTCATGACCCTGACAGCTTTGAAGAGCCTAGGCCAGTGGGGTTTTTTGCTGACCTGGGCCCTTGAGCTCTTTAATCGATAGAAATTGATAAGAGGCCAGACAAGGAATTCAGGCAAGGCTTTACTGGGACTCATGCTGCAAGCACAAGGGAACGAAAACAAGAAACAGGTGCCCTTCCTCGCTTTCCAAGGGCTGGCAAGCTGGTTCCTTCAATAGGGTGAGGTTGGGGGCAGATTGGTTGGTCCACTGGAAGGGTGGCTTAGGTGGCCTGCCCACCCCCTCGGTGGTGCTGTGTACAGGAATCAGGTACAGTACCCTGCTTTTGCTCCTGGCACATCAGAAGTGGCAGTTGGCTTGTGGCCTTTTGTATCTTATTGTTCATCATTGCCCCAACTGCGCATGCATGCAGTTATTTTTAGTCCCTTATATAGTTTCTTTGTATCTGTCGCTCAAGGAGACATTTGTCCAGGGGCAGGAACAAGCACTCCTGTGGAGGGTCCCAGGTCCCAGCCTATCTCAGTTTTAGCTGACAATCTGCATCTTAAACATGCTTTCCTGGTGATCCTGACGCCCTCTCTGGTCTCCCTGTCTGAACCCAGAGTCCTGCTGCGATGGGGGAGGCCTGTGTCTTACTCACTGGGGGCCCCACAACTGGCTCAGGGCCTGGCACCCACTGGGGCTCAAGAAAGACTAGACTTTGGAGCTGTGTAGACAGGAACTCCAGCCCAGCTGTGCCACAGAGTGGCTTGGGCAATGGCTCACCCTCTCCAGCCTCACTGTCCCCATCTGTAACCTCACCGTGGTGGTGGAGAGTGGTTGGGTTGGTCAGTCTTTAAGGCCTTGCAGCTTTGAAGCTTCGTTATTGACCCTCAGAAGGTTGAGCCCAGCCCAGGGATCCCTTTCCTCCCGCATCAGGAGCTGGAAACTGGATGTCTTAGGCCTCTGATGTCAGTCACTCACTCAAAGTCATCAACTATGGATACATTTACGTATCATCCATGTAAATTCATTTGCTGAAACTATGAGTTGCTTCTCACTAATGGAAGTTGGCAAAGGTGATAGGAAGTCATTTCCTCGATTAGGTTACATTATACAAGTCTCCCTCTTAGAGGAGGGAGCTGGCTTGATGAACTGAGCTGCCATTCTGAGCAAGCCCAAGTGGCCGGGAACTGCAGGCAGCCTCCAGGGTCTGCAGGTGGCTTCCAGCTGACAGCCAGCAGAACCCAGGGCCCTCGGGGGGCTGGGGTGGGGGGAGATGCGGGAGGGTCAGCAGAGGCCAAGCCTCAGAGTCCATGTGCAAAACATCCCAGTGATGTTTTGCACATGGACGAAACAGAGATTCCACTTCAGAACAGAGCTTTCTTTTCCGAAACTTCTTTCCTGATTCCATGTCTGGACCAGACACACTAGGCTCAGCTAACACCGAGGGCTGGGCCCCTACAGCCTGTGGGTGGGTCTGTCTGCACTCACCGTGACTCAGGTCTGCGAGGGAGAAGGGGTGGGAGCAGGGTCGGGGTTCTCTCACACCAGGCCCCGCATCGGGAAGGCTTTCGGGCAGAGATGGAAGGGCCACCCTGACCACTGCAGCACCCCTAGCTGGTTCACCAGTGTGGGATGAGGGGCCCAGTGGCCACGTCCTTAGCTTCAGCTACAGATGCTTCTTCTCCTTTCCTCCTCTGGACCCTAAATTCTCCCCATTTCCAAATCCTTCCTTCCCAGGACATGTGATGCCTTCTCTTCATCTTGCTGAGGAAAGTTCTGGCCCTCAATCTCTGATCTTGTCCCACACATCTGAAAATTGAGGGGCTTGCTTTCCCAACAGTTCTATAATTTGCCGACTGCATCCCAACGGCGACCAGGTTTCCTCATATTCCAACCTACGTTGTGCCCCAGGGCTGCCTACCTCCCAGGGAGAGACTAGAACCCTCCTGGGAAAGAGACTCGACACTCAGCCTTGAAAGTATTAATCCACGCAAGCAAATTAGATCAGTCTCCACTGCATGTCTCCCCCAAGAGTGGCGTTAGTTAGACCAGGCTGATGCTGTAAAATCACATTAGCAGCTGGGAGATTGGCCAGCGACTGTATGAGCCTGCAGTATAGCCATGCAGGAGGGCATGAGGTCAAGCAAAGCAGTGACGGAGACCTTGCTGACTGCTGGTTTATGGGGCAGAGCCAGGATTCCTGCTCCTCCCCAGCCCTAGAGCCAATATGTGACCTGTCCCCACCCGCGAACGGGGACTATAGCAGGTCCTTGCTGCAGGAGGGACAGGGGTGCTTCTGATGACATGGACTCTGCCCATATGAAGCAGCTAGAAACCAGAGAAGCTAAGTCCCAAAGCACGAGGCTCCTCATGGTAAAGGGAACACACAGGTCAACTGCACATCTGAAGTCAGGTCCTAGAAGGTCACATCCACCTCCTCTGTGTGGACAGGTCTGCTTTCACTCTGACCACATCTGCTAGGCTGCCATCTCCAGACCAGATGGGAATTGCACAAAGATAAATGTGACGCCCTGTTTCAACCCACAGTCTAGACCTTCCAAATTTCCTTGCCCCCTCTAAAGGGGCACAGTGGCTGCTAAAGTTTTCTGGCAAAAACTGGCTACCGTGAAAGGTGTTTTGAAAGGATTGCCAGAGGTTTTTAAGAGACTTTTAATGTTGAACTTTAAAAAAACTGCACTTCATCAAGAAGCAATTTACCCAAACATTCAAGTCTCTTCTGGGTCCTTTCAAAATCCTGAACGGGAGTGGAGAGTGGGTGGGGAGTTAACAGTGGTCTCAGGAAAAGGGCTTCACAATGGAATCTGTGAAAGAAGTCTCTTTCAAATAGGCTATTCAAAAAGCATGCTTGGCAGTGACAAAAACCAAGGTAGCCTGCAAAATGGATTTCCTTCCCAGGGAGAGAGTTCCTAGGAATTATCCCAAGTTTTATAACTGGAGGGTATTTGTGATTATTGTATTCTCTCCAAACGATTATGAGCTGGAGCGAGGCTGGAAACCCTGGAGGGTCCTGACCACGAAGGGCCAATAGTCCAGTCACCTGCCAGGGCCAGATGCCAAATTTAAAGAGGCTCTAAGACGACAGACCAATTTGTTTTCCATCTCAGAGATTCTCAGAAGGGATGAGAAGCTGACACAACTGTTATGGTATACAATCCCCCCACCTCAAACAAACAAAACACTCACTTGCAAAACTCAAATTTGATGCTTGCTTTTAAAGTTTATTGACAACTGTTTGGTCCCAACACACAAAACAGCACTTGAACCACAGAAAAAGTGTTCAAACAAAGTAGACAGTTAAGAAAAACATCTCTTCCCCCAAGCTCAATCCAAAACAAACAGTGCAAGATGGGAAAGGGGGTTTTGGTGATAACTTTTGTCTTTTTTTAAACAGATAAATCTAATCTGGTACATCTTTCCACCCAGAAATAAAGAATTTCGTTGTCTTAATTCTCATACATCATTCTGTCACATCATTCAATTAAACCTCTAGATAAAAAAAATAGATAGCAATTGGACTGGCCATTGTGGAGTACATTATGAACACAACGAGCTTCGCTGTATTCTCACACCTTCAAACAGCGATTGTTGGAGTCACACACGCGTCCCAGGCTGACAGGTGACTCCAGTGAACAATTCAACCACACCCACACCACAGCGCACAACTCCAGTCTCTTCTTTGTCTGTTGCCCAAAGAAGCTGCTCTTTGAGGCTGTTCCTAGTGACTTGTAATGGTGCCTCTTACATCTTTAAAGTCCACATTCTTTACCTTCGAGCAAAACTAAAGTCCACGTGTGCAAACTCAGCCTTATGAAATCTCAGAATAAGGCGACTGATGTTCTCAACACCAACTTTGTCACACTGTTTAAAAGCTTCTTACAAAAAAGTGCACCTTTGCATTTTACTTCCTGTCACACTGTGTCGGTAGAGGAAATGCCTTTGGGAGGACTCAAGAGTGCCATGATGCCTAGAAGGCTTTCCCAGGGCCGTTCCATCTTGGTTGGGGCCATGTGCTGAGAACTGGGAATCACTGGCTTCATTTAAAAGATTTGGGGAACAAAAAATCTTACTTGTAAAAATCTCTCAATAGCCCTTATTTTGTGGCATTTTATCAAAATGCTGGCTATGAAATCAGAGCCCATTTTCTGGCTTTCTAGAAGTTACAAAATATAATCATTTCCCCAAAAGAAACCATCTAACTAGTGGAAGACCTTATGCCTACAGGTTTTTTCTGCTCTATGAACGAATCCGCCTTTTTGCCCAACAAATACAACCCATTGTAAATGTCAGGTTTCTCCAGGAGGCGTAAGAGGCTGCCCGTCACCGGATGCCTCAGCCACCTCAAGGCGAAGGTCATTCCACAGGGCAGTGCTCCCTCAAAAGCTGGCTTTTCCCAAATGCCAACATCAGACACCACAAAAAAACCCAAACATGCTTCCAACAGCAAGAAGTAACAGAGTAAAAGCAGACACTATTAAAAGACACTGAGTTAACAGACACAAACACACAAATACTCACACACAAAGCTTCCCAGCTACCAAAACCAGCTTTAAAATTATGAATACAAGGTTAAGTTGATCAACCTTGGCCTTCCTATGTATAGATAGAATTTCTGTCTCTTCCTAGTGGAAAGAGCATTGATACCATTCCTGTTAAAGCACCTCCCTCCTCAGCTCTGATTTGTAATTTATGCATTTGATGCATATTTTAGAAAATCAGACTCTCTTCCCAACATTGCCTCTCGACACACAATAATGTGTGTTGGAATTCAAATGCTGACTTTAAATTCATGACACCAAGACCATCTCCTTTTCCTTAACCTAATCCATATCAAACTGGAACTTAACATAAAAGGGAAGCTTAAAACATCCTTGACTTTCTAGAAAGCTCCTAAATGGAACCCCAAAGTGGAAACATTTTTAAAAATCTGTGATGAAGCCACATTTGTCAACTACAGACATAGTTAAATAAAAAACAAGGCACGCTTACAAGTCACATGGAAGCCAGGAGCCTTCACATCCAACCAGAAAATACATTCTTCCTGCCTCGCCCACCATTCTCTTTCAGTGTTGTGATTGCACAGGATCACAGAACAGGCTTTGCTTCAAAGACACCTCATGCATTTGATTAATACTGTCTGGAAACATCAGTAAGCAAAGGCTTAGAGACTATATTATGCTACATGTAAGATTTTACCACTGACCTGGCTTGATGGAAGTAAAACCACTTCCTCCTTGCTGAGTTCTCGCTGCTGTCTTCTTACAGAACACCATTACACTTCATAGTAACTAACAAAAATTTGTTAAAATATATTAATGATTCTTTAACAAATGACAGAATTTTTTTTTTCCAAATAAGTGGGGGAAAAACTGAAAGAAAAAATTCAGCTCAAAGCTGTGTCAATGTAAGAGAAACAAAACATTATGGAATATGTCTAAAGATGAAGTAACTGGTTTCTAGGGGATCTTCATTAAAACAGAAAAGGTTTTTTTGAACCCACTTTTGTGTGCAGAATCAGACAGTGCTTTCCCATCCTAATTCTATGTTCAAAACGAGACTCAAAGCTTGGTTATAGGTGCAAAGGAAAAGTTGGCTGCCAATTTTACTCTATTTTTGGGTTGCTTTTTGGCTGGGCTTTCCACAGGGTCCTTGCTGAGCAGCGACTCTGGGGTTTCCGTGGAGAGGCAGGGAGGCACTGGGACAGCTGCTGAGATGCCAGATGAGCTGGGATCAGAGGGCAGGTTTTCGTTCTTTATTGGTATTGGAATTTCCATTTTCTCTTCTTGGTTTAAAACCATAATTTCTGTAAATACAGGAAAGCAAACACATTCAGTTCTAGGACCTGCAAAAAGTGTCTGTTTTCAGTTTTCCTTTCTCGAAAAAATAATCCCCAAATGTCACACCTATGCCATAATTTACTTATTAGCTCTGTGGCCAATATTATGTGTCACATAAGTCAAACATTTATAAACTTCATCTCAGGTCTCCCTTGAATTACAAAACTTCAGAGACCTTCGTTTTTGGCTACAAATCAATGCGCAGTGGTTTAAAAACATTTTTTTCCACTTTCTCTGCCCATTCATTCTCTCTGTCAGGTAGTTAAGGACCCATAAGCCACATGTGACCTAAAGACTTTCAGACCAGGAGGGGCCTTGGTACCAGGGGGCCCTGGCCTATTCCACTGACAGAGTACCGTGCTCTACGTGCACCCGAGGTGGGGCTGGGGGCTGGGGAGGGGGAGTGGGGAGCAGGGCAAGCAGAGATAAGGGGAGAACTGCACAGAGTCAGAAGTACCCTCAAAAATCCAGGAAGTGAAGCAGCCACTTTTCCCAGAGCGCACACAGGCTGCTCTTTCTCTGGCTGAGCCACAAGTAACTAGCCTGCTGTAGGTACAGAGACACACTGCTTGGAAGTGATGTGTCCTTATACCTTGGACTGCCACTGCGTGTGCAAGGGGCTCCCTCACCAAAGGAACATAGAGGCTGAGGGTGACGGCGGGGAGGCAGAACCTCAGCTCAGCTCTCAGGCTGACTCTCGCTGGGGAGAATAACGGACAGAACTGCCAGCACTGCTCAGGTTATTTCTTTCCCCGGCACACAGGGATGGTTGAACTCAGTACACTAAACACACCAAGGCTACACGCACGGAAGAGCTAACGTCAATTTCCCACCAAGTCTATGCTTCTAGGGGAACCACCCCCGCCATCGCCACAGCCCAGGTCCAGCTCCGCAGCCAGGTAGGTATACGTCTCCTCACTGACTATCTTCCAGATAAACAGCCTCAGCTCTTTCACTGGGTGACGGTGCCAAAGGTGCCAAAGGCTGCTAAGAAGACCGAGGCCTGTGGTCAGCAGGGTCATCTCCTGGACGGCAGTGTCAGCAAAGCGGGGAAGGACCATCCCAACAGAGGAGACGACAAGGGAAGGACCTCGACAGAGCAGGTGGGCTGGCCTCTCAGGAGGCCAGGGACACGACAGAAAGACAAGAGGCCTGGGGCTCCAATCCTGGCTCTGCCTCTTCCTAGCCGAGCAGCCTGCCGCCCGTGCCATCTCTAGCTGTGGCACAAGCTGGGGCACGAGACACAGGTGCCCTCCCTCCCCTATTCACAGTCCCACAGAGCCCCAGTACCTTCTGGAGTCGTTCAACTCTGGGCCAGACCAGGGGTGACGTGTATGTCTGGTGACGGGCGGGGGTTGCCGCTGGAGTTGCTGCACTTTCCAAAGGTGGGGAGCACAGCCCAGGAAGCCCCTGCACGCTCCCCCGTGGGGTCCCCACCCCCAGCGCAGCTGCAGCACCCCTCAAGACCACCATCGTTCCCGTGCTTGCTGCTCCCTCAGCCACCTCGGGCTGTGAGCAGGAACCCTGATAGGAAAAGGGGGTCCTGAATAATCCTCCCAGGTATATTTGTGCCTGGAAAGGTAGAGTCTCTCCCCACTCCCATCAAACAGTGAACATCTTGGCATTAAGGGTTTACTGTTTAATTAAAGCCACAGAGAAAACCCCACAGTGACAGGGCCTCCTACCAGAAGGCTCCTGAGGGCGCTCCTCAAACTGAATGAGGTCAGCGGACTGGAGGATGACGGGATCCGGTCTCAGCTGAGGGGACGGCAGGCACGACGGGACAGGCGCGCACAAGAGGTCCACAGGGGAGTCGCTGGTCAGGCGGAGGAGCTCCTGCTCCACCGGATGGGGCCCTGGGGGAGACGGAAAGCGGGGCTCCGCTCAGGACTGCGCGGCCTGTGCCTGAGGCCTGCCTTCTCCTTAAGGTCAGAAGTACTCAAGGTTTAAAAAAAAGCCATTAACAGAAAGGTCTGGGTCACTCTCGGTAAGTGAGATGCCACAGCCAGGATCTCCCATTTGTGTTCTTAGGAACAAAGGGGGCAATTAAAAAACGCTGAGAAAAATTTAAAAACCCATAGAAAGTAGTTAAGTGAGCAAAAGGTCTGAATTAGAAGACTTGGGTCCCAGTTCTGTCACTTCCTCGCTGAGTGCTCTTGGGTAAGCTACTTAACCTCCGGAATTTCAGTCCTTCATTTGTAGGATGGAGGTAACTACTGCTGAAGGCTGTGCTGACAGCTTGAGAGGATGAGCTACATTCAGGTGCTTTGTAAAAATGTAAAATGCTACATAGCTGATTATCCTATAAACAGAAAGCACAGTAGCACTTGTAACTATTTAACAACTTGCAGAGTCCTGAGAACATAAAATTCTCTTATCTAGCAATGGACTCAAAATTCAAGCGAGTTGATTTCTATCTAGTACACAGAAGATTCCACATAAAATCGGGATGACTCGATGTTGTTCTCAGTAATACTAATGCATTACTATCAAGTCTTTCCCAGGACTGTCCTGTGACAAAGACTCTCCCTAACCCAGCTTCAGTAAGGAGCCAGGCCCCTCCAAGCGCTCTTCTCCACCAGACCTTGACCTCGGTCTTCTGTGTCTCGTGTCCTTGCCATGTCCAGTCTTGACAAGAATCTTGAGAAGTCAGTTTAGCAAAAATCCCCCAGCCTTTTGATATCTGATCAAGTTCTTCATCCCACCCCACCCCTAACCTCTGATGTCTAAGTCCTTGGCCGGCCTTTAACAAGAATCCTCTTAGGTCGGCAGGAATCCCCCTACCTTGATGTCTCCTCTTGGTAGTTGCCCAGCCACCGACCCCCTTGCTCTGCTCCTTGACTATAAGCCCCCACCTGTCCTTGTCGCATTCAGAGCTAAGCTCTATCTCTCTCTCCAAGGGCAGCAGAGTTGACTCCACTGCAATCATCTTGAAGTATTCTAACGTGTCAGAGTCTTTTTCCCTTAACATCTGAATTATGCTGGCTTATGGTCATTATGGGGGCTGCCGACATCCTTCAAGAACCTTAACCGGTCAACCATCAAATGCGGGCCAGTTTTTTCTCTGTTCTTAACCAAACACCAGACTCCTTTGGAAAATGCATGAATACTTACCTTTAACGAATGAAAATGGCCGTCGTCCTTCCCCCTCAAACCACCCCAGCTCCACCCCAAGCCATTTCCTGAAAATTTCACCAGCTTTGCTTTGTTTTTCCTCTCTTACCGTCACCACCTGCTCTGAGTTTGAGTTCCAAGGCTGTGCAAGATTCGGACACCTCCAGGATGCGCTCGGTAGCTGAGGGCCGGGTTTCATGACTGGCAGAGGGGAGACCAAGTGAACTCACACGACCTGGAAGACAAAGAGCACCCATCAAAGGGGGATCAGGGCGAGAACTGGGGCTTCTGAAGGGGGAGGGGATGGGGCTTACTTACTTTTCATGTCATTTTTTAACACTACAATTCTCTTATGACCATGTCCTTTTATCCAGACCACCTGCACACAAGACATACTACTGGTTAAGCAGTGGAAAAGGAGGGGAAATAAGCCCTAAAATTCAGGAAGAGTGTGACCTACTGTGTTGGGTAGCATACTTAAACATACTAGGACTTAAAGACCAAATTAACGCCAAGAAAAAGTCTTCTACACTTTGTTTTAAAGCAACAGAGGCTGTGGCAGAAACATGCCGCTTATAAAAAGCTGTAGTCTTAGAAGTTGTGAGACCCAGCTTAAAAATTACTCTTTATGGCTCTTTAAAAACATCACCTCCCAAACACCAGAGCCGGTATATAAATGAAGCTAGTTCTCATGTGGGAGCTCTTACCATTTTTTCCAGATACTAAATGCACCTTAAAAGAATTAATGGCTCTCCCACGCCTCTCAAGCTAAGCTCATTATCCTGACCATAAAACAAGGGCCCTGACCTAATAACGCTGCCCCCACCTCCGCCGAGAGAGGCAGCAGTGGCCCTTGGCTCCCAGAGCCCCCCACGTGCATCTGTCACCAAGTCCCTCATCTCGGCTCCCAAGCTGTCCTACCCTCGTGTCCCTTCCTACTTCCTTCACTCAGCCTCAAGCCCAGCGTAGCGCTCACCTGGGCCTCTGCAGTGGCAGGCCCCTTGCCAGGCTCCTCCTCTCTTCCTGGTTCTCTCAACTCTACCATGGACAGCAGCCCCATAGCGCTTCCTACAGCAGCCCCGAGGCTCCTCCCCTCTCTCCACAGAGTCTTGGCCTCCATAACTGAGCTCTTACTTTGCTGAGAGGGTCCAGCTTGGGAGCTCCACAGTATTTCTCGCTGCTCTGCATCTGCTCACACTGTCTTCCCTCTCCCCTCTTTGTCACGTGGTTGATTAAATTCTACACATCGTGAGGACTCTGCTCTGGGATCCCCCGCTCCTGTCCTCCTCAGTGCCCACCGACGGCTGCACTGACCACACCGACTGTCACCTGCTCAGATGTCTTGACTCTCCATTACCCCATACCTTTCTGAGGGCAGGGTCTGGGACTCACCCACCTCACACCTAGGAATTTAATGAAGGTTTGCAGAATGAAGGAGAAATGCTAAAATCATTCATTTTTCTCCAACAGTATGTATGTTTTGAAAGGATCAGTTCAAAATGCCTGCAGTTTCATTATTCTGTCCGAGAGTGAGCCTGTGGCTCTCCAGGAGGACACCCTCCAAGAAACTGAGAAAACACCCACCTGTGGGATCGCTCCCAAGAGCTCCTCAACACTACTGTAGCCATACGTCTTGGGTTGCAGTGTTTCTCCGACATACTTGGTATAGGCCATGGAAAATTCATGAAGGAAAAGCTGCTGGTAGTGGTAAGTATGAAGCAAAGACCGCACGTTCTTGGCAAACAAATACAGACTTGTGAGCTTCACACACTCCTCTGTCTTATCATTAGTGAAAACCTGGTCCAGGAGAAAACAGCAGCATTAGAAACTTCCAGAGTGACTGGTCCTGCATCCTACAAGTGAGGGTCCCTCTGAGAGTGAAAAGATGCCAAGTCAACTTGAAAACGTGCAAAAAGCCAGGGAGGAGGGGAGATTGATTCAAGGATCTCCTCCAAGAGAGGGCTATAGCCTTGAGCCAACTCTGGTTCTATCTGCAGGTGTAAGGCAGCAGAGGTCTGATGAAATAGTGTGTCAGAAAGGAAGGAAACTGGTAAACTGAGATCTCAAACGAAAGGAGGCAGTGAAGAGAGAGGGCAAACCCCTAGGTGGACAAAGGGGCACCAGACAGTGGGGACCGAAGCCACTAAACCTCATCTCCCCAAGGAACACTGTGATGCAGGACAACAACATCACTATTCTTAAAACAACAACAAAAGCAATAAAGGGAAAAAACCCCACAAACACCTTTTGTCCTCAAGTAAGCAAATCTGTTTACCATAAGCCTTTCAGTCTAACATGCCCTCACTGAGATCTAGAGAACAGATCTTTCCCAGCCTTAGCTGGCCATGGAAAGCCTTTGGTCCAGGAACATCCACTAATATTGCCTAGAACTAGTGTTCATATAATACATAATTAACAGAGTTTAGAAAATGTTGGATTTGATATTGTGAAAGAAAACCAGAGCTGGATAGTAGTTCAAGTGGAAAAAACATTTTCTTCAGGACTATTGCAACAGGGAAAAGGACACCTAAGTGGACACCTAAGTATAGGTGTCCTTTTCAGATACAAGGAAAAGTGAGGACTTATAGCCAAGGGGGGCTGGGGAGAGGGACATCCAGGGTAGGGGGAATTCTTGTTAAACTGACCTAACAGGATTCTTTTTTTTTTTTTTTTTTTTTTTTTTTTTGCTGTCCATGGGCCTCTCACTGTTGTGGCCTCTCCTGTTGCAGAGCACAGGCTCCAGACGCGCAGGCTCAGCAGCCATGGCTCACGGTCCCCGCCGCTCCGCGGCATGTGGGATCTTCCCGGACCGGGGCACGAACCCGGGTCCCCTGCATCGGCAGGCGGACTCTCAACCACTGCGCCATCAGGGAAGCCCCCTAACAGGATTCTTGCAGAAGGTAAGCCAGGGTGATCAGATACCAAGGGTAGGAGATTCTCTCTAAAACTGGGCCCTATGGGCCCATCAAGGATAAGGGCAGGGCCCAAAGACAAAGTATAGTCTAGAAAGTGGCTCAGGGGAGACTTTGGCTAAGGAGAGAGTTTTAAAATTATTTAATTATTGGTCACGTGGTTATATGATAACAATGGTATAATCACTGTTTTCTTACATTGCGGGATTTATTTAGTTAATATTCTATTTAGAATCATTTTCTTTTGGGGGACTGGTATTCAAGTTACTTTGGCTTCATAAAAGAAGTGGTGTGCTTCCCATCTTTTTTTTTTTTTCCAAGTGATCTAGAAGTGGTTTTTACAAAGTTGGAGTTTTTAGGTGAGTTAAAACCCAGTTCTTAACCATCTGGTCCTTGTGCCTTTTGTCAGTGGTAAAATTTCAATGATGTTCAGTCTTTTTTGTGTTAATTGGTCTAATTTTTAACTTCTTAAAAATCTGGAGTCAATTTAACTTTTTTCCTCAGGATCTTATCTATTTCCTCTAGGTTTTTATATTTGTTGTCCCACAATTGCACACAGTATTCTCTTACTATTCTTCTAATCTTGAAGTATCATCCTTTTTTATTTTTAAACTGCACCGCGCGGCTTGTGGGATCCTAGTTTCCTGACCAAGGATCGAACCTGGGCCCCCTGCAGTGGAAGCATGGAGTCCCAACCACTGGACTGCCAGGGAATTCCCGAACTGAAATTCTTTTTTTTTTTTTTAAGATTTATTTATTTATCTATTTATTTATTTATGGCGGCTGCGTTGGGTCTTCGTTGCTGAGCGCGGGCTTCTTCTAGTTGTGGTGAGCCAGGGCTACTCTTCATGGTGGTGCGCGGGCTTCTCTTGTTGCGGAGCATGGGCTCTAGGCGCGTGGGCTTCAGTAGTTGTGGCTCACAGGCTCTAGGGCGCAGGCTCGGTAGTCGTGGCGCATGGGCTTATTTGCTCCGCAGCGTGTGGGATCTTCCCAGACCAGGGATCAAACCCATGTCCCCTGCATTGGCAGGCGGATTCTTAACCACTGCACTACCAGGGAAGTCCCCCTGAACTGTGATTCTTGAAAGGCCACCTGGTGACCAGCCAGTCAACCTTCCTTTCTGCCCTGCATCTGACTGACAGACCACCACATAAGCGATCTGCTTCAGAAAGAGGTAACAGCAGCAGAATCTAGCCTGGTACAGGAAAAAGGCACCCCAGTCTAAGAATCTGGAGGCCAGGGCTTTCATCCTGGCTTGTCACTTGTTTGGGCAGGGTGCCTGCACCTGCCAACACCTCTGTCTGTTTCTCTACAAAATGACCCATCAGTCTAATCTAGACCATTTGGTGATCTACAAATACCCAATACAACAGTTTTCATTACGGTGGTTCCAGAACCATTACCATTCATACCTCAACTAAGTAAGGCAGACTCTTCAGAAGTTCGGTCAAAGTCATGAACCCATATTCACAGGGGTTGAGAGGAGTACTGTGGGTGGTTTCATAGTGTCTCTTGAGCTCATCAACAGAAAGATGGGCAGTTCCCTCCCAAGACATCAGCAATACCAGCAGTTGGGCAGTGAGAGCACGCAGAGACTTGCGGTTGATCAGCTGAATCTGTTTGCCAGATTCCATATCAGCAACCTGGGAAGAACAAGAATGCAAACTTTTCAGAACTCAAGAGAGACAGCCTGGGTCATAGCTGGTTCATCTAGTTTCACTTTGGCAAACGAGACCAAAAGAGGAAAATCTCTAAGTTTTTTTCTTAAACTGAAGTAAAGTGAGTGGGTTTGCTGTAGCGTCTTTGGGACCCCAGATCAACACTTCAGACCAACTGCAGCAGAAATCATTCTCTCCCTCCCTCCCTGCTGGTCCATAACCAGAAACTTCCATCAACACCACTGCTCTCCCAAGAGAAAGAGATAAGACCGGCCAGCTGACATCCATTGGCCCAAGCTTGTGAATTAAGGGTTGGTGTTCTCCGAAAGCAGGAGGTGGTTAGATTGCAGGCGACCCTCCACAGAGCTGCTCTGCAGTCGACTTGCCCCACGTGTGTGTCCCAGGGGCTAGACACAAGGCCTTCTCTGTCCAGGGGCAAGCAGCATTCTTATAGCCCATAAGCACTTGAAAAAAAGCTGGTATTTTCGTGTCTGACTATATGTCTACTTCTCGATATTTTCAGATTCTCAAGGAGATAAAGGGTTTAACTGATTAAGTGCATTGGGAGGGAAACCTTGTGAAAGAGACACAGCTTATCATTTGGGGACCAAACAGCATGTGAAGCATGTGAAGAAACAAACATTTGGTGGCTGAGACCTGCAGGCCTTGGGCATGGTGCGGGTGGGAGGGGGGCCGCGTCTGTGAAGTGAGCCATCATGGGAGTGAAAACAGGCAGAGCTTCAGGACACACGCTGCTCAGGCCTGGGCAGGCGAACCACTGCTCACTATCATGGCTGTTTTCCCCTTTATCTGATTTCCAGCCAGGACCACGGGTCAAGCTCAGGGGCTTTGGACCCTTGGAGGCAGAGGGAGGGTGGCATTTGAGGAGCCAGCCCAGTACCAGTTTGTCTTTGGAGCCGACGCCCACCCAGAGCCAGGGCAGGAGGCTGGTGGGTCAACCCTGACTCCACTCATCGTGGTTATGGATCTGTGAAGATTCACACTACGGATTTCCTCAGCAGACCTGGGGTTTAATCAATCAACAAATACAAGCCCAGGGTAGTCTGAGTCATCTTCTTAGATGCCCAGACCATTATTAAGAACAAAAAATAAAAACCTGCTTGATGCTACTTAGATACATCTCTTGATTCTCGACCCAGGCTACACATTAGAATCACCTTGCGAGCTTATCTGTGCTCTGAGGCTCAGAGCACACCTGGCCTCATTCTATAAGAATCACAGAGGCCTCAGTATTTCCCAGAAGCTCCCCGGAAGACCGCAATGTGCAACCAGGGTAGCAAGCTGGAGCTGCTCCCATCTTTTCCCACTTTAATGCTCACATCCGAACGTCCCGGTCATCGGCCCTTATTCATCACAGTCAGCGGTCGTGGCTTAGTCTTCCGAT
>NW_006793997.1:3370747-3376024 GCF_000442215.2 Lipotes vexillifer | reverse complement strand
TTCCGATCCACCGAAGCCCTCCAACTGCCATTACCCTGAGCAAATGAACATCCAGGGGGCCTGTCCCACACCAGGGCCTTCAGCTCCTCTAAGTTCTCACCTCCAATGACATTCTCTTCTACTCAGTTCCACTCCAGACCCCACCCCAGGCCACACTGGGGACCTTGTCACGGCCCACTTCCAGAATCAATCATTCGAACCTCCCACACGTCCTGCCTGAAGCAGATGCCAGGGTTGGAGACAAGAAGGCGATCCGAACGCTCAATTCTTATGTTTCTTCAACTTTGCTAGCATGGACTCCTACTTCCTCCCGATTCACGAGCCCTCTCTTTTCTTCACCTTCCTCTTTTATCCATCTTGGCACTGATAGGCCATTAATTCATGAACATTCCTGTCAATACTCTTATCTACACTCCTTTGTCCCTATGTCTTTTCATTGCACCCATCTGGCAAAATCCCACCTTGAACCTAACACTCTGCTTTCCCTGAGTCTGTACCCAAGCAGCCACATCTCCACTGTCTCCACAGGAAACCTACGTGCACCCAGCCCCGGGGAGCTCCACGCTCCCAGCACCCCTACGGCCTCCCTGATCAGGCCCCTCTCCGGCTCACCACTGACAATTCAGACCTTCTCAGCTCTTCAGTCTGGAATCCCATCTCTCTCTCCCTCTCTCTAAGCAGTTGCTCTCACCTTGTACTTGACAGAGGAACAGCTCTGGGAAGGTAATTCCCTCTTTTCCTGGTGACACACATCAAACTCCCCTACATCCGTCTCCGCCCTACCCGCTTCCCTTTTGTCAAAATACTAACGTCAGAGCTGTCCCTCCTTACACTGAATGCCAATTCCCATGCCTCTGGCTCCCTCAGGACCCTCACCCCACCACCCTTTCTGGCCTTTGTATATCAATCTCTCTCAAAGAGAGCCTTCTCGGCGGCTCTCAAACATGCCCAGTCTCCCTGACTGGAAAGAACAGCCAGCGAGCACTCACTGGCTCCGACCCGCGGTCTCCTGCTCTTCTCCTGCGCAAGCAAACAAACCAAACAGCTCTCTAGTTACCTGCTGCCAATGTCTCGCCCCCGCCGCCTCCTCGTTTCTCAGCCCACTCAGTGCCGCTGCGGTCCCATATCACTGGCGCTGATCCCGCTCCGGCCGGCAGCACCACGTACCTGCACTCAGCTTGGCCCCGCGGTCCCTAAGTCCTGTCTCACCTGCCCTCTCAGTAGCACCTGGTGCTGCCGGCCGCTCCTCGTCCTTGGCCTTGGACGTTCCCCACTCCTAGTGTTCTTCCTGCTCTCCAGCCTCTGCATCCCTGCCTCCCACGAAGGGTCCTCCTCCTCTAACTGCCCAGCATAGAAACAGACTCCTTCCAGACCTGTGACTGGTGCTGCCACCACTTCGTACATTTTCCTTCCACTTCTTCCTCCTCATAGTGAGTTTTCTTGGTCCTGTGGTGGACACAGCCTGCACACTGTTCAGCTGAGCTGCCCAGGACTGCGAGGGTCAGTTCAGCACAGACTGGGGAAGAAGAGGCAGTCACCCGCTCCAGTCCGGCCTCTCCAGCAACCAAGGCAACTCTGAGCCCCAGCCTGCTCCTAAACCTACTCCATAAGTGAGTCAGAATCCGGAAAGGAGAGCTGTGATTTCAGTCTCCCCAAAACTTCGGAGACAAAGATCTGTGTACAAGGATCCAACTTCAGGTCAGCAGGACTGAGACTGAGACACCCAAGAATAAACACCCTGGGATAAACTGGCAACTTCAGTTCACAAAGACATTATTTTGGCGAGGCCACTAAAAGACACACAAAAGCAAGACCAAAAATCTAAACTGCCAAACCCAAGTCATCTTCTATTACCCAGAAATGTATTAACACCACAAAACAAGTTGTGCAACAACAGTAAGCAGTGCAAGGTGTAAATACAGAAATGCTAAATCACATGCAAACATCCCAATGAGGATTATGCCACTGCAAGTCTTACTACGTGAAAAAAAAAAAAAGTTACCTTTACAACATGGCAGAGTTTCTGTGTTAGAGCCGAAACTGAACTGACATCGTAGTCTTGGAGACGAAATGTGTAACCAAAAGTCTTAGCATATTCTGTAAGCAGATCTGTCATCATAAGGCAGTTATCTTTTTGGGACCGAAGGAGTTTAACAAACTGGGCAGCTAGAGCTTTGAACCGTTCGACCTCTGTCAAAGTGAGGATTTTTTCTTCTCCACATTCCAATACCTTGGAAAACACACAGGAAGAGGAAAGGGAGAACCAGTTATGACTATTCACGGGATTAAATGGCATAAAATGTATACAATTAGGAACTAAGAAGCACTTCAGTGTTCTTTAATGGATGTCAAGTTTCAGTTTTGCAAGATTAGGAAGTTCTGGAAATTAGCTGCCCAACAATATGAACATATTTAACACTGCTGAACTGTACACTTAAAAATGGGCAGGTAGGTATTTTACCACACACAAAAAAAATTTTTAAGCACTGCAGGGGTCCAAGATGGTAACAGTAATAAAAATCAACAACAGAAATCTGGTTTAACTTAGCGATGACTTAACAGCCAAGCATTTGCATCACCTCGTGCACTCATCCCCACCTCCAACAGAAGAGATCTGAAAAATACGGGGCTCATGAGAGAAGATTCAGTTTATGAAACAAGCTATGTAATCCTTTTCTCAACAGATAACCTAAAACTAACCTGAAGAATGATTTCTTTATTGAAGGAAAAACCACATTTACCTAAAAATACTAAGAAGCCAACAACACAGCTTCTCTGACAGAAGTATTTCAAATTTTCATCCTATTTCATAACTCCCTACTTCCGAGGCAAACAGGTCTGAAAAAAAAATTTTTTAATTCCCCCTTATATTTTTCTGAAAGATATAATTAGAATATCTTCACTTACTTGTAAAATATCAGGTATGGCTTCAAAAAGTTCGAGTAGTTTGGTAAACCCATAGTATGCGAGTTTGCACTGCCGGCCAAAGTGGTGATGGTAAGAGGGGATAAATTTATTAAAGGGCATCCGGAAATGGGGTTGGTGTCGCAGCAAATCCACAACATCCTTGGAGAACTGTTTTGTCCTTTCTATTTCATCCTGGGTACGTTCTTTAAAAAAACAAACAAAAAACAAAAAAAAACCCATAAACCACAATCTTCTTCTATCCATTTGTGCTTAACATTATTAGTGTAGTTAGTCCTATGCACTGGTTACGAGAGATACCATCTCTGCCTTCCAAACACACACAACCTAAAACAAACACACTCTTCTCTTTCCAGATGGTTTTCAAATTCAATCAAGGGCAGAACACCAGGAAGTCATGATACACATACGCATAAATACACACCTATATAATTTCAGCTTACAAACTAGAAATAATTTCTCTAGCCCCTCCACCTCCCCACGCCCACTCCACATATATGAACATGACACACACACATCTCTGTACTTGAAAAAGTAATCTAGAAACTATTTTACTGAACCACACTTCTGAATATTAACCTGCTTTGTTTACTCATCTGATCTTCAGTTAAAATTGCTAGCAGCAAAGAGTATCAGGAACCAAAAGTTTAACAAAAACACAGGAGAGAAAAGTTTAAACTTAGATTTCTGTTTCTATTAAATTTTAAATTAGAATTATGAAAAGACTGGCATTAGTCATTTTAGCTTTGGAATACTATGATTTCATGGACATCAGTGTTCTGCAAGAGCACAGTTTAAGACCCACTGACTGATAAGAGCAGGAGAACACGATTGTGTGTAGATTTAATTTTTCTGTCCTAGTTCCCACCCCAGACCTCAACTGGAACTACTAAAACGTGGAAGATGAAACATCCATTTGAGTCTTCTTTCCTTCTCAAGTGTGTTATCTCAGAGTTAAAAAGAAGAGACAAGCAACAGCCACGGTAACTGACTCAAGTGGATAATTACAGCATAAACAGCCAGAGACAGGCTGAAGGAGGCATTTTCAGAGAGTGCTCGTTATGTCCTTTTTTCCCCTTAGAGTGAATTCTGAAAAAATAGCCTGGTTTTCTTCTTGACAAGTGGCTTCCCCACTCTGAGGACGCTAGGATCCACTGCCTGGCAGAGCATTTTTCACACTGCACTTTCCATGGAATCTTCAGGAATCACAGAGGAGTGGGAAAGTGCATCCCTTGTATGATTCCATGTTAAAATGACCACTGAGACAGACAACTTTCTTTCAGCAAATTTAAGTCACATACCTCTTTTGGGGATACAAATCACCATTTCATTATCTTGTTGGGACAAGCAGATGGTTGTGTCTGGAATCTCTGATACGATATCAATCAACTCACAAACACCATATTCGGTGACATCCCAGTCCTTTGAGAAACACCTAGGTTTTAACCATGGAAATGGATGAAGAATGAGAAGTAGCATTTGCCAGAATAATTTGTAAGTTTTCCAAAAGAATGCTAAATGGAGAAGTTAGATGATTATTTTAAATTTGGGAGGACAAGTGTTTTAAAATATTTGCTTTCATTTTTAAAACAAATACCATATGCTAACACATATATGTGGAGTCCAAAAAAAACCAATAATGGTCATGAAGAACCTAGGGGCAAGATGGGAAAAAAGACGCAGACCTACTAGAGAGTGGACTTGAGGATACGGGGAGGGGGAAGGGTAAGCTGGGACAAAGTGAGAGAGTGGCATGGACATATATACTCCACCAAATGTAAAACAGACGAGCACACAAGTGGGAAGCAGCCGCATAGCACAGGGAGATCAGCTCAGTGCTTTGTGACCACCTAGAGGGGTGGGATAGGGAGGGAGACAAAATGAGAAGGAGATACGGGGATATATGTATATGTATAGCTGATTCACTTTGTCATAAAGCAAAAACTAAAAATAAAATAAAATAAAATTTGCTTTCATTTTTTTCCCTTCTCATCAACTCACCAATGATAAGCCTGCGTGAATTCTCTCACAATGACTTGTTTGCTGGCTTGGGATTTGAGAAGTTTCAGTAAATCCTGAGTAAAGCGCTTCACCTGGGCCCTGTGGGTAAGGGTCAGCAAGCGTTTGGAGCCCATTCCAAGAATCTGCAAACCAAACACTTTGGTTATTTATACTCATGAGACCCTGGCAGATTCTGACTTTCTTTTTGATGGTGCTCTCTCTCTCTCTCTCTCTGTTACCACTCTTAGAGAACAAATCCTTTTATGTATGATATCTGCATTTTGAAACACACAGACCAACAAAATGTAGGTGTCAGAATGAACAACTGCTCATGTGCCTGGGACCCTTTTT
>NW_006793997.1:3334892-3370737 GCF_000442215.2 Lipotes vexillifer | reverse complement strand
TCTTTCCTAAATAGTCATGAATACAGAAATAAAAAGCATGTTATCAGCCTGGGCAACTAAATTTGTCTTTAAAAGACAGCTCAAGTTTTGCAGGCCATTTTTACAAGTGGGAAGCTATTATAACACCTTAAGTTAACAGGCAAAGACTCCTTAGGAAGCACTGTCAGGCTCCAGCCCAGTAACTGGTCTTGAACTCCTTCATAAGAAAGGTAACCCCACGTTACAGCAGCTCTTGTGTAACAGGGAACAATTCTGGAGAGGACTCTGCTAGGAGGAAGGAGGGCAGTCTATAGAGATGAGAAGGAAAGTACTCCTCGGTGCACTTAGGAGTTCCTTTGGAAACTCACAGCTTTCTGAAAAACTGAGAAGCCACATGGTGTATAAAACATGTGTATAAAGGAAGTTTTTACAGGATGTTTGCTCTGAGCTGACTTCTTAGGGATTAAGTTACCAGCTACCCTGTTTCTTTGGTGGAGATAGCCAAAGCCACGGAGGAACATTTCCACTGTTAAACAAATAAACTCTTAGCACCCCTTACCTGCAACACATGAGGCACTGCTTCTAACAATTCGATCAGCTTGGAATATCCATAGTCTGATACCCGGCATTGCTTTGCAAAATGATGGTGGTAAGATGGGATGAAATTACTAATCGGTATGACACAGGATGGCTGGCTCTTCAGTAAGTCGATCACTTCTCTACTGAACTGGATCAGCTGGGGGTTACCCACAGGACTTTTAGAACGAAGAAGCCAAGGGTCTAAATATGCGGGGAGAAAAAAGGAACAGGCACAAGAGATAAAGCATGACTGCAGCCGATGAAAGAAAAGTAACTAACCTTGCATTCCCTTGCTTGAACTCAATAATGACCGAGCTCACAAGACCAAACAGCCGCTTTACTTCTCAGCTGCTAAACCCAGGTCCTCTATAACCAACAGGCTAGCCCAACTTCTTTACAGGCTGGCAAATGCTTCCCCACTACTTCTCGAAGTCAAGTTGCCAAAGCAAAGCATGGTTCACCATAGTATCAACTTAAAAGGGAAGTGCAGATACACAGGTAGTTTCCAGCTTATAAACTGGTTGTGTGTCAAAGATCAATTTGTAACTTGGTCACTAACATACTTTCCCACAGAAACAAAGTTATAAATGGTCATCACGCAGGTAGCCCAGAAGGGTTTAATTAACCCAGAGAGGGGCTGCAAATGTTGTCTAGGAAACTATGGAAAGCAGTGATGTAAAACTAGCATGAGATAAAACTAAGAAACAGGTTTTTGCAATTATCTTGAATGTTCGTCTAATTAAGAAGTTTTAATTATTTTATTTATACAAGTGTAAATAATCAGATGGAAACCTTTATAAGGGGATAGTGGGCTAATGACACAGGGAGCAGCATAACAAGACAGGATGGGGAGGGTGTAGGCCTGAGGGGAAAGGTAGCAAGAAGCTTCGGTACAAACAGAGCTCGCTTGTTATCCTCACCTTTCTTCCTACAGGGCAGGGGGAGGTGGGAGGAGAAGAGGATGAGGAGAAAAGGAGGAAGTATTGGGGACCAAAGAGAAGGGAGAGTCGATATGAAGGCAACAATTCACAGTGCTGTGCACAGGTAGCAGGATTAGACACCTGCAACTCAGGGGGTGCCAGAGCTCAGAAACTCATCCAAATCTGAGTTCAAATATCCCAGTCCCTTACATTTAGAGTTAAATCTATTTTCACATTGATCAAAGTCATAAATGTTGATCAAAATAAATTTCCAAAGTAAATACTCAGAGATATTTCCTTCAAATAGCTAAAACTATTTTTAAACGGCAAGCCTAAAAAGCTTTACAAAATTAGATAACTAGAGAGACTTGTAACTGTGGAATTTGGATTTTAAATTTTTTAATAATTTATGCTGGTACTTTCCAAAAGTCTAGCCCTGCCAAACCTTTAGCACTCTGGAGTTTTTAAAAGATCAAAGGAGACACCCATGGTGCTTTATGACAGGCAAACAGTGCTGCTATTTAAGAGAAAAGCCAACAGCCTGGACCAAATACCTGAAACCTACCTGTGTTTGGAGGCGGGGGCTTGTTGTGAATCCACTTAACTACTTTGATGCCATTCTGTGCAGTGGCGATGTTCACGCCTGGCACGCAGGTGATGAGGTGTTCCAAGGGAACACCCCCCCCTCGGTTTTCCTGCACTACTTCTAGTTCACCAAACTCTGCGGCATAACAATCTGGAAAACTGAAGTGGGGGGAGAAACAGGTTAATTAAAATAATGGAAAAGCAAAGCACTTGCCAAACAGATGCCTGCCTTTATTTTAACACATCCATTAATAAATAATTTCTGTTAAGATGCCCATGATCTGGGTTTCAAAGTTAAATTAAGGTCCTAGAGAGGCAATCACCGTGGCATTTCTCTCTTTGATGCATTCTGATGGTATCAAAAATTCCTGGGCAATTTTCTAGCAGAGGGGGTTAAAAATAAGGCAACAGGGTTGCAAGTTCAATCTCCTCTAACATATCAGCTTGGCGGCTTTAAGGCAACTTGGTTCTGTGTTGGCCCCTCTATTAAGCCTACCACGTGGCCCATGGTGTGGCTGAAAGGACTTCTGAATACTTTTCTGCTACAAACGTTGAAATCTACAACTATTTAAGACCGTGCACTCTCTCCTAATACTTGTGCACAGCACTTCCAATAATCTTTTCTCTGTGGAGAAGAATCTGCCCTATTCATGCTGATGTTTCTAAAATTCAGCACAGACACAATTTCTTGTTGAAATATTGAGTGAATGGATCCCATTTCAGATACACTTCGACTACAAGTGGTAGCTAAAAGCGTCAGGCTGAAGCCTGGTACAGTGCGTGCTTGGGGAGAGGTGCAGGCAGGTGGCGGACTTTCTATAAAGAGGAGGACTAAGGTGTCACAATGGCTTTGACACGGTCACCTTAATAAAGGCACGGTGCCCTCGTGTGTCTGCAGAAGACTATGAACCTGGGGCGCGAACGTCTTCAGCGAGAGAATCACAAAAGGAATCTTGTAGGAGTCTGGATCAAATTCATGTTCACTGCCGAAAAGAGAACAAAACAGATGACATTTCTCAGTGGTCTAAGACGTTCCCAAGGTAATTCTAACAGATGCTCCATGACCTTTTACAAAAGGATTACTTCTCAAGGGAAACGGGCAATCTACCTGAAATCCTTATTGGGACAGTGCTGCCTGCAGACAGGCTCGTGATATTCTAACTCTTCAAATATAATTGGGCTGCAGTTTGTTGAGGAGCCGTCATGTGACTGGGAAGACCCCAAGGGGCTCTGGCGGGCCTGACTGCTGGGTAAGAGACACACCAGTCTGCCATTTCCTTGTTCACGGATTGCGACTGTGTCTGTTAGTTTATACAAATCTGACACATTCAACCTGTGTCCAAACCTAAAAGCAAGGAAAGAGAGAGATGCTGACTTAAAGAGAACGTTTTTCTTCATACAGAAATTCCTGACCTGTTTAGATAAAGCTCTATAACCAAGAATGGTTCCCCTGTCTCTCTGAAAAGTAAAACTGGGATAATTCTACTATATTCACCATCAAACCAGTGATGCTTGGCACTCCCTTCCAGTCATCCCTGGCCCATTGCCCATTACAGTGATTATATATATCATTTGGTACCTAGCCTCCAACCCCAAACAGTCTCTGTAAATGTCTCACCTAATTTTCTGAGATGGAAAACTATCTGCCATGACCCATTTCACCTTGGCCTCCCCTTCGCTTCCAAATCCCTCTGTAATACTTCTCACCATCTCTGCTCCTCTCCCCAGAAGAGGTATACCCCTTTTCAGCTAACCCTATGCTTCAGCCCCCTGACCTACACTAGACTGGACTCCCCAGTCACCACCCTGACTTGTGTCTTTCATACTTGGAGCTTAAAGGCACAGGATCTGAAGACAGACAGATTTGAGTTTAAATCCTGACTCAACGTATGCGACCTCAGTCAAGTTATATAATAACCAATCTAGACCTCAAGTTTTCCCATCTGTAAAATGGGGTGACAATCCCTACCTCACAGGGTTGACGTGAGAATTAAATGTGGCATGTATGGAGACAGCTTAGCACAGAGTAAGTGCTCATTATATGTTAGCTGCTCCAATGGTCTCTTCCCAGTGCCCTGCCTATGTGCTCAGATCGCCCCATGACCAACACCAGTCTCAAATCCCGGCCCCCACCCCCTACACTGCCCCACTCCACTTATGTCCAGTCTTCTCCGTGCTTTCACTCAGTCTGGAGCTCTCGCGTCTTCCCTATAATGGAAACAGCTGGTCTCTCAGGAGTTGCCTCTGCTGTTTCACCATCCAGTCTGCCATCCTTCCCTCCAGGATTGTCTCCACAGGACTCTTCAGAGTTGGCTCTCAAGTCACCAGTGGCCTCCTCTTCCTCCACCCCAAACCTCACACCATGTTCTCAGGCCATCCCCACCCTCCTGATAACACTCTGGCCTCTGGGTTCTCACCGGCTTCCTGTCCCTGGTTGCATTCCACCCAGTTCTGCCCTTCCTCTAGTTCTCCGTCTCTAAGTTCATCTGCTCCCAGGTCTTTCAAGAGCATCTTTAGGCAAATAACTGCCATATCTTCAGAGCTGACTTCTTTCCTGAGGGACTCCAAATGTGCAGAAGATCACCTGAACTCTCTGCCCAGATATTCCAATAGCCCCCTAAAACTCACATGCCCAAAGCCAAGATCAAAAACTCATTGTAGGGCTTCCCTGGGGGCGCAGTGGTTGAGAGTCCGCCTGCCGATGCAGAGGACACAGGTTCGTGCCCCGGTCCAGAAGATCCCACACGCCCCGGAGCGGCTGGGCCCGTGAGCCATGGCTGCTGAGCCTGCACGTCCGGAGCCTGTGCTCCACAACAGTGAGAGGCCCACGTACCACAAAAAAAAACAAACAAAACTCATTGTAACTCCTGGACATCCCTGGTGGCACAGTGGTTAAGAATCCACCTGCCAGTGCAAGGACATGGGTTCGAGCCCTGGTCCAGGAAGATCTCACATGCCGTGGAGCAACTAAGCCCGTGCGCCACAACTACTAAGCCTGCGCTCTAGAGCCCACATGCCACAACTACTGAAGCCTGCGCACCTAGAGCCCATGCTCTGCAATAAGGGCAGTCACCTCAATGAGAAGCCCATGCACCGCAATGAAGAGTAGCCCCTGCTCACTGCAACTAGAGAAAGCCCTCGCACAGCAACGAAGACCCAACACAGCCAAAATTAAATAAATGAATTAAAAAAAAAAAAACGCACTGTTAACTCCTAAACAAGCTTTCTTTATTTCTTCCCTATTTCCAGTTTAACCATACAAACTTCCTCCCAGTCACCTAGGGCAAAAAACTCAGAATCAAACTGACCTCTACTTTTTACCTTGCCTGCTACATAAAACTAGTTACTAAGTCCAATTTCACCGACATTTGAAACTTCTGTGGTGTCTAGTTCCCTCTGTTCCGACAGCGTCTACTCAGAGCCGGGACTGGTGCACACACTCCCCTGTGTCTCCCTCCCTCCCCCATTTACTCCAGCTCAGACACCACCACTGCCTGAAGTCTTCCCACCAGCACACCTCTCCCCTCCCCTCCTTCCTCCGATACTTCAGTGGCTCCCACTATCCACGGGATAATGGCCAAGCTCCTGGTTCCTTCCACCCTCTGTAACCTCAAGGCCTTTTCTCCTTCCTACTCCTCCTTTGTAATGATAGTTTTCTTTGTTCTATACAATATATAGCGAGTATCTTTTTGCTTCCAGACATAACAGCCCCAAAGACAAGGGCTGTCTTTCCAGCTCTGCACCCTCCACAGAGCCTTTCGTTCCACTAGTTACTTCCTGAGCGTCTACTGAGAACTGGGCATTGAAGACACAGTGCTAGGTCAGACCCAGTGCCTGCTGTCCTGGAGCTTACAGTCTAGAAGGTGCTCAAAAATGTTCACGCAATGAATAACAAAACTCATCAGCCAAGTGGAAAAGATGAAAGTACAGCTTTGGGGACTGAGGTCTAAATTTGCTAAAAATGAAAGATGGTCTTCAAATGTGTGTTAAAACTGGAATTTCAATCTGAACACCACTGTCTTGGTCTTATTTCCTCTGCTAGTTCCTTAAGAGTTGCTACCAGTTTTATGCATGGAAGTCACCCATCAGTACTGGCTGGATCAATGAAAAAAATAACCCTTACTTACTTTTTTTCATAGATATCTGTAAATTTAAAAAGAGGCAGACAACAGGCAGGAGCATCCTGAAGAATGGACATCGTTTCTGCACTGCAAGAAAAAAGTTTAGTCCATTAGAGAACAGATGACTTCCTCTCCGTTCCAAATTGTATTTTAAAAACAGTTCATAAAATTGATTACCATAATGTGTATGCAAAATAAACATACACATTTATATCTCAGAGTTGATCTTCCAGAAAAACTTAAAGAACGGACTTCAGGAACAAGGCAATTAAACAATATTTAGTCACATATACTGGGATTTTTTATCAGACTCAAGCATAGGGCTTTGCACACCTGTGTATCAGAAAGACACTGGCTACTCAATGAGACACTTTATTAATTCAGAGCAAAGGGCACAAGAGCCTGACTGTCTCCTGCCACAGTGCAGTTCTATCAGACAGATGGGCGAGGAATCCCCATAGTTGAAGATACACAACTGAATACACTGGTTAAGAATGACTGGCTTTAAGCCAGAGGATTATGGATGATTTTTTTGTCTCCTGCTTCTTTTATGTTTCTGAAATTTTTAAATTATATTTAATGAGTATTATCTTTATTCTAGGAAATTAAAAAATAACTTAAAATGATGGTGAAGTTTGACTTGCGTATGTTATGAAATGATCATCACAATAAGTGAACATCCATCATCTCATATAGATACAAAATAAAAGAAAAAGAATTATTTTCCTTGTGATGAAAACTCTTAGGATTTACTCTCTTAACAACTTTCATATGTAACACACAGCAGTGTTCATTATATTAATCATGTTGTACATTACTCCCCTAGTGCTTAGTTATCTTATAACTGGAAGTTTGCACCTCTTGACTGCCTTCATCCAATTCCTCCTTCCCCCATACCCCACCTCTAGTAACCACAAATCTGATCTCTTTTTCTATGAGTTTGTTAGCTTGTTTTTTGAAGTATAATTGATCTATAAACAGTATGTTAGTTCCTGGTGCACAAATCATTACACTGTCCGTACACCTTAAACTTACAGGGTGCTGTGTGTCAAAAGCATATTATAAATAAAACCATCACTAGATTTCTAAGATTAGTCTAGTCGTAATGCAGACTTATGGGGCTGGGTGTCTATGTGACATTAAAGATATATCTGCAAGTTGAGAGCTTACAGCTTTGTAGATCTACCTGTTATAGACAAATCCACCTTCTACTAAGAGTGGAAGGTAATAGTTCAGACTTTCTAGGCTTATAAACTTTTTTTTTTTTTTTGCGATATGTGGGCCTCTCACTGTCGTGGCCTCTCCCGTTGCCGGATGCGCAAGCTCAGCGCCCATGGCTCACGGGCCCAGCCGCTCCGCGGCATGTGGGATCCTCCTGGACCGGGGCACGAACCCGTATCCCCTGCATCGGCAGGCGGACTCTCAACCACTGCGCCACCAGGGAGGCCCTAGGCTTATAAACTTTTATTGTAGAGGCCTACTGTTTTCAGAACCTGTTCTAGATATGTGGCCTATTATGTCACTCCTAAGTGCCTGCCGAGTTTAAGCTGTACTTCATCTTTGATGAATGACTTGAACAAGGGTAAACTATTCTAGCTATAGCTTATTTCTAACTCTATCAAAGGAGGAAAAGCATTTATTGCATATGTGATCATCACAAGAGGGTTGGGAATGGGATAAAATCTATTTTTATTATTTCTAAAATTGTTTCTGGGCCAAAATGTTATTTCCTGAAATAAACGGCTTGTTTGTTCTTTACCTCAGTAAAGAGAGTGATTTATTAGCAGCTCCCGTGGCAAGTGAGACCAGGATCTTCTTGCTGCCAATCTTGTATCTGTGGAGGCTATTCACCGCACTGATTGCTTCTTGTAAGTTTTCCATCTGAACAACAGCTTTGAGCTGATAATCTGTGTGGGGGCTGAGCTCAACACTCTTCACCTGCAGCAGTAAAAAGGAAAACAGAATGCTGATCTACCCAGAACCCTGTCCTCTTAAAACTGAAGGTGACTCACTAGGCAACTGGTTTGTGGGCTTCAGTGCTCCCGTGAGGGAACCTGTCTGAACTGTGCACTTCCGCTGACCAGAACCTAAGTGAGCTAGGATGGGTGACCTTCAGGGATGTGACATCAGCCTAGCCTGCCTTGTGCTCTGGCACACAATGCTCTCCAAGGCAGGCTTAGGGGCCAACACATGCAAGGAGTCTTTTGCGTCTTCTCCAGACCCTGCCAAAACCTGGGGCGTAGCCATCTTAAGTTTCAGTAAAAGGTGCATTTTTAGCAAATTGCACCTAAAAACTGAATCAGATACCGTAAGACATTAACAAAAACAGCCAATATCATTTTAGAACCCTATTTCCATATTTTAGCAGCCAGAGCTAACTAAAACCCATCAGTGTTTTATTTCCCGAAGAGGCACTTAAATCCCTGCCCATGACCACAAGTGCTTCTCTAGCAGGCTTCTTGCTCTATTGGGCTGTATCCTAAAAACAGAATACACAGCACCACCATGAGCAGGCCAGAGGAAAAAGGAAGGTGTTCAAACTCGTTGAGTGACACTTACACCCTGCCTGTAGTTATGTGTGCTGAGTTAAGTGCACTCAACTTGAATGCCAGCAAGGGGTAAAACAAAGGCAAGAACAAGAGTGAAAAGGTTACCTTGCCGTGTCTAGAAAACGCTTCCTGCATGAGCTGCTGCAGCTCCTTCCGGGACAATCTGTAGTCTAGGTTGCTGATCTGGATATCAGCACCATTTGCAAATGGGTCTGGGCAGTCAGCACCAACGCTCGAATTTGCAGCGTTGAAAGCAAGCGGGGATGCTCTGTTTAAGAGGTTTGGAGACATACTCCTGCTTAAAACATACATAGGTTATTTTTAAAAACTGTTATTCTATTTATTCACTTTATGCCATTTAGATTTTGTTTGAAGCTATATAAAAACAGCTTCCCGCAATACAATTTGGTTTTTCAAATTTTTTTTTTATCTTAAACACGCACTGATTTAGACTCATTGTCAAAAATACGACCTGTTGACTACCTTATTAACAGCAAATAAATTACTCAATATCGGCTAAAAAAAAAAAAAAAAAAAAACCAAAAAACTCAATATCCTTTTATTGGATTATTTAAAGCTAACGTCAGAAATTACAGGCAGGCCTAATGAATTAATTTTCCACTTTGTGCATTTATTCTTAGGACATTGAGCATTTATTCTTAGGAAATTAGCTTGCGATATCAATGTAAATCATTTATCTCCCCCTGGCTCTGAAAAAGCCAGATTGTGTGTGTGTGTGATTTTTTTTTTTTTCTTTGGCTGCGCCATGTGGCTTACGAGATGTTAGTTCCCCAACCAGGGATCAAACCCGGGTCCTTGGCAATGAAAGCATGGAGTCCTAAGCACTGGACTGCCAGGGAATTCCCAATATATTTTTTAAATATAAAGACATTTAATTTATTTTTTTGGCCGTGCCACACAGGATGTGGGATCTTAGTTCCCTGACCAGGGATTGAACCCACGCCCCCTGCAGTGCAAGCACAAATCTTAACCACCTGACCACCAGGGAAATCCCAAGCCAGATATTCTTGCTCATATATTGCGGCCCTTCTCCACGTAAGGAAATCTTTTACGTGAGTTTGTACATGTCATTTGACAGGTCCAAAGTCATGTTCTATAGTGAGTCTTCACCAACTCAGCAGAACAAATACAATGCTAGAAGGAGCTCATGGGATGCATGAGCTCCTTCTGTTTTCCAAGGTTCCAGAATTACTTGGAGTGAGTTTAGAAAGCTTAAATAAGGTCGGTGTTAAGGCTGTTTACAGAGACCCTCGTTCCTCAAACAGCTTCCTATAATTACCCCACGAATAAGAATAACCAATGCATGTCAGTTTGGGCCTCTTCCTCAGCATGAGGCCCATGATGAAGCCATGAGGACATGGTAAGAACATAATGTGCCTCCCATCATTGCCAAAGGACTCCAGGACAGGTTTCTCTCTCTGACCTCTGCTTACCAAGACTCCCACGTGGAGGAGGGAGAAACAGCAAGAATCACTGCCCCCAAATGTCAGCTATCGTTACCAGTGGAAAAGGGGACTGGTGGAGGAGGGGTGGAAGATTTCTCTTTTAAATATGCACTTGTGTATTGCTTGAATTCTGCTAAACAAACATTATTTCATAACCCCTTTTACTGCACACAACCACTCCATGGATCAAGAACCACTCACCGAGAAGACCAAGACTGAGGCGTGAGCAGAGGACCCATTTGCCTGGATGCGATCAACTTGCTAAAAGCAGACGGGTAACTCACTTGGAACAGAGTCTCCTCTTTATCTTTTTTCTCTACAGGAGAACTGGTAACACTGCGGGTGCTGAGGTTCTCTCTTCTAGTGGAGGGAAACATGGCAGGGAAGAGGTCACTTATTTTCCTTCACATCATGACAAGCAGCTACAAGGGAGAATAACGGAACCTACTTCGGATTGGTTTTGTAAACGGATTCTGCCACCCCCGACGTTTTAGGTGTGGGCGCTGCAGCACTTGAATTTCTGTGAGGAGGTGCCACCGGCCTCAGGTGGCCTTGCTGGGGCTCAATGCTTCGAGTGCCAGTCTTCGACTCCATGTGGCATAGCTCCTTAAAACAACAGAGCAAGGGAGTTTAACAGTTAAGCCCCCAGGATGTGTCAGACCTTGCACAGAAAACACTTGACTTTGAGTATCCTCAAAAATGTAGAAAAGGACACACCAAAAGCAAGTGAGCATATAAAACAGAGACCAAGAAAGCAAACCTACCATAAACTTCAGAAAGCAAGAGGTATCACAATTACCTGTAAACTTTTAACATTGGTATTTTTGGTAGCAGATCCAGAATTTGCCTGCGACCCTTTTCCAGGTGCGGCTTTGGCACTGGAAGATGGTTCACTTGTATCTTTGATGAGGCACAATTTTGGATTCTTAAGTTTTTTGGGAGACTTCGCTTTATCAGCAGTTGCATTTGAACTCTTTGTTTCACAGAGCTCTCCACTTTTTGGAGTAAATGACACGATGATCCTATTACCAAAGACATCTTCATTTTCCATTCGCTTCAGAGCGCGTTCTGCACTATCTCGGTTTATGAAGCGGAGGATTGCGCTGCAGCCTGTGATATTTAGCACTTTCCCGCCACAATTATCGGACAGGCGTCTGAGCCTGTTGCTGATGCTCTTGCCATCTTTATTTGCTGGTAGGTTATAAACATAGAGTAGAGTCTGGCACTGTTGATACAGAGGAAAAGTGTTACAGTGGGTTGACTCGAGGGCACACATTCAATTACAAACAAGAAGAACAATGAGTGATCTCCAAACTTTAGCTAGCGACCTTGGAGGGGAGATAACAGATTTCCACGGGAGAGGGTAAACTTACTTAGACTGAAAAACATGGAAAAAGAGAAATGTATCTAAAATTATCACTCCGGCGAATGAGAAAAAAATATGTGGCAAGATTGAATGTACTGAATAATCGGTCTTTTTTTTTTTTGTAAATGATAAGGAATAAGGATTTCTACAGTGGGCAATCTCTCACCTAAAATACTACAATCGGCTTAAAGGCCTTCCGGATTAAAAAAGTGAGTGCCAAACACAAGCAAAATAGAGGAAATGTAGCTATAGCCAAAAGACTAAAAACATAATGAAGAACAACAAAAGTGAATCAGCAGAGCAACTCCAAAGCCTGAAGTAGGGCCTGTGTATGTTACTCCTTGGGCCAGACTCTGGTATCCCCAACTGCGGATTATCCTTAGCATGTGTTTAATCTCCGGCCAGGCTCTGATCTTGTTGGGTATCAGGCAATGCAGTGGGGCCAGCAATGCAAATGCCTGAATCTGGGGGCGAGGGGGCGGGCAGTCTCGGTTCTGCTGCCATCACGCTGTGGGACCTCCAGCGGCTTGCTTACTTTTTCTAAGTGCTAACTTCCTCCTCTCTAAAATGAGGAGGTTGGGTGAGATCATTCCTAAAGTGCTTCTGTAATTCTAAAGTTATTAAAATACGTTAAAACTGCATTTCGTGAATGGGATTGCCCACCCTTCTGGACCATTCACACTATAGCTCCTCTGTTATTACTGTTTAAAAGTTGCACATATAGTCTCCAGACAGCTTAAACACAAGCTCAGTGTTGCAGTAAACATTCTTATCCTAAACAAGACTATGAGAAATGCTCAGCCTGCTGGAAACACGTGCACTTTCTCCTGTCAAGTGGCTTACCAGGCTACAGGTGTAGCGACCACTACTCCTCATTGTGCCCATGCATGCCAGGGACCACAACCATAGAAAACAGGCTCAGAGGCCTGCTGGAGCTTCAGGATTAAGTGCCACAACTGTACAATCACTCTGCTTATTTGACTCCAACCACACCAGTATGTGCAAACCATCATCATATTGTTTACCCTTAAAACCTGGAAGCAAAAAGAGTAATAACTCTCATTCCATTACTTCCATCCCCCTGGCACAAAACATTGCTAGCTTTGTAGACACTGGCAAGTGGTTGTCAGTAAGGTAAATCTGAAAGTCAGTTCCCTATGACATTGTGAAAATAATAAAAGCAAAATGCATATATGTCAATTCTCTGTATATCTGTAAGAGAAGAAAGTTTCTAGGCCTGTTTCAAAATCTGGCCAGCCTACTACAAAGAACAGCCTCACCTGGGCTTGGAGACCCCTTATGAACAGCTGTCTTGAGCCTCTGTAATCTCAACTAGAATATGGCAGAAAGAACACAAACCCACTTACTGGCATTTTTACTGGTAACCTGGGGGGCAGGTCGGAAATGAATTCTTCAAATCTGATCAGCTCATTAGCATGATGCAGCAGTGCTTCTGAGGCCTGGTTTTTATGGACCAAAATTATGTGGAAACCATGCCTGTGTCTCAGGTCACTAAGTTCCAATGCGAAATTGACATCAGCTGAAAGACAAGGTACAGCCCAACCCCCATCCCCAAACATTAGAAACACCTGACAGAGAGAGGTAACTCTAATGACATCTACTGAGAAGGAAGAAATGGCAGGATTGTATTCTAAGTTGCCACCCCCACCCCTTTCTAGAACAGGAACACATTTCATATCACAAGAATTAACATGGTAAGACAATTTTACATATACTTATACTGAATCCCAAGACACATTACTTCCAGTAGCAAAAAGGAGCAAATGTTAATACTCTGAGGAGCCCCAACTTCATCTTAGATTTTTAAAATTAGCAATATGGGGCCCCCAGGATTAAAAAAATTACATTTTCTTTAATAAACTTGGCCCTGCAAGAATCCTTAATCAAGTTCCAAGGAGAAAAATACAGAAATCCACGTAGACCCATTTTTTTTCTAAACAGTTTTCAAAGATAAGCATAAAATGTCCTATGTATTTCAGCGTCTTTGGGGGCACATTTTACTTTAACATATTTTGGTTTCTATGATAATTCACACACAGTGAGTTTAGCTGAAATTAGCAGATATTTCTACACTTACTTGACACAAGAACCACAGTGGCAGGAGCAGTGTGAGTATTTGCAAACCTTCGGAGGCTCTGGCGGAGCTTGTCGTCAGCAGCGTTCTTTGCAGTAGCATTGATGTGGGCAACGGTTACCTGCATTAATTTATAATAAGGACAAATGAGAAAGAGCTGAGGTTAGAAAATCACTACACATTCTGCCCGCCTCTTAATAGACAGTTCTTGAGGAAACTTTTATTATTACTGCCACTTAGGAATGGAAAAAAATTACAGTCCAATCTCAATAATTTCAACTTCAGTTCTCCAGATGAATTAACTGGATCATTATCCCTAGTTTCATCTCTAATCTTCTGCTTTTCTGCTTCATCCAACCCCCTTTCAGAAAATAAAAGAAAGTGAAATGTGAAGTAAACTAGCTCTCTCTAGTATCTTTTGCCAACAATTTTGTGGGTGGCAGAGGTATGATATATAATTAAGGTATGATTTGGGGCTGTATTTGATGTCATTTCTATTCGTCGTCTATGACTTCCCACCATTAGGTGGTGGAAGAAGAGAGGCATCTGCCCCTAAGGGAGCTAAAATGTGTTTATTCCTGTTAAAACTATCAGGCTCATATTAAAGTCTCCAAAGGAAGGAAAGGTTTGAGAGGTGCCTCAACTACATACAATACAAAATAGGATTTATTAGTTTTTACAAGGAACAGAACTATATAACTTTAGGCAGGAATATGGCATATCAATGGAATTACTTGTCTGAAAGTCAAAAGAACTTGATTCTGGTTCCAGCTGAAGAGAACAGACTTTGGGGTCAGACAATCTGGATTTAAATCTAAGCTCATCCACTTACGGCCATATGATCTTAAAAAAGTTGCTTCACCTCTTGGGCCCTTTCATTTGTAAATTCCAAATAATAAATCCTATGAGCCTTGTTCACAAAGCAGTTATGAAAATCAAAGGAAATGATACATGCGTAACCACTATACTAGGAAAGCACTAGTCACATATAAGCAGCCTTGTTGAAAGATCACACATGATTAAATGATTTCTAGTACCTAATTAAGAAATAATCGTTTGCTATTTTCCTTTATTTACAAACTTAGCACAAATGCATATTATTAAACAAATTTTCAATTAGAATTCTTAAAAAAATCACACATGCTTATTCTTCTACCAAAATAGACAAAAATTCTTTTTTTTTTACCTGGCAATTATTCAGTTCTTGAATAACTTCTTTGTTTTCTTTACTGATGTCACACACACAAATGAATTCTGCTTCTCTGTGGCCTTTAAAAAACTTCTCACGAATTCTCTGTACAACTGCAGTAGCTGAGCGGCCAGAGGGGACTGAGCAATTTTCAATATCCCAAAAAACTCCAATGGGGGGTAAGTTTTCTAGCACTTGTCCGGCTAGCGCAACTTCTGGTGACCCTTAAGAAATGTTAACATTTTCAATTACACGTGGTAAAAAAGAGGTAAGACATTCAAATAAAAATAACAGGTAGCTACCTCTCATTCTTAGGGGCAGGAAAATGAAATTATTGATTGATGTTAAATTTAAGGATACCAACCTCAATGGCTGGTCTAATAAGACAAACAACCCCAAGTTGCCATAGTATCTCTAAGTGATTATTCCTATTTTTCAGGAGAGAACAAATCTAAAGATCAAGTCACTTTAAGCCCACAATAAATCCATCACAAAGCATGAGGCGTTCTCACACTGACCAGTTATGCTCCTCTGAACACTAACACATAGGTGAATGGACGCAGCAGCTCTGAGACCTGACCTTCATGCTCCACCCACACTTGTCTACCGACTCAGTGTGGGAGAACAATGAAGAGGAGACGGACCGTGAAGTTGTTATCATCCTTGATTTTATTTTATTTTTAAAGCACATTTGTTTGTGTGTTTGTTTCTGGTTGCGCCGCAGGGCTTGCTGGATCTTAGTTCCCTACCCAGGGATCCAACCCGTGCCCACTGCAGTAGAAGCTCGGAGTCCTAACCACTGGACCGCCAGGGAATTCCCTTGTTCTTGATTTTAAATGATTTTTAACATGGCATTCATATCTGATTCAAGTTTCTAAAAAATGTTTTTTAAAGATAAAATATATCAATTACTTTTTGGGGAAATGATCTTAGGTTTTCAAATACTGTTTTTCATCAGCCATTGCTAAATCTTTCTAAATACTAAGTACGTCTAGGGAGCATACAACCAACAAGTGTGATTATGAACCTAAGTTGACACCAAGTCCCTTCCAGCACTTATTTCTCCTAATATACTCCTCATTTTTCTATACACAGCTTCTGGTCTCAAATAGCATCAGCCCAACATTAATGGCAACTGACCTATTGGTCTATAAGGATAAAAAGATCTTTACCAAGAGATGGAAACGGAGACTCATACACAGTAGCTTTAGAACCACAAGGAATCTTTTTAAAGGCGATTAAATGCAGTGTTAGTATCAGGTATTGAAAACTAATATGCACATTTTACACCATACTGTCATTTACCAAATTTCGAAGCAGCTTTGCCTAGACTGGTCGCCAATAACAACGTGGTCTCCTTCCCTGTTCCTTTGGTTCCACAGCCATTACACAGAGGAATAGTAACAGGTGCAGTTTGAGTATTTGGAGGTGGTATATTTGGCCAGACTTTAGCAGCATCAATTATACTATTTCTTGCCGGCTGTTTTAAAATTTTTTTAAAAAGAGGAGGAGGTTTCAGATACATTATTTCAGAACCTAGAGTTACACATAACAACTGAAAACACATTCTAAGTGTTTCTCCTTTCCACCTGCTAACCTCTGATAAAACGTATTTTCAAATCACCTTTTCCAGAACTATCAGCTACCAATGCATAAACTCACTTCCAAAGTGACTTGAAATGATCAGGGAAGATATTCATATGATCAGACCTTTACATTCTGGGCCATGTGTCTGCTACGGTGGAGACCCTCAGACACACTTTACATAAAAGGAAGTAACGTCTTTACTTGAACACTGGGTGTGACTGAGGCCAAGTTTCAAGTTCCCCAAATTATTACAAAGGGACAACATGCAGTTTTACAAGAATGGGTCCATGTATCAGGTGAGTGTTAGCTATAAGAAATCACAATTGTGCTCTAGCCTTTAAAGACTGAACAGAACGCGAGGCTTTGCCAAGCTAGGTTCACATGTAAGAAATAGATTACAGGAGACTCTAAGAGCATAAACTAAATAATTACTCTGTACTTTTTTGAATGGTCCCTCCCATTTTACCCTTTGCTTTCTTTCAGGACCAGAAGGAGTTATGCTGATGGGGAGAAAGCCACATCACGAAAGAGTCTTTGACCCCACTCACAAGAAAGATTTTTTTCAAGATATATCCATTAGTATTTTTAAAAAGTCATTCCTCAAACCTTAGCTGCACCCAACATAACAAATAAAAAGATACAAACCTTGTTGAGGCAGTCTTCGCAGTAAAGTGAGCCCTTTAAACAAACCGGAGGTACCACATTTAGGTGCAAAGAGTTGGTGCATAAGTGAGGCGTTAGCTCCGACTGTGAAATGTGCTCTTCCAAGTGCCCGGGAGCCCCACTTGTGAAATCAGAACAGGGGAAATAGCCAGCGGAGGAGGTGCAGCCCTGGAGAGCTGGAAACTGATGCAGCTTGTGCACATTACCATGACATGACTGGAAATGGAGCTTTCCACAACAGGGCAGGTGTTTGCAGGGAGAGAGATTACTTTCTAGACACATGCTGGGAAAGTCACTTGCAACGCTGGCCAAACTGTTCCTAGCTGAGGCACTCTGGAGTGAAGATGCAGACTGGAAAGCAAACCCTGACCCCACCTGACACGTGACTGTCCTGGTGCTCTGCGAGTCTAACAGTGCGCCTGGGGGAATCAAGCTACCAGTCCCTCCGCCACCACCACCACCAAAACGCATTGGCGAAGTGGAGGGGTCATTAGGGCAATGGGCACAGCAGCTTACTTTGGGGACAGTTGAAAGCTGTATTTTAGGTTGCTGAAGAGAATGGATATCTGGAAGTGGGACTGCTGGAAAAAGTTTAGAGCCAGCATGAAGGGGAGATGGTACATCCTTTAATTCCACAGCAACTTTCTTGTTCTCCATGTAATCTTTCTGAGAAAAGAAAACCAGAACACAAATTAATTTTATGAGGCTAGTGACTTGGGGTTACTCACACCTGATTGCATTAAAAAATGGAAACAGTGTTCAAACCTATCTACACCACTCCGTCATACCTACACAAAATCACAACCACAAAAATGGAATGGCAGCTAAAACCAGGAGCATTCTTCAGCAGGAGAGCCAGCATGAAGGGGAGATGGTACATCCTTTAATTCCACAGCAACTTTCTTGTTCTCCATGTAATCTTTCTGAGAAAAGAAAACCAGAACACAAATTAATTTTATGAGGCTAGTGACTTGGGGTTACTCACACCTGATTGCATTAAAAAATGGAAACAGTGTTCAAACCTATCTACACCACTCCGTCATACCTACACAAAATCACAACCACAAAAATGGAATGGCAGCTAAAACCAGGAGCATTCTTCAGCAGGAGGTGAACATTGAAACAGACAACTAAAATTACAACTGTGTCCTTCCTGAATTTTAAGAGACTTGGGGAGGGGGTCTGTTTACATATTCAACAAGCCTGATTAACCAACCATGTCTCAGTGTCTTCCCTTTGATAACTTCCCCTTGCCTCTCAGTGTCTTCTGAAGACAAAATAGGTAGTATGAAAAACAACACAGTCATAACAGTATTCACTAAAGATGGCTTACAAGCAAAGCGCCTTGAGGAAAATACTTAATAGTTTGTGCAGTCAGAGCTAGGTGGTTTTAGTAAGGTCCTCCAGGGGAGAAGGTATCAAGCACTATGGATGAGATCAGCCATCTGCCCAAGTGGCCCATACATGAATAGGTCTTAAACGTGTTGCTGATGACATTTAGCAAACCCTGGGGTATTATGACCTAAAGCCATAATGCCAACAATTATTTTGTAACCAGTGGAAAGAATTAGAGTAATTAGAAAACTATCTGGGAAAAAGAGAAATAGTTTGTCATATGCCTGTAACATAGACACATGAGGCTGGTATGCTTATAAAGGTTATAGCATTGCATTGGTGTCAGAGACCTGGGTTTGAATGTGATACTAAATAGTTTTATGACCTTGGGTAAGTGACTTAACCTAACCTCTTTATGCTTCAATTTTACCATCCTTCAACTGAGAACAACAGAATGTACCTACTACATTTGTCAGAAGGATAAAATGAAATAGTAAACATAAAGCACTCAGCAGAGTACCCGGCCACTGAAAGGGGATCCGACCAATCAACAACCTTTATTGGCTGAGTGCAGGCACTATTAAGATGAAGGGGATGCCCTGATATAGTGATTGAGACATGCTCATCCCTTAGAGCATAGAAAGGTCCATCTGACTGCTATGACTTCACTCCTTCTGCTATGGGAGGGTATACTAATACGGGAGAAATTTGGATTTTCAGTTACTTTTCCTAAAAGGGAGGTAATAGCAATGATCTCACCAGCCAACAAGCAGTGTGTTCTGCCCTCTTGGTAATTACAATTCAGGCTGGAAATTAACTCACTGGCATTATGATTTATATAGATCTGGCTCTTATGGGCAGGGTTATTGTGAGTTGGTCTTCCTGAACGTACTCAATTCTGGGTACCACTGACAAAATTGAGATTCTAGATCTGTAAAGGTGACAGTGCAATTCCGTGTCCTGTGACTCTGTTAGGGCTAGATCTGCCACCCCAGGACCCTGCTTGAGCTGCCAGCCCTCAGTGCAAACTGTCCCTGAGGTAAAATACTTCTGAAATAACTCCAATTACTGATGCCATGCAACAAAGGTAACTATATAATGAAAAACTGGAGAAGACACGGAATAGATTTTTTTAAAGTCATTATCAATACCCTTATATAAATTCATAGTAAAGCCTCATTTAAATCCCAAGTACAATAGCAAAAAAAAAAGTGCTAACGATCAAGGAAATAAAATCAGAAAACGTCAAAATCACTACGAAAAGACAAAAGAAAAAGTTCTAGACATATTTAAATATTCAAGAGAAATCTTGAACAGAAAAAGACTGTCAACAAATCCTATCAATCTTTCCTTGATTTTAAGACACAAAACGCAGAAGGCTACCATAAAACAAAATCTATTTTGTACTTTCCTCCGGTCTTACTCTACAATGTGGATTTTGTCTTTGGAATCTGTGACGTTAATGAGAAACAAATCTTTCCAAAATTTTAACATCACATATTTAAAGCATCTATTGTTGCTTAGTGTGGAAGTATAGGAGTTAAAAAATTGTGCCTTCATTGAGTCAGGAATTACAATAATGTGCTACGAGGAGTAATATAAGCAGGATGCAAGAGAAAACTTAGCACAGACTCCAGGGAGAGAGACTGCCCCAGACCAAATGGATCTCTCATCTATTTGCATTAAGAATTTGCTATGTCCTTAGTCTTGCACATAGTTACCGTTTGGGGACTAAGTGGCAACGTTTGCTCAGGACGAGAAAAGCAATTAGAGAATTTCCAAAGCCATGGCTTAGCATCATTATCTTGTTGAAGCCATCCAAGTGTTCTACTGCAGGAGTTCTCAGTTCCGTTTCCTTCCATCATACAGCCATACAAAGTGGTTCAACATTCTTTCATCTTTCTTTTCTTTCATTCTTCCACCCTGTTAAGAATGAGATTTCAATATTATTTATTTGCATAAGTACAAATTTTATTACTGAAATCTGAGACTACAACTATATTTATGGTGTATAGGTCATTGCAAAGAGGGCTGATGGGACCAAATCCAGGAACTCTTAATGCTGTGACCAAAGACTGAGTTTTCCATAGGATGTAACAGCCACTCAGTGGTGCTATGTTTTCCTGATGGAGATACAAGATTTAGCCACTCATATCCAGGATTAGTGATGTGGGAAAGTAAAAATAAATGTAAATGTCTTCCAAGTTAAAAAAAAAAATTATGGTGCAATGGCTCCCAACAAGTCAGATCTTAAGGAACACAAGTAGAATAGCTATCAAAACATATTACAGCTTACTAGAATTGGTAAACTTGGTTGACTATTTATGCTTGAACCCTAACTACATCAACTTGATTTTTTAAAAAGTCTATCATCTTCCATTCCTTACGTTTCATAGGTCCTCAAACAAAAATGAACTCTGGACGAGCCCTATTTCTTTTCAGCCATGCTCAAGAGAAGTAGCCACATCTTGGACACTTGCATAACCCGGAGAGAAACCTCTCCTCTTCACTTGGCTGGAGCCAAGCTCCTCCAGCCCACAGCAAACGTTTTCTATATAATATTTCTTAATTCTTCTCGACTATCCCTCACTACACACTCTACTTGGGAGATTCAAAAAGTTAACAGAAGACAGCATATAATTTGAGTAAAAGAACAACCACATGTCCTCATTCCCAATTATGTAAGATTGTGAAATTGATTTCAGAGCAACCTATCCCACTGTGTCTTTGATATGAGTATTGAAGGTCCAAATTAAGTGACCTCTGTGGACTTTGAATTTGATTTGGCTACAGAACAAGTCGAACCAACCTCTTAGTTTACTTATTATGAAAGTGGAATCTGCTATACCACCAAAAATCTAACAGAGAAATCTCAAGTCCCAGATGTGCTCTTATCTACTCCAGAGGAACAACACTCTACAAGTCTTAAATGATATGATAAAAGCAGATCCAATCATTAGTAGCCATTGGGCAGAGGCGGCCTGCCAGTGGTAAGGACAAGGGGGTCTCATTTCCAAGCCCTCGCCACCATGCCCCAACCACCTCCTACTCTTACCAACAATGGCCATTTTTAAGGTTATTAATTTATCTTTCAGAAATTTCTGGGCATATAGAGAAGAATTTATTTTAGCTATCTCCCTGGTAAGATAAGATAAGCTCTTTTCAAGAGATTTTAACATCTACATAGTCGAGTGAGGGGAGAGATGACTATATAAGCACTATGTCTAAGATATAGGAAAACCAATCACAAAAAGCAGGGGTAGGCAAACTACTGCCTAAACCTATAGCCAAAACCGGCCCACTGCTTGTATTTAAATGGCCTGCGAACTAAGAATGTGTTTCAGATTTTTTAATTCTTGGGAGAAATCAAAACAATATTTTGTGACAAAGCTACATGAAATTCAGATTTCGGTGTCTATGACTAGTTGTATTTGAGACACAGCCAAGCTTATTGAAGTCCTATGGCTATGTTTGCACTACAACTGCAGTTAATTATTTGCAACAGAGACTGTAGATCATATACCTACAGAGCCAAAAATATTTACTATTTGGCCCTTATGTAGAAGCTACAAAACTTTATTAAGTTTCAGTTTCTTCCTCTGTCAAGTGTGCCTAATTTCTCCCCTGCCCACCTCAAAGCATTACTATGGGGGAAAAAAATCAGATAAAAGGCACCACCATCTGTTTGTCTTCACCGCTGTACGGCTTGTGCCAAGCACGGGGCTCCTTCATAGTATATACTAAGGAAATATTTGTTGAATGAGGGAATGAATAAAGCAGCTACTTACCTACAAAAACTGGAGCTAATCTGGAGACAGAGATGGAGTTAACTGCCACAATTATAGTAAATTATGGTACTTGTTCTTCCTATTAAATACAGACCTCATATACCCTATCTTCTCTCTAGAGCCTAAAAATTTGTGATGTTCACGATGTACACAACTTCAACATGCTCTCTCAAGCCCCAAGGCCAATCCTGAAAGTGAGCTAAGGTGTCAAGTAGAATACAGTTTACAAAGCTTTTTTGTTTAACATTATTTATTTCCTCATTCAGCAAATATTTACTTAGTATCTACTATGTAGCAAGCCTGTGCTTGGCACAAGGGATACAATGAAAGAAACAACCAGACAATGCGATCCATTTATGTCATCTTTTTTCCCCACAGTAAATTTGTGAGAAAGACAAGGGAGAAATTAGCCACATTTTTACAGAGGAGAAACAGAAGTTAAATGAAATTATGTAACTTGCCCAAGATCACACAATAGAAAGGGAAAAGAACCAGGTTTGTCCACCTCTTTCTACCACACCAAGGTACCTTTGGAATTGCTCAACACGAGCAATAGAAAGTATAAACGTATTAGCTTGTTAGTGGCCTGCACCTGGAAATTTTCCTAAATATTCCTGGAAATGACATGAAGTAATTCAGGTAGTCAAAGCAAGTTCTGTTTGATTTGAGTGGAAGTCTCACTTCCGCCATTATCTCTCAGTCTTTGAGCAATTCAGATAGTAGTTGAGAGCCCAGACTGTGACATCAGACTGTCCTCCTATCAATCCCCAATTTTGCCGCTTCCTATTTGTGCAGCTTTGGACAACGCGCAACCTCTCTGAACCTCAGATCCCATCTGTAAAATGGGCCTGATGATAACAGTAGCACCTTCATAGGTTGTTGTTTGTATTAAATGAGACAAAGTAGAAAATTTAGCAGTGGCCTTCTCTCAACACCCAATCTAGTCCTCAACACCCCACATCACCGCATCCCATTCCTGGGTATTTCTGTTGTTTTTCACAGCTCTTCTTCCTAAAATTATCTTAGTTGCTTGCTTTTTTATTATCTGTCTCCCCCACGTAAATATAAACTCCATGGTAGTACATATGGATCATGTTTTCTTATTCATTATTGTATCTCCTGCACCTAGCACAGTGTCTGGCACCCACCAACAACTGCTGAGAATGCAAAGTTCAAAAAATGCCTCAGAAGCCCATTTAGGTTTCAGTTTCCCTGTATGCAAAACAGAATATTTATGCTCAGAGATGTTAGAAAGTGCAAAAGATGTAACTGGAAAGCTCTAGGTAATAACAGAGAGGTGCCAGGGAAACTGTAAAAGGTGTATTACAATGTCGCAATACAATTATTGGGAGTGGTTCAAGTCCTAAGACAACTCAACGCTCAGTCAAGCCAGAGGCTACACCCTAGGGAGTGCTGATAGACCGAGGAGGGTGCAAAACGCTGGGGGGCGGGAGGGTTGCAAAAACACTAGCCGTTCTCTTCCTCTCTTAAACTTCCAACAAGAAGGGTTGCTCTCCACACCTGGAGGGCCCCAAAGGGAGAAAGGAGACAAGTGTGGGCAGGGAGCCAAACACCCCCAAAGGGCAGCAGAGGCGCTGCAATGACAGTCGTGAACTGACACGAAAGGGAGACAACTCGAACTTGTAGCGGGGGCTTGTCCGGTGGGTCCCACTCCTTCCCCTCATACCAGCCAACCTCCCCCACCACCGCCGGCAACAGGCAAAAGGAGGGGACGCTGTCCCCCTCTCCAGCCTGGTGGCCCCAGAGCACTGGACGCGTCGGGGACTAGTCCCCAGCGCTGCCAGCAAACTCACCTCCGCCGCCGGCTCCACCTCCGCTCACATTCCGGCCCCACCGCTTTCCCCCCACCCCCCCCAGGCCCTTTGTTTTGATTCCCGACTCCGCAGCTCCCGCCGCCGCCGCCAAGCGCACCCTCCACTTCCGCTTCCGCACCGCACCGCCCCTGTCGCAAAACCGACGCCCTTCTCTCCTCCCTGCCTCCGCCCCTTCCTCCACCCCTCCCCCACCGCTGCGTCCTCCCCGCGCGGGGCGTGCTGGGAACCCCGGGGGGGGCGGGGCCTCGCGGCCCTGCAGCCTCGTCAGGCTCAGTCCCCTCCCGATAAACCCCTAAATAGGGACCTTCCTGGGGGGCGACCCCGGTTTTTTTGGCGAAAACCCGCAGTTTAAGAAAGCCTTGCCGCTGGCTTATCGTTGTGGCGTGGGAAGGAACCTGAAAGCGGAGATTTAGGGTGCTTGTGAGGTGGAACCCGGGGAAAAAAATCTGCCAACCGGGATTTGTCACCGTTCAGCTCTTTCGGGCTTTTGAGGGAAGGCGACTTAAAAGGGATTTTGATGAAAAACCTGATCGTTTTGGCTTTTTTTCCTCTCTTACTCTTGTCACGTGATGACCCTACCTTTTTTTTTTTTTTTTAATTAAATGACGCATATTTGCTACAGCATCCTTCATCTAGTGCGACCTAGCGGCGAGTGGAGAAAAAAATAACTGCCAACTGGGCTGCCCGCGAGGTCCTTCGGGCCGGCAGGGCGCCTCGAGAAGTTGTGATCCAGCTGGCAAAAAGAAAGCCTGTGCCAAGACTAGGCTGGATTTTGTCACCAACAATTAAGAGGTCCTCGTGACCTAAGTAAGAAAACGTGATTTTTTTAAAGTCCTGGTTCAAAGCTCGTTGCAAATGAATACAGCTTTTCCAGTGCCCGCTTAGGTGAGCAAAAAGGAGGCTTTATAGTTGCAAAAGCCATGTGAAGCCAATAACAGCTTGTGTTTTTGGTGGCTAGATTTGCCATGTTTGGGGTTTTTTGGTTTGGGGGGGGGTTGTTTTGGGTTTTTTTGCTTCAGATTCTTATATTTGAAATTTTAAAAAAATTGTTTTTAAGTAGGCACAACGGACATTTCTGAAACTACCAGCTGCTATTTCCTGTTGCAAATTGGGAGAAAAAGCATATATATTTTAAATCTAGACATAGTTTACGATGCAATAGCCGAATGCTACATAAAAGATTATTTCTGAAGTTTGCTAAGAAACAGGGTAACTTTGCGTAAGGATCAGCAAATAAAAATTGCCAAAAGATAACTTTTTTCCCCCTGAAGTCTGTACTGTGAGGCAACTTCATTAGGCAATCCACATTAAGTGGGGGAGATTTCAGGAGAAGCTGATACATCCCTGTAGACGTCCTTGTAGAAAGGTATTGTGGAGGGCAAGATCAAACACATAGCTGAAGAACCCTTTGTGCTTGTATTCCATTTCCAGAAGGCAGATGACAAGTCCACACATCATCTGCCTGCTTAGGTATTTATTACTGCTGAGTAAATCTTCATTGTGTCTGTGTGTGGGTAGTATTCTCCAAGTGGGTATTAGAACAGATGAAAAACAACCCTGTTTCTAGAGTTTTGTTTTTTTCACAGTACCAAAAAATATGCTTCTCTTTAGAGATTTTTTCTCTCCTTTTCATTCTAGTTGAGTATCTCTGAACACAGTACTAACTAAAAATATAAAAAGGAAACAAAATAATTGTGGATTTTAAAATTGCTTTTTAAAAAAGTTTGTAGCCATAAAATAAAGATCAGACACATTTTGTTTGACATTGCTTGGCATTCTTTCAAGTCCAGAGCTGTGCCTGGTGTCAATAAGTAAATGCAGTAAATAAAAACGTTATCAATCATACCTAATGGAAGGCTAATGAAAAGTTTAGTGTTTTGAAATAATAAATTATGGTAGGATTTAAGCAAGAGAAACCCAGCTTTCTGCTCATTAATATCTGAAAGCTACAAGGAAAACGAATAGAGAGAAAAAAGTTTTAAAGTATACCAAAATTTCCCTTTCATTTTTTTAAGGTTTTATCCAATAACAAACCCATTTACCTAAACACCTATTCCTGAAGAGTTTAATGATAATCATTTCAATATCTTCTCCCTTTTATTTTTAATGGAAAAATGAAGGAAATTGAAAATCAACTGGTTTAAATGACTTAATGTCATGTAGTCAGTACTGACAGCTCATAAGCTTGTGGTTCAGTTTATCTTTAAACTGGGGTGATTATTCTCTGCCCAGAAACCTCACAGAATGGTGAGGCTCTGGAAACTGTCAAGGGGGTGCAAATGATTTATTAGCATTTGGGGCCAGGATGGAAGTTTCCTAAAAGACACTTTGATACTTTCCTTAACCCCATTGATGTAAGTGGTAGTTCCCTTTTGCATCTCTGAGCTTCTTTCAGGAAGTAGCACGGAGTCGAAGTAGAATTAAAGGTCATTCTTAACCATGGCAGGGATGCAGGAGGGATTCTATGACTGGTTGGAGGCCTCAAAGCAGCTAAAATCTCTGCCTGTAGCATTGTGCTGAAGAACACCAGTGCAGGAGTCAAACAGACCCAGCTTTGAAGTCTGATTTGTTGTTTAGTAATTGTGAAACCTTGGGCAATGCATTTAACTTCCTGCACCCTTTTCTCAGCTTTAAAATGAGGACCATAAAAGTGCTTTCCTGTGGTTCTCATCATCTGGGTCTCAGCTCCATTGTCACCTGGTAGAGTGGCTTTCCCTGACATTCTATCTGCAGGGACCCCTCCCCAGCCCCTTTCTATCACATGACCTTGCTTTAGTCATAGCACTTATTAGCATCTGACATTATTTCACTGTTTCTGTTTGCTGATTTAGTGTCTTTTCTTAGTACTATAAGCTCTTTGAGGACAGGTGTCTTGTCTGACATTTATTTTGATATAAGTGAGTGCTCAATAAATATTCGTTGGTGAACATCAAGAAGTTAGCATTATGCCTGACCTAGATAACCAACTGAAAAATCATGATCACTACATAGATTGTACTTAACTATGTGCTTAGGCACTGTCCTAAACGTTTTGCAAATGCCAAGTTGACTCATTTCATCTCTGCATAACCACATTTTATAGATGAGGAAAGTAAGTCACAGAGAGTTAGAATAACTTGCCCAAGATCACACAGCTACTAAGGGACAGAGCAAGGATTCAAAGGCAGGCTCGAAAACAAACTCCTGTAAAGGAGTTTTGCTGCCTTTGAAGAAGAAGATAATGATGTGAAAATTGTTATATTGGTTGTGGGACTTCCCTGGCAGTCCAGTGGTTAAGACTTTGCCTTCCAATGCAGGGGGCATGTGGGTTCCGGGTTGGGTTCCATCCCTGGTGGGGGAGTTAAGATTCCCACATGTCTCCCAGCCAAAAAAACCAAACATAACATAGAAGCAATATTATAACAAATTCAATAAAGATGTTAAAAATTGTCCACATCAAAAGGTCTTTAAAAAAACAAGAAAATTTTATATTGGTTGTAAAGTTGTGGGGAGGACCTGGGGCATTGCTTATCCTAATTGGACCTAGATCTTTGTCCTTTTATCTGCTTTGGGGAAAAGCCAAGAACAGGAAAATGCAACCGGTGTCAAGGAGAGGGAGTCATATTTTCTTGAAGTGCGTGGCCCGCAAATCCCAGCCCGTCCCCCCGGTGTCTAGGGAGCATCCTTTAGCCTCCAAGTTGGGCCAGAACTCTGCCCAGCAGCCGGAGCCACCCAGGGCCCCTCCCGCCAGCCCGCCCAGGGCCGCCGCGTGGCCATGCCGCGCCCGGGCCCTGGGAAAAAAGTTTCCAAAAGGCGCTGCTCGGCGCTGATTGGCCGAGGCAGACGCGGTCCCGTGGCGCGGCAGCCAATGGGCGGCGCCGGCCGCGGGCGCGGGCGCGGGGGCGGGCGCGGGGGCGGGGGCTAGAGGCCTGGGGCGCACCGCCCCCAGCCGCTGCTGCAGCCGTCGACGCAGCGGTTCCTCACAGCCGGAGCCGGGTAAGTGCGGAGCTGCGGACCCCGGGGTGGGGACTTCCCGGGGACTGCCAGCGCCACCGCCACGGCCGCCGGGAAACTCTTCTGCCCGCCCCGGCGCCCGCCACGCTCTCGGGACCCCGGGCCGCCGCCGTGCAGGGGCCCTGGCGCGCCCCTCACTGGCGCGTCGCTTCCCGGGTGCTGGGCTCGAAAATCGCGCTTCCCTGGAGCCTCCCTTCTTAACTTTGTGCCTTCACACCCTCGTGTCCCTCGCGCCTGGTTCCTCACCCTTGCCAGCTTTCTTTCTCTTTATGCTCGCCTCTCTCCGACCCCGCTGCCCTCCCCCTCCGTCCTAGACTTCCTCGATCCTTCTGCTCTCCTCGTCCCGGGTCCCCGCAGCCCGGCGGCTCTGCCCTCCTGTTCCCTCCCACCCCGACTCCCCTGGTCTCTCTTCTCGCTCAGTTTTCTGCCCCTCAGTCCTCGCCATGGCCTTCTGCTGCCTCCACCGCCCCTCATTCCTCGTAGCCCCCCTCCCGCCCACGTCCCCACCCGCCTCCACCCTCGGTGCAGGCCTCTTTCCAAAAACCTCCCTCCTCCTTGGCACTTCCCTCCCTTTGGGAACGTGTTTGGAACGGTCTTCCTCCCTCCGCTTTCCTCAGATCTCTGTTGCAGGACGGTTCAGATTTCCCCTGACAGCACTTTGGGGAAGGATTGGATAAAGGATGAAAACGCTTATTTTACAGCTTGAATGCGGTGGCTGGGCTCACCTGCCTCTCTGAGGTCATAGGAAACCCCGCCATCACCTTGATACTGCTTTTTGGGGAAGCTACATTATCTTCTCCAGTCATCTCAAGTTCGCTGTCTCCTGAGGGCTCGACCTTCCCGGATTTCTTTGTCCAGGGTTTTATCAGGTTGTGCCCCTCTCTACCTTTAGGCCCCTTTTAACTTCCTTTCTAAAGAAACGACCTTTGCAGCACGCGCCGGACAGAAATTTCTCATTTTCTATAGCGAGTTTTGTTCATGTATTCTAGAATAGGATGGCATTTTAGGACATGGGTAAGGTACTTTGAAGAGTAATTGGATCCCAGCGACTCCCAGAGCCACTTGTTATCTGACCCCAGCGTTGGTATTTAACCATTTTTGAAACTTAAAAATGTAGATGACCTATGCTCCTAAAGTGTCAGAGGCCTCTGATTGGTATATTTCATCCTATTTGGTTAATAGTTTCTTAACTTGGCTTATTCTGTTAGGATGTGATTTTTGTTTCCAGAGTGTGTTCTTTTGCTTTAGAACGTGTGAGCCCAGAGAGATTACACTCCGCTTCCTCACAAGATAATTCCCTAACACGAGCATGCCTGCATATGGAAAGTTTGTGCCTGCAACTGGTACTGTGTTTGCACCTAGTCCTGACATAGGTGCTTTGTGTCTGCCTCGCTCAGCAGTGCCCAGCACTTAGTAGGTGTTGGGAAATGTTTGAAAAGGAACGGAGGAGGGGAATGCCTCCGTAGGAAAAGCTCCTTCCTTGGCCTCTTGGTTCAAGAAAATAAAAATTATCCTTGGACAGGATAATTTGTTTTCTTTTCGTCCAAGTTTAAGCTTCTTAAAATTTCAAAAGAAATATGTGCTTACTGCAAAAAACAATATATATCTTAGAGAAGTGTCAGGTACAGGTTGGAATCTCAGTGTCTGCCTTACCCCATACTGGTATATCCTTACAGACTCTTCTATTTGTATACGCAGAGGGAGGTACATTTGCAAACAAAAATGACACTTTAACATATCATAAACTTTCTTCCATTATCAGTACATTTACTTTTTTTTGTGTGTGTGTGGTATGCGGGCCTCTCACTGTTGTGGCATCTCCCGTTGCGGAGCACAGGCTCCGGATGCACAGGTTCAGCGGCCATGGCTCACAGGCCTAGCTGCTCCGCGGCATGTGGGATCTTCCCAGACCAGGGCACAAATCCGTGTCCCCTGCAGTGGCAGGCGGACTCTCAACCACTGCGCCACCAGGGAAGCCCAGTATATTTACTTCTTAACTGCACCATTTTCTGATCAGTCCTCTGTCAACAGTTAAGTTCCTCCAGTTTTCCCCTCAGTCAATGATGGTGTACTCCCTTGAGCATATGTCCTTGCATGCCTACTGAGGTATTCTGGTAGGTAGATCATTACAGACTTTGAAAGCACCGAGACAGAAGTCAGACCTGCTGACTCTTGACTGATTTTGCCCCAGTAATGTCACTTCTGCAAAATGCAAAGCCTGCGTCGTAACGTAGAAGCCGTGGGAGCATGTGCCAGTCTCTGGCAGCTTTTTTCTTTTTCTCCCTTTCCCTTCTGCTCTTCCATGTGTTTTGCTTGGGAGGGATTGGGGTTGGGGTGGAGAAGGGCCATTAATTCCTGATGGTTTATATGTTTGTGTTGCTCCTGACCAGCTGTGCTGGCTTTCTTCACTCAGGAGAGCTGAGAAAGGCTTTGTTTTTTCTAGAGTTTTGAAATCAAAGGTGTGTGTCTCAAGTGTGTTTTCAGACTTTCCTGTTAAGTTTGATCATGGAAAATACCCGCCCCCCCAAAAACTTGCTGAAACACTTTTGTAAGAGTAATAGATCTAAGTTATCCAAAATAGAAAATAAGTACTTACTGGACCACTTGATCCCAGTTTTTGCATGCTGTAGCACATACATTTGAGGTACCCATCAGGTTTGTCTACAGAGCTACTGGGGCATGACGGCATGATGGTGTATTGAGAACGCAAGTTAGGAAGACATATCCCTGTGGCTTGGATTCAATAAATGCATGCAGTATCCACTTTTAAGATAGTGGGTACAAAGTTGTGTATGCTGTGACCAAGCATTAACACCTGCCTGACACAGTGCCTTTCAAAAGACTGTGTGGACCAAAGAGTGAAACTGACCTCCAGTCTATTGGCAACCCCAGTGAGATCTGGAATTTGAATTCAAAGACTCCCTTGCACATGGGTCTGGTTTGCCACTCTGTTGCACCTATGCAGATGGCCAAGGCATACAGTGTTTCTGCTCCAGCTTCCTAAGAAACCAAGTGATTGCCTTGCCTACCTACCCCTTACAGTTAAACAGCTTAAAGGGGTCAAGTTATTTGGAAATAATGTAGTAAATGCCTAACACACCACAAATAGAAGGTGATGATAAAATTCAGTAAATAATTTTGGAAAAGGGGAACCTTTGCCAGTTGTCGTACCTGCTATCTGTGGCAGGGAGTAATGCACGTTAGAACTTTCTGAGACATTTTCAAATGGCCAAAAAAAAAAAAAGGCAGGTTTTTAAGTATGCTGTTTCATAAGAAAGTGAAGTTCAGCTGTTACTTCTTTCCTCTTAGCCTCTCGCATAGTTTTTCTCTTCCCTAGGGGTGTTTTTAAAATGCAGGGGCTGTAATTAGAGCCACAGTGGAAGCACCTCCTAAAACATCTCAATTTCATTTCTTTACCGAGGCTTAAGTTATAAGCCTCACTGGCTGTGATAAAGAGCCCTTTTCTGAAACTCAGCTGTCCTAAGATTGCAGGATGAAGGTTATTAAACTCCAGTAACTGTATCAGATACTCCTTATCATGTACACCTGGGGAGGGGGTAGTTTCCAACATGGCACCCTGTCCTCCAGCCCCTTCCCATTAATGAGATGCCACGCAGGTGCCGAGGGAGAAAGGTTTTCCCCGTCCTGTTAAGTATCTTAGGGATTTACAGAAGTAAACTATAAACTAGCCTGCAGAGGGTCTCTTGCTTCTTTTCCTTAACCTCACATCCCCTTCCAGCAAGTGGCTAGTCTCTGTCTTTCCCTGTGTTCCTTCCTTCCACAAGCATTTATTGAAAGCCTGTTATATGCCAGGCACTGTTCAAGGAATTGGGAATAAAAAAGTAAAATGGTGAAGGTCCCTGTGCTCAAAACTGACATTCCAGTGGGGGAAGATAAAACAAAAACAAAACTCATAAAGTGATGAAATAAAACAAAGCAGGGGTTAATATGACAGTGAAGGGCTGGAGGAGGTATTTGGTGGGATGTTCAGATAAGGTCTCTCTGGGGAAGACAGTTCAGCTGTGATCTGAACAGCAAGAAGGAAATCTGCTAGCAGAGATCTGAGGGAAGAGCATTCCAGGCAGAGAAAACAGCCAGTTAGTTCAAAGACCCTGAGTGGGAGCAAGCTTGGTGTGTTCAAGGAACAGAAAGAAGGCAGTGTGGCTGCAGCGTAAGCGAGTGAGGGGTAGGGCTGTAGGAAATGTTTAGAGAAGTAGGCAGGGACTCATTACGTTGAACTTGGACGTGATCTGTTTCCAAACATCGGGAAAAGTCAGTGTACATTCATTTTTCCTAGTTCCTCACTTTCTCACCCTCCTGTACACAGAATTCCTCCCATGCCGTGCATTTGAGACTGTCCTCAATATGATCATTAATGGCCACACAGCACTCAGTTACAGTTGCATGGGCTCTGGGCTCTTAACACTATAGACATTGGTTTGGTGACCCCATACTTGATGAGCTCTGGGCTCATTAGAGCTTGCGGCTTGAGCAAGGATTACCAGAATTAGGTTTACCCTTACCTGTCACCATGGTAATTACTGTTATTTACACTCTAGGTGCTCTATCCTTTGTACTTTCATCAAACAAGATCCTTCACTCCAAACGTTAATTAGGCCTCTTGTAGCAGAAATCCAGACCTAACTGGTCCAACCAAGAAAGGGAGTTGATTATCTCTCCTAACCTTAAATCAGGAATGACTGGACCCAGGTGCCCGAATGATATTGTCAGGCCCCACACTCTCTCCACTTCTTGGCCCTGCTTTCCTTTGTTTTGGCTTCATTCTCAGGCCGGCTCCTCCCTTGTGATAGCAAGTTGACCACCATGAACCCTAGTGGAAAGAGTTTCTTCTCCTCCTCCCCCCGGGCTTTATGGAGCTATAATTGACATATAACGTTGTGTAAGTTTAAGGTGTAGCACGTGATGGTTTGAGACGTATATTTTTGAAGTAATTACTACAACTCCAGAGAGTTAACAACTCCAGAGAGTTTCTTTCTTGATAGCTCCGGGAAAGGCCTGAGCCTGGACACTCATTGGCTCAGCTTGGGTTACGTGCACCCCTGAGCCAATCATTGGCTCAGTTTGGATTAGGCTGATCCTTGTCATTGGTTCAGATTGGGTTAGGCCCACCTCTGAGCCCATTACCGATTATGCTGGAGGCATGAGTAGTCACATGCCTTCTCCCAGATGCAGAAGATGATGTCAAGTTCATCTGAGCCCCATGGAAGGAGTGTAGAATTGGTTTCCCCAAGGGAATGTTGGGGTGCTGTTACAGAAAGATGGAAGAAGGAATGATGGACTGGGAAAAAAACCAAATTAACAACTTTCTACTCCATCCAGCTTCTCTGCTTTAGTCAAGCTTTCAGAGAAACTCTGTTCCCCAGAAGGGAGTGGGTGGGGACGTGGCATGTTTTCTCTGAATTAGGGAAGGGAGAGAAATTTGGAGGAAGAGGTGTGAATACAGGTCCTAACAAATGTAGAGTTATCAGTAAGTACTGTGCTCAGATGTAGGTATCATTGTTCAGTTTCTACCAGGGATAAAGAAGTTGGTGATTGTGTCCATGTCAACACTGACATATTTAGTGGAATTATTTGTATATTTAGCCAGATACACAGCTTGCTAGTTATGTCTTGCAGAGTGAGGGGTTGTGTTCATTCTGTTGTCCCCAGAGACAGAACCATGAGCTAGCTTGAGCGTAAGAAGGGACTTTGGAGAGATCTCCTTTGGATTCCTAATGACCTTTTGACAAGCTCAGAGTCTTAAATAAATTGAGAAAATAAGCTGTTACATTGAGAGGCTTTATCAGCCGGGAGTCCATAGACTGATAACTGTTAATAGAAATTTGTTCCCTAACCTCTGCTCTGGTTAGCTCAGAATCCTGAGTCCAGGCCCTTATCATCACTTCCCTCTGGCTACTGTCTAATGTGTCTCCTTTTCTTCTCATACCCAGTTCTCCAAAATCCCACCTACTTCCTCTTCCTCACCTCCTAGTTACTCCTCCACCCTGTTTATCCCTCCTCCCTGTGTTGAAACCATTCTCTGCTCATATCACCAGTGACCGACATTTTGCCAAGTCTTGTGGGTGGATGTTTCCCAGTCCTTACCTTACCAGCTTCTCTGTTGCATCTTGGATACTGTGGAACATCTCTTTTTTCTTGAAACTGTCTACTCCCGGGACAGCTCACTCTTCTGGTTCTCATCTCTCTCACTTGTTTCTCCTCTGTCTCTGATCACTCTTTCTCTTCCCAGCTTTCAGACACTGGCACTCCTCAGAGATCCGTAAATAGTTCTCAGTCAATTATCTTGTGGTTCTGTCACAAGAAAAAAGGAAGAACCAGCTACAAACTCATGATTCTTAAATTTGTATTGTTAGCCTGGACTTCACCCCGAGTTTCAGATCCAGTGTTGCATCTTGGTGTATCACAGGCACGTCCAATTAAAAATGTCCCAAGCTGGGTTCAGTATCCCCTCACCCTAAAGACTTTTCCTTCTGATTCTCTGTCTCTGGTGATGGTGTTGGCACCTGGTTGCCTAAGTTAGAACCAGTGAGACATCCTCCCCTCCCCTCCCCTCCCACACCAAATGTAATAAATCAGCAAGTCCTGGTAGGTTTTTTTTTTTTTAAAGTACATTTATTTATTTTATTTTTGGCTGCGTTGGGTCTTCGTTGCTGCACGCGGGCTTTCTCTAGTTGTGGCGAGCTTAGTTGCAGTGCGTGGGCTTCTCATTGCGGTGGCTTCTCTTGTTGCGGAGCACGGCTCTAGGCGCGCGGGCTTCAGCAGTTGTGGCTCACGGGCTGTAGAATGCAGGCTCAGTAGTTGTGGCGCACGGGCTTATTTGCTCCGCAGCATGTGGGATCTTCCCGGACCAGGGCTTGAACCAGCGTCCCCTGCATTGGCAGGCAGATTCTTAACCACTGTGCCACCAGGAAGCCCACTGGTAGGTTTATCCATGGAATGTAATGTGCAGGTGGGCTGTATTTTGTCTGGGTTTAGTTTTAGTTTTTTGGCAATGTTTTTTGCCACATTTAATCCAACATAAAGTCTAGGAATTTTTTTCCCCATTAAAGATGAGCTGTTTAACCAGATGTGGGTAATAATTTTAAAACTTTCTCTTCTAGCCATCATGAGACAAGAATAGTAATCTTTTCCCGTTTTCACAATGGAGGACTCGGGAAAGACTTTCAGCTCCGAGGAGGAAGAAGCTAACTATTGGAAAAACCTGGCTATGACCTACAAGCAGAGGTCAGTTCTCCAAAGTTCACCTTGCTTTTTCTTCCCATAGTGATGGCAGCAACCATTTATTGTGGGCCTACTATGTGCCAGGCACTGTGAAGGGCTTAACATACATCATCTCAGTTAAATCTCAACACTGTCCCGTGGAGAAACCATTCTCACCCCATTTTACAAATGAGGAAACTGAGCCTCAGTGAAAGCAGGTCAACTTGCCCAAGGTCAGACAGCCAGGGGAATAGCAGAGCTGGAATTTGAACCCCAAAGCCTAGGGTCCTAAGCAAACGGCTGTGCTACTTCCCAGCTTATTTTCTGGCAGGGTTTTATCAGCTCGTGGATGCCGTATCTGGTCTGCCCTTCGTGTGTGGGGAAAGAACTTCTCCCTATGCCTAGCAAAATGGGTTGTTACATATTTTAAAATTTGAAACCAGTGTTTCAGTGCCCATATCTGGGAGCTGTGTGTGTGTGTGTGTGTGTGTGTTTAACGTTCTTTTTATTTCTCATGGACTCTTGTAATCTACCCAGGGAGGTTTTTTTTTTTTTTTTAGCGGTACGCGGGCCT
>NW_006793997.1:3322202-3333933 GCF_000442215.2 Lipotes vexillifer | reverse complement strand
CCCGTGTCCCCTGCATCGGCAGGCGGACTCTCAACCACTGCGCCACCAGGGAAGCCCTACCCAGGGAGGTCTTATTCTGGCTCTTCTAACTTCTTTATTCTTAGTTTGATTTAAAGAGAATTTAGGCTTGGTGTTTAAAAAATATATATATATCCCTTGACTTTTAAGGATTGAGAAGGTAGAATTGGGCGTTTGGGATATGGGGCAGGGGCCCATGATAGTGGTGTGGTAAGTGGGCATTTGTATTATGTCCAGTTTCTACTTGCAGATAAAGCTGCAGAGAATACATAATCCAAAGTGTGTTTACTACATGTTGGGCTCCAAAAAGTACAAGTGGAATGAATGCATGAAGAGTGAATTGGTTAAGAAAGGGCTATGGAGTCAGGCACACCTGGGGGCAGGCCCAAGCTCTGTTTCTGACTTGTTTGACCTTGAGACAAGTCACCTGATGTTCTCATCTGTATAATGAGGACAATGACAGTTTCTGCCTTAAAAAGGCAGTTGAATAAAGAGCTGATACATGTATAACAGCAGCATGTAAGCGCTCAGTAAATGATCAGCTTACATCTGGGAATTCTGTAGGGCAGAGAACACGCAAGAGGAGCTCCGAGAATTCCAGGAGGGAAGCCGAGAATATGAAGCTGAATTGGAGACGCAGCTGCAACAAATTGAAACCAGGAACAGGGACCTGCTGTCAGAAAACAACCGCCTTCGCATGGAGCTGGAAACCATCAAGGTGAGGTGGTGAGAGGAGACGCATGCAGGTGTGGATGGTGTCCAGCATCATGACTGGAAAAGGGAGCCTGCAGACTTGGCCCCGGGCTCACTTCCACCCCCAGGCCTGCCGGGCGTGTGTGGCACTTGAACTCTTTATGCCCCTGATGGAGGCGCTCTGTGAGAGGCAGGTCTCACACATGTCCCACGGCCATTCTTGGCTGTTGGTGACAATCCTGCAAGGCACATGGAAGGTAGACCCTTCTAGAGTATGGAGTGTCTCTGGAATTGCTGATTGTTATAAGGTCTAGGGTTATGCTGTCCAGAATGGTCGCCCCTAGCCATGTGCGGCTACTGACATTTAAGTTAATTAAAATAAAATAACTAGAAATTTAATTCTTTAATCATACTAGCCAATATTTCAAGTGCTCAAAAGCCACACGTCTCTAGTGGGTGTCATTGTGGGACAGAGAGGCTGTAGAATGTCTCCATCATTATTGAAAGTCCTGTTGGACAGAGCAGATTCCTCAACCTGGGCACTGTTGACATTTGAAGGCAGCCAAATGTGGGGGCTGAGTTTCATACTGTGGGCTGTTTAACAGCATCCTGGTCTCCACCCACTAGATACCAGTAACACCCCCTCCCCCAGGTTGTGACAACCAAAAATATCTGCAGACATTGCCAAGTATCTGAAGAACCACTTCTCTGCAGGGTAAAGAATGCCTTTTGGACACTCTGTAGAGCTTAGCAGATGATCACAAAGTGTAACTCTGTGGCCTAGGGACAGCTCTCAGCCCTTACTGCCAGGCAGGGTCACCTGGCCAGCTTCATAAACGTTAGACAGGCCTGGACCCACCCCGCCCTGAGATTCGCATTCTCAGGAAGTCTGGGTGGGGCCCCAGCATGTCTGCATGTCTTGTTTTTTTTTTTCTTTCTTTTTAAAACAAAGCTCCTCATATATTTTGATGAGCCACTGGGAGAACTAGCCAAGGCCCTGCAGTGTGAGTCCAGGGCTTGGTGTGATGCACAGTGGAAGGAGATGTGTCCCTTGCCCTCTGGAAGCTTTGTGGGGAAGACAAACCTAACAGCTGGAAACACTTAGTGAAAAGATGCTCAGTTATGTGGTACTCACCATGAGATCCTCCTGAGAGAGATTTGCACAGGTTGTAGACAGCATCATGGAAGAGATGGGAGGGACTTGAGCTGGTGTTTGAAGGTGTGTGTGTTTGTGTGTGTGTGTGTGTGTGTGTCTAGCCAGCAACTTGGTGTACAAGGGTTTGATGAAGAGTTAATATGGAGCTGCCACAGACATGGGCAAGAATGACTGTCAAGTGGACCTTGGGAATCTGGCTTTACTAGCATGTGGGAGAAAGCGGGGCCAACAGATGGATTAGGGATCGAGGGGTGAGGAGTAGCAGAGGAAGGACCACACAGACCATAGAAACTGAGCAGTGGACTCTTAAGCTTTTATGACATAGACCACAGAGCCCAAGCTGGCCACCCACAGGTCAGTCTGGCCCATAGATGTTGTTTGCTTAAGCCTTTAGTGGTTTTCACTCAACATTATATCATGAAAGTTTTCAAGCACACAGTAGGGTTTTCCAGTGAACACCTGTATCCACCACCTGGGCTCTACCAATGACCTTTGCCATACTTACATACTTTATTATGTATCTATCCATCCATCAATCTATCTTCCCAATGCATTTCAAAGTGAATCACCAACATCTGTACACTTCCCTGTAAATACTGCAGTAGGCTGTTAACTAGAGGTGAGGGTTTGCTTACAGTTTGTTCTTTTGATAGTAAAATTTATATCTTTAGTGGGTTTTAAAAAAAAAAAAAATTAGTATCAACATTCAGAGTTGTGAGGCTTCTTGTAAAAACTTAGATTTCCGACTTCCTTTGATCTTCCTTTGGTGGATCTGGTTACCCCAGGCCGGCCTTCTTCCACACCGGCAAAAAGCTGAGTTGTGGTTGCTTAGACAGAGCAAGCCTTCTCCAGTTTGCCCCAGTCCCCACTTCTGTCCTTTCCCACCAACTCTTGACACCGGGGACTGAGTGTCTTTTGCTGCTTACACATGGCCCACGTCACTCATTTTGTTAACAGCCTGGCCCCTGCCCTAGGCACTGGGGAATCTTTACAGTCCTTACACTGATGGGGGCTCAGGGATGGGAAGACTAGTGGTATGAACCATCGTTTGGAGAGGGTAGGAGGATGTGCTGACTAAATATCATGCAGTTGCTAAGTAATTAACCACTTCCAGACTGAGCCATTGAACCAGCAGAAGACCTCTTCATTACAACCACATGGCAGGTTCATGAGACACAGTGTGTGGAGCAGGCGAGGAAACAGAACTACCTTGGAGTGAAGAACTGCCCCCAGCACATATTTCTGTCACCTAAGAGGAAAGTCTTCTACTGAGTCAGACTCCTTGACAGATGGCTTATTCATTGCAAGTTGAATAAAAACGCTTGTAAGGGATCCAACAGAGCATCTATTGATGCCTCCATCAGCTGACAGTTTATTATAATTAGCCCCAAATGAAAGCGCAACAGCTTTTCATGTCCCCAAGTTCAAAGGACAACATTTGAATCCTTATGCTGGTGGACAAGCCCAGTAACTGCGTCTTCTTGGAACCTGTGTTTGGAACTTAGGTTAGTGACCTAGGATCCTGTACCCTCCTGTTTTATTTGGGGAGGCACCCAAATCAAGCGTGGGAAGCCATCAGAGCCATGCCTGGGAATTCGCTCGTGCCTGGGCCTGGTCTGCCCCTGCTTGTCTGAGCCAAGACACTTCCTGTGCTCATAGCCAGCAGCGTGAGGATGTGACACCACTCCCTGTCCTCGCCTTGTAAATAATCTGCCAGTTCTGTGGACCTTCTTCTTTCACCATGGCTCTGGCCACGCCTCTCTGGCCCCAGTCACCATTACATCACTCTCCCCAGCGCCTCCAGACTGTTTCTAGCAACAGCTTTGTTTACTCGACTGACCCAAGAAGAGGAGTTGGCCTGTTTTTCTAACTTTCTAATTAGACTTGGGCCTTTCCTGTGGGAAGTGTTTTCTTTCATGTTTGTAGATGAAGGAAAGGTGGTAAGGGTGTTTGATGATGGAAAGTAATTCGAGAGAGGAGCCAGAGCCAGAGCCAGAGTGAGTGAGTGAGTGAGTGAGTGTGTGTGTGTGTGTGCACGCACGTGCGTGCGCACGCACATGTGATCAGTTCCCATGTGATCTGGATGGAAGTGGTTGAGGGCAGTTTAGTGTAGTTGTTCTAAGAGCACAAGCCCAGGTGGCCGGGATGGATCTTGGCTTGGTCACGTGCTTCCAGTTGACTTTGGGCTGACGAAGTGACTGAGCCTCAGTTCCCATGTCTCTGAAATGGCGTTAAATGAGGCAACAAAAACAGCGTCCTGAGCCCAGAGGCTGGCGCAGAGTAGACCTGCGGTAAATGTTAGCTGCCATAGCTGGGCAGCAGCAGGTTGTTGAGACGTCATCTGGGCTGTGCCTTGCCTTGGAAAGCACCAGCTAGATCACACTAAGCTTCTTTTGGTAAAAACAACAGTCTTGTTTTCTTCCTTCTTCCCTTCCCTCCTGCCTCGCTTTCCCTCCCTCCCTTCTCTCTCTCCCTCCCTCCTCAGAGGCCCAGAAGTTCCTAACTCCCCCATGCCACAGGGAGAGTGTCCTGGGTCACAAAGTCAGAACAGTTGTCAAACTGAGTCCATGATGTCCTGATCTGACTGTGAGGCACAGGCAACAAAGTCATTGTGATTCCTGCTATTCTGTCTGTAATCCAGGGATATCATGTGAAGTTCATCGGTATTGCCCTTGTGGATCAGGCTCGGAGAGGTTTATGAGGCTTTCTGTGGCTGTGGACACCTTGCACAAAATGATTTCTTTGAAGATTGTTGGGGGCTGCTTGATACCAGAGGCTGCAGGGACCAATGTGGGAGAGGGCAGGGTATAAGATGCTCAGGAAGCACTCGGGACTTGACAGCTTGATGGCCCCCTCCCTGTTCCCCCCATCATCCCTCATTTGCTTAAGAGTCCATGTCTGTGGACAGAAGGTTCTCCTGACTGAGCTTAGGCTTCTCCTCTGGCATGAGTGTGATGGGAAGGCTGGTCCCACAAAGATCCTAGAATAAGGGAGAGAGAAATCCCCTAAAGAAATTGACGTGGGACTTACCTGGTGGTGCAGTGGTTAAGAATCCACCTGCCGGTGCAGGGCACATGGGTTAGAGCCCTGGTCCGGAAAGAATCCCACATGCTGTGGAGCAACTAAGCCTGTGAGCCACAACTACTGAGCCTGCGCTGTAGAGCCTGCGAGCCACAACTACTGAAGCCCGCGCACTGCAACAAAGAGTAGCCCCCGCTCACCGCAACTAGAGAAAGCCCACACGCAGCAACGAAGACCCAAAAGCCAAAAATAAATAAATAAATAATATAAATAAATGAATTATAAAGAAATTGGCATGCCGGTGGGCTGTGCAGAGGGGGAGGAATGGATGCTCAGCAGCAAGGGACAACACACATGCACTGCGACGGAGAGGGTTATGTCCCAGGATTAACCTTCAGTGTCCTAAGGAGATGACAGGGAAGGGAGATAAACATCCTCATCGGGAGTCTTAAATCATTCACTCAGTGTTGATTCTGTCCTTCAGGAGAAGTTTGAAACACAGCATTCTGAAGGCTACCGGCAGATCTCAGCCTTAGAGGATGACCTTGCCCAGACAAAAGCCATTAAAGATCAACTTCAGAAATACATCAGAGAGCTGGAGCAAGCCAATGATGACCTGGAAAGAGCCAAACGGTACGTTGGGAAGGAGAAAAGAGGTTTGGGAGCCTTTTGTCTCTGGGTACCAGGCACTGTGCTGAGGGTAGAGAATTCAGCACTGAGCAAAGCCAGTGCCCTTGTGGGTCCTACAGCCTCACAGGAAATGGGCAACAGGCAGCAAGTGCTGCAAGTCCAGGGTGCTGTGGGAGCATGTGATTGATTATATTAATTTGTCCATTGCTGGGAGAATATTAGGCAAGCCTTCCCAAAGGAAATGCCATTTAGGCTAAGACCGAGGGATGCCTAGGCATTTTCACTCTTCCTAGGGGAAGAGTGTGGGGTGAGAACATTCCAGGCAGAAGGACAAGCATGTGCTTAGTAAATAGGCCCTAAGATAGGACAGTATTTCTTAAACTGATGTTCTGAAGTTTAGCAGAATACTAACAATAATAAATAAGTTATTGAATAACTACTCTGAGCCAGGCACTTTTTTTTTTAAGAAAACTTTTTTTTTTAAAGATTTAGATATAAATTACAGCGATATGCACAGATCTTAAGAAGTATACAGTTTCATCAGTGTGGACAATTGTGCACATGCCCCACACTCCTGTTGAGACACAGGCCCTTGGCACTGCACTCACAGCTCCTTGCATTCTTTTTTGCGGTTGCTTTAGGGACCCCAATACACACGCTCAACTTTTCAGTCTACTTCATTAATAATGTACCAAATGCAGAGGCCTTGCAACCTTAGAGTTTCACTTGCCATCCTTGAACTTTATGCGATAGCCGTAATGCGAGAAGGTAAGATAGTAAAAAGATAGCCTTTCATATTTACCCACAGATTTACAGTTTCTGGTTCATTCCTTCTTGAAGTTTCCCTCTGGTTATCATTTCCCTTCAGCTTGAAGAACTTCCCTTAGGGTTTCTTGTGGTGCAGGTTTGCTGATGGTGAATTCTTCTCGCTTTAGTTTATCTGAAAATGTCTTCCTTTTGCCTTCATTCTTAAAGGATATTTCCACTGGATGTGGAATTCCAGGTTGACAGGTGTTTTTTTTCTTTCAGCACGTTAAAGATGTTCTGCTGTCTTCTGGTCTCCTTGCTGGAGTTCCGAAGTTAGTGGTCATTTGAATAGTCACTCCCCTGTATATAATATGGTGTTTTTCTCTGGCTGCTCTCAGAATTTCTCTTTATTTTTGGTTTTTAGCAGTTTGTGATGTGCCTAGATTTTGTATGTATTTATCCTGTTAGGGGTTTGCTGGGCACTTGGTCTGTAAATTTGTCTTTCGCCAAATTTAACTTTGGTCATTATTTCCTCAAAGATTCTTGCTGCCCTCTTCTTTCTCTCCTCTTCTGGGACACCAACTACACACATGTTGTGTCCCATGTCCTTTTGATATTGTCGCACAGGTTTCTTAGGCTCTGTTCATATCTTTTCCTAATTTTGTCTTGATTTCTCAAATTAGATCATTTCTATTGATCTGGTTTCAAGTTCACTGACTCCTTCTTCCCTCCTCCAATCTGCTATTAAGCCAGTTCCAATAATGTTTTATTTTAGATATTTAAGATCTAGAATTTCCTAGTCTTCTACTGATACTTCTTTGTTTGCATCCTTGAGATAGTTATAACAACTTTCTTTAAGATCCTTTTCTGCTAATTCTAACATCTGGGTTATCTCAGATGTTAGATGTTCCAGTGATTGCCTTTTCTACTGAGTTTGGGTCACATTTTCTTGCTTGTCACATGTCTAGTAATTTTGGATTATATTCTGGACATTATGAATGATGTGTTGCAGAAACTGTGGATTCTGTTATGTTTCTAATTTGTTTGTTAAGTAGGCTGAACTCACACTCCAAACTCTGTCTCCCTTTGATGGGTAGTAGGTGAAATCTGTTTGACGCTTTTAACTTGGCTGCTTCAAGTCTGCCATGTACATGCATGGTTCAGGGGTCAGCCAGAGGTGTGGGAAGAGTTTATATGCAGAATTTGGGATTCCGCCAAGGTGGTGGATTTTTATCACTGGAGCTATAGACCCAAAGCTTATAAGATGCAGAATTCAGCCACTGCTGTTCCTTCTTCCAAGTGTTGTCTCTCTTCCAAGTGTTGTCTCCCTTCCAGTTTTTGCCAGTGCCTTCAGATCATTGTTTTTCTCGTTTCACCCAGAGTTTGTAGTTGTAATCTATAGGATGTTTGGTCTGATACAAGCTACCTTATTATTAACAGAAATGGGACCTCCTTTTTTTTTAAATCAGTTTGTAAGAGTTCTTTGTGTATTTTTGCTGCTCATCTTTTGTCCTGCATTGAAAAATATTTTTTACAAATAATCTTTTGTCTGTTGACTTTGTGGTATCATTTTTCATACAGATATTTTTCATTTTGGGGTCATCAATTATGTCTTTTATAGCTTCTAGGTTTCCAGACTTCACTAGGGACATTTCCTTGATCGTTTGATTATGCGTGTATTCTCTTAATTTTTTTGCAAGATTTTTTTATTAATTGTTTTAACTTATGCTTTTAATCTACCTGAATTTATTTTTCTACCTAGTATATGTGTCCCATTTTATTTTCATTAGGTAGATAGCCACTTGTGCCAGTACTATGTGTTAAACACTCCATCTTTTTTCCACTGAATTGAATGCATCTCTGTCATATGTTAACCTGCCATACAGTTGTTCCTTGGTATCCATGGGGGATTGGTTTCAGGACCCTTGAGGATACCAAAATTTGTGGATGCTCAAATCCCTTATATGAAATGGTGTAGCATTTGCATATAACCTATGTGCATCTTCCCATATACTTTAAATTATGTCTAATTATAATACCTAATACAATCTAAAATCTGTATAAATAGTTGCCAGTGAGTGGCAAATTCAAGTTTTGCTTTTTGGAACTTTCTGGATTTTTTTTTTCCTGAATAATTTTGATTTGTAGTTGGTTGAGTCCAAGGATATGCAACCTACAGATATGGAGGACTGACTGTATATTCTGGAATCTAATTCAGGATTCTTCTTTCTTTTTTGTCTAACGTGCAATTTATGAATTACTACCAACACCATAATGACTTGGTTCCTGTGGCTTTGTAGTATTTTCTGATTTTTGGCAAGCCACTGGCTTACGATCATTTCTACCCATGTATCATTGATGAAAGCAAGTCACACGGCCAAGCCCTGTCAAGGGGTGGGAAAGTACATTCCACCCACAATGAGGCCAAAGCAAGGGTGTGGCTACAGGGACGATGAAGAATTGGGACCAATAATGCAGTCTATCACAAAGAGATAGTACATTCACATGATTCAAAAATAATATACAAATGGGTAGAGTTTTAAAATTCAAATTCAAATAGAAATTTATATTATTCCCCCCACCCCGTTCTTTTTCCCACAAAAGAGCATTCTGTATACAGAATGTATGTACTATTGTACATCTTGCTTTGTCACATAATAGATTTTGGAGGTCACTCTGTAGTAGGACACAGAGGATTCTTTGTTGTTTTTTTCCAAGTGCATAATATTTTATTGTATGGTTGGTATTGTATGATACATAATTATTTATCCATCCGCTGGATATTTGCTGTATTTCCTTTCTTTTGCAGTGATAAGTGTTGCTGTAGTGAATGATATGCATTGCTTGCATAGATGTATATCTGTGGAATAAATTCCCAGAAGTGGAATTCTTGGGTCAAAGGACATATGCATATGTGTTTTGATAGTTTTTGCCCAATTGTTCTCTACACTTGTACCAATTTCCATTCTCAGCACTTATGTGAGTAAGTCTCCATTTTCCAAATAGCTTCACTAAACAATGTTTTTCAAACTTTGGATTTCTGCCAATTTAATAGGTGACAAATAGGTACATTTCTGAAGTATGAGTGATCTTGAGTTCCTTTTCATATATTTAATAACTGTTTTATTTCTTTTTCTGTGAACTCTTTATCTTCTTGCCTGTTTTCAAATTGGATTGCTGGTTGTTTCTTCTCATCAGTTTCTAGGAGATGTTTATATATTTGTTTATGATACGAATTGAAAATGTTAGGAGTTTGTCATTTGTCTTCCATCTTTGTCTATTGCATATGTTACTATTGAAAGTTATTTGGATTTCTGTGTAGGCAAATTTATCTGCAGTCCCAGGTTTATAAAACAATTAGCCTCTGTTTTCTTCTTGTATTTTTATGTTTCCTTTCTTTCTTTCTCTCTCCTGAAGATGCATTGGACTCACATTTTAGCCAGATGCTGAATAGTTGAATATTAAAATCATATGTGGTAGAGACCCAAATCATCATTATAGAACAAATAAAGTTCTGGAATACTGAAGTTATATTAAAAAAAACTTTAAAACATTACAATTTACAATTTCATTATAAAATTTTAATGGTTATATGTGGAAAATTTGACAGTCTACTGCAAGAACGGTAATTTCTCAGCACCATCAGCTATTTGCTTATTTTGGTCTCTCCAACGGTACATCCGTAAAACCAAATGACTCACTTTTAACTGAGGAAGGAGATGACCTTGTGAAAGGATAACCTTGAAAGACTCCAGGCCTAACTGAATTAACTAAAAAGTAAATATATTCCTTAAAGGGTATTTTGTTTAATATGTGAATGCCAAGATGCCAAAAAGTTCAATGAAGATTAAAATTGATTTAATCTAATTTTTTAAAAAAGTATCTGTGGGCTACCCTGGTGGCACAGTGGTTGAGAGTCCGCCTGCCGATGCAGGGGACACGGGTTCATGCCCCGGTCCGGGAAGATCCCACATGCCGCGGAGCGGCTAGGCCCGTGAGCCATGGCCGTTGAGCCTGCGCGTCCAGAGGCTGTGCTTCGTAACGGGAGAGGCCACAACAGTGAGAGGCCCGCTTACCACAAAAAAAAAAGTATCTATGTGTTATTACATAGACACTTTTTTTTTTTTTTTTTGGCTCTGCCACATGGCTTGTGTGATCCTAGTTCCCCAACCAGGGACTGAATCCAGGCCCCTGCGGTGGAAGCACAGTCCTAAACAGTGGGCTGCCAGGGAATTCCCTACATAGACTTTATTTTTAATTTTTTGTGGTAAAAAATTTGACATCAAATTTACCAACTTAACCATTTTTTTTTTTTTTTTTTCCTTGCGTTATGCGGGCCTCTCACTGTTGTGGCCTCTCCCATTTGCGGAGCACAGGCTCCGGACGCGCAGGCTCAGCGGCCATGGCTCACGGGCCCAGCCGCTCCGCGGCATGTGGGATCTTCCCAAAACGGGGCACGAACCCGCGTCTCCTGCATCGGCAGGCGGACTCTCAAGCACTGCGCCACCAGGGAAGCCCCCAACTTAACCATTTTTAAGTGTGCAGTTCAGTAGTATTATATGTATTCACATTATTGGCCAACAGAACTTTTTCATCTTGTAACATTGAAACTCTATACCCACTAAACATTAATTCCGCTCCCTGTTTCCCTTCAGCCCTTGATAATCACTTTTCTACTTTCTGTTTCTATGATTTTGACTACATTAGAAACTCCATATGAATGGAATCAAATAGGATGTGTCCTTTTGTGACTGGCTTCTTCTCTTAGCATAATGTCCTTGAGATTCGTCCGTGTTGTAGCATGTGACAGGATTTCCCTTTTTTAAGGCTGCATAATATTTCGTTGCATGTATGTACTGCATTTTCTTTATCCATTTATCTGTCAGTGGACACTTGGGTTGCTTCCACCTGTTGGCTCTTGTGAATAATGCTGCAGTGAACAAGGGTGTACGGATACCTCTTTGAGATCCTGCTTTCAGTTCATTTGGATATGTACCCAGAAGTGGGACTGCTGGATCATACAGTAATTCTACTTTTAACTTTTTACAGAACCTCCGTACAGTTTTCATAATGACACACCATTTTACATTCCCACCACATCCTCACCAACACTTGTTATTTTCTGTTCTTGGGATGGAGGCCATTCTGATGGGTGTGAGGTGATACATAGACTTTTAAGTATTTATTGGCTCAGAAAGGATATGTTCTTAGTTATCTAACAGATGTATCTCTTAATATTCATATTTACTGAAAATCTCTTTTCCTGCTTAACTATTTTCAGGTTCTCATAACTGTCCATGAGATTAACAGCTTTCACAGTTTTTATGTATTGCAGCATTTTACTCTTATGATAATAAATATGCAAATACATCAGTTGACAGAATTTCACCATATAAAGGACATAAAGCAAGGACATATTACTGACTCGGCCTGATTGTATACAGTCAGGGGGGTCGTTGATCCACA
>NW_006793997.1:3320928-3322192 GCF_000442215.2 Lipotes vexillifer | reverse complement strand
GGAATGCCAGAAATGCCGCTGAAGTTGGTTCTCTGGCATTCCAGAAGCCAGTAGTAGATTTTGACCAAATACTGAGTTTAAATTTTTGATCTAGTTGGAATTCATCTTCGGGTGTAGCATGATGTGTGGATCCAACATTAATTTTTTCCAGGTGACTACCTGGTAGTCCCCAGACCTAGAATTGAACCAACCATCTTTTCATCAATGATTCGTGATGCCACCTTCATCATAAATTAAATTCTTATATGTATTTGGATCTATTTCTGGACCTTTGGCTCTCCTTGGTCTGTCTCGTCTTATAACTGTTTCACTCTGCAGCACACTGTTCATTACTGAGGCTTTAAAGAACATGTTCTTTGTATCTAGGGGAGCTAGTGCCCCTGTCTTCTTCTTTTTCAGAGTTCTGGCCAATTTTTTTTTCCAGTTTTATTGAGATATAATTGACATATACTACTGTATACGTTTAAGTGAACAGCACAGTGATTTGACTTACATGCATCATAAAATGATTATCACAATAAGTTTAGTGAACGTCCATCACCTCATATAGATACAATATTAAAAAATAGAAAAAACTGTTTTCTTTGTGATGAGAACTCTTAGGATTTACTCTCTTAACAACTTTCATACATAACATAGAGCAGTGTTCATTATAATTATCATGTTGTGCATTGCATCCCTAGTACTTGTTTATCTTTTAGCTAGAAGTTTGTCCTTTTGACCACCTTCATCCAGTTCCCCTTCCTCCTATCCCCCGCGTCTGTAACCACAAATCTGATCTTTTTTTTTTTAACATCTTTATTGGGGTATAATTGCTTTACAATGGTGTGTTAGTTTCTGCTTTATAACAAAGTGAATCAGTTATACATATACATATGTTCCCATATCTCCTCCCTCTTGCATCTCCCTCCCACCCTCCCGATCCCACCCCTCCAGGCGGTCACAAAGCACCGAGCTGATCTCCCTGTGCTATGTGGCTGCTTCCCACTAGCTATCTACCTTACGTTTGGTAGTGTATATATGTCCATGCCTCTCTCTCGCTTTGTCACAGCTCACCCTTCCCCCTCCCCATATCCTCAAGTCCGTTCTCTAGTAGGTCTGTGGCTTTATTCCTGTCTTACCCCTAGGTTCTTCATGACATTTTTTTTTCTTAAATTCCATATATATGTGTTAGCATACGGTATTTGTCCTTTTCTTTCTGACTTACTTCACTCTGTATGACAGACTCTAGGTCCATCCACCTCATTACAAATAACTCAATTTC
>NW_006793997.1:3252857-3318393 GCF_000442215.2 Lipotes vexillifer | reverse complement strand
ATGGTTGTTAGTATTTGCCTTATGTATTGAGGTGCTCCTATGTTGGGTGCATAAATATTTACAAGTTATATCTTCTTCTTGGATCGATCCCTTAATCATTATGTAGTGTCCTTCTTTGTCTCTTCTGATAGTCCTTATTTTAAAGTCTATTTTGTCTGATATGAGAATTGCTACTCCAGCTTTCTTTTGGTTTCCATTTGCATGGAATATCTTTTTCCATCCCCTTACTTTCAGTCTGTATGTGTCTCTAGGTCTGAAGTGGGTCTCTTGTAGACAGCATATATATGGGTCTTGTTTTTGTATCCATTCAGCCAATCTGTGTCTTTTGGTGGGAGCATTTGTCCATTTACATTTAAGGTAATTATCGATACGTATGTTCCTATTCCCATTTTCTAAATTGTTTCAGGTTCATTATTGTATGTCTTTTCCTTCTCTTGTGTTTCTTGCCTAGAGAAGTTCCTTTAGCAGTTGTTGTAAAGCTGGTTTTGTGGTGCTGAACTCTCTCAGCTTTTGCTTGTCTGTAAAGGTTTTAATTTCTCCATCAGATCTGGGTGAGATCCTTTCTGGGTAGAGTAATCTTGGTTGCAGGTTTTTCTCCTTCATCACTTTAAATATGTCCTGCCACTCCCTTCTGGCTTGCAGAGTTTCTGCTGAAAGATCAGCTGTTAACTTTATGGGGATTCCCTTGTGTGTTATTTGTTGTTTTTCCCTTGCTGCTTTTAATATGCTTTCTTTGTATTTAATTTTTGACAGTTTGATTAATATGTGTCTTGGCGTATTTCTCCTTGGATTTATCCTGTATGGGACTCTCTGTGCTTCCTGGACTTGATTAACTATTTCCTTTCCCATATTAGGGAAGTTTTCAACTATAATCTCTTCAAATATTTTCTCAGTCCCTTTTTTTTCTCTTCCTCTGGAACCCCTATAATTCGAATGTTAGTGTGTTTAATGTTGTCCCAGAGGTCTCTGAGACTGTCCTCAATTGTTTTCATTCTTTTTTCTTTATTCTGCTCTGCAGTAGTTATTTCCACTATTTTATCTTCCAGGTCACTTATCCGTTCTTCTGTCTCAGTTATTCTGCTATTGATCCCATCTAGAGTATTTTTCATTTCATGTATTGTGTTTTTCATTGTTGTTTGTTTCATCTTTAGTTCTTCTAGGTCCTTGTTAAATGTTTCTTGCATTTTGTCTATTCTGTTTCCAAGATTTTGGATCATCTTTACTATCATTATTCTGAATTCTTCTTCAGGTAGACTGCCTATTTCCTCTTCATTTGATAGGTTTGGTGGGTTTTTATCTTGCTCATTCATCTGCTGTGTGTTTTTCTGTCTTCTCATTTTGCTTATCTTAATGTGTTTGGGGTCTCCTTTTTGCAGGCTGCAGGTTCATAGTTCCTGTTGTTTTTGGTGTCTGTCCCCAGTGGCTAAATTTGGTTTAGTGGGTTGTATAGGCTTCCTGGTGGAGGGGACTAGTGACTGTGTTCTGGTGGATGAGGCTGGATCTTGTCTCTCTGGTGGGCAGGTCCACGTCTGGTGGTGTGTTTTGGGGTGTCTGTGGAATTATTATGATTTTAGGCAGCCTCTGCTAATGTGTGGGGTTGTGTTCCTGTCTTGCTAGTTGTTTGGCATAGGGTGTCCAGCACTGTAGCTTGCTGGTCGTTGAGCGAAGCTGGGTGCTGGTGTTGAGATGGAGATCTCTGGGAGATTTTCGCCGTTTGATATTACGTGGAGCTGGGAGGTCTTTTGTGGGTAAGCAATGCCATTTCCATTGAGCTTTCGCGCTGCCCTAGTCTTGAAGCTCCCGCCACTGCTCCTCAGGCCGGGTCCCCGTTGATCTCTTTTTTAATGAGTTTGTTTTGAAGCATAATTGACCTACTGTGTTAGTTCCTGTTATACAATATAGTAATTCAGTATTTGTATACATTTCAAACTGATGGCCACAGTAAGTCTATGATGTCACCGTACAAAGATGTTACATAGTTATTGACTGTATTCCCCACACTGTATTTTTCATACCTGTGACTCATTTATTTTGCTACTGGAAGTTTGTAACTCTTGGTCTTCCTCACCTATTTCTCTCCTCTCCCTAACCTACTCCCCTCTGGCAACTACCTGTTTATTCTCTGTATCTGTAACTCTGTCTGTTTTGTTGTATTTGTTCATTTGTTTTGTTTTTATTGTTTATAATGCTGGTTTGGCCAATTTTTTTCTTTTAAGATTGATTTGTTTGGTTGGTTGTGCCGGGTCTTAGTTGCGGCAGGCGGGCTCCTTGGTTGTGGCATCTGAACCCTTAGTTGCAGCATGCATGTGGGATCTCGTTCCCTGACCAGGGATCGAACCTGGGTCCCTTGCATTGGGAGCACGGAGTCTTACCCACTGTGCCACCGGGGAAGTCCCCATTTGTTTTATTTTTTAGATTCCACATATAAGTGAAATATATGGTATTTGTCTTTCTCTGTCTGATTTATTTCACTTAGTATAATACCCTCTAGGTCCATCCATGTTGTTGCAGATGGTGAGATCTCATTCTTTTTTGTAGCTAACATTCCTCTCCTGGCCATTCTTGTTTCATTATCACATCATATTTCAAATCAGTCCCTGGTGCCTGTGTCCCCCAGTAAAAAACCTGTTCATTTATTTTTTATTTTTTTATTTTTTTTGCGGTACACAGGCCTCTCACTGTTGTGGCCTCTCCTGTTGCGGAGCGCAGGCTCTGGACGCGCAGGCTCAGCGGCCATGGCTCATGGGCCTAGCCGCTCCGCGGCACGTGGGATCCTCCCGGACCGGGGCATGAACCTGCGTCCCCTGCATCGGCAGGCGGACTCTCAACCACTGCGCCACCAGGGAAGCCCCCTGTTCATATTTTTATTAGATGGTGTTAAACTTATTAGGTAACTTATGGAGAATTGATTTCTTTATGATTTGGGGTCTTCCTCCTCATAAATACCATATGTCTGCATTTTGACAAGCCTCTGTGCCCTACAATAAAGTCTTACATGTTTGCTGTTACTTGAATTCCTAGCTATTTCATTTTCTTTTGTTGTTGTTTGACATGCCAGCCTTAGGGTCACTTTAACTGGTTCCAGTCTTGTACTCTAAAAACAACAAAGGATGATATTTATTTATTTATTTATTTATTTATTTTTGGCTGCATTGGGTCTTTGTTGCTGTGCGGGGCTTTCTCTAGTTGCAGTGAGCAAGGGCTACTCTTCGCTGCGGTGCACGGGCTTCTCATTGCGGTGGCTTCTCTTGTTGTGGAGCACGGACTCTAGGCACGCAGGCCTCAGTAGCTGCGGCACACGGGCTCAGTAGTTGTGACTTGCGGGCTCTAGAGCACAGGTTCAGTAGTTGCAGCACTTGGACTCAGTAGTTGTGGCACACGGGCTCAGTAGTTGTGGCTTGTGGGCTCTAGAGCGTAGGCTCAGTAGTTGTGGTGCACGGGCTTAATCGCTACAGCGGCATGTGGGATCTTCCCAGACCAGGGCTCGAACCCATGTCCCCTGCATTGGCAGGCAGATTCTTAACCACTGCGCCACCAGGGAAGTCCCAAGGGATGATATTTAAATCAGGCACTTTTGGTAACTTTATCTTCTTTACCTCTAAAGACCCTTTGAGGTAGGAACTAATATGACTCAATCTGGACATAGTAGAAAGTGGTGAATTAATGAATGATTGATCCTCACTTTGCCGTTGGAGGCCCAGAGGCCCTGAGAAGTTAAGTTCCCCAGGGACACTTAGCTAGTCTTACACGTTAGAGCAAGGTGTTAATTCATGGGTTCCACTCCAAACAAATGCTTCTGATCACCATGAGATACAGTTACGGGGATGTTAAAGGTCTTCTGGAGACAAACACGGGATCAGTGAGAGAAGTTGCTGACATTTATTGAGCACTTATGTGTGAAACATCTGTTGTGTGTTTTGTGTGTTGCTGCACTCCCCAGCCCCCCACCCCATGCGGCAGTTCTGTTATTACCCCTGCTTTGCATGTGAGGAAACCAAGGCCCAGAGAAGGTAGCTTGTCCAGACAGTTAAACAGATTTCCTTATTGCAGCACTTGTCAGTACCCTTTTTTTTTTTTTTCTGCATTGAGTCTTCATTGCTGTGTGCGGGCTTTTTCTAGTTGCGGCAAGCGGGGGCTACTCTTCGTTGCAGTGCACGGTCTTATTGCAGTGGCTTCTCTTGTTGCAGAGCATGGGCTCTAGGCGCGTGGGCTTAGTTGCTCCGTAGCATGTGGGATCTTCCCAGACCAGGGCTTGAACCTGTGTCCCCTGCATTGGCAGGCAGATTCTTATCCACTGCGCCACCAGGGAACCCTCCCAGTGCCTTTAACACGACATTCCAGTGGCTATCTACACTGTCCAAAAGAAGCAGTTGTTAGGGCAGCTGGGCTGGGGCTGGGCATTGTGAACTTTTTTAACTTTTTAAGGTAACTGAGGGATGAAGATGGCCTCCCTTAGCTGTTTAAATGCGTGTTATTACATTGCATGTGCATTTTAGTGGGATGTTCTGAATGCTGACTGCATCGTGAGTCTCCGAGACAAGATGGAACATGCCACATAATGGCATCTGACCGGGGCCTGTCTATGGTCCTAATTAGGTCCTGGCTCGTTGCTAAGTGCTTTATGGACATGATCTCATTTAACCCCCCGGGACAGCTGTGTGCACCTCGTGAGCTGAGAGGTTCCCACTGCAGGTGAAGAGCTGGGTCCAGGAAGGTTGAGGGGCCTGCTCAGCTCTGTGGGATTAGGACGTGCCAGAGCTGGGACTTGCACCATGTGTGCATGACCCTTCTTGCTCCCTGGGTCTGTAGGTGCCAGACGGATACGCCGTCTGCTGTCTTGGGCAGCTTTGCTTGTCTCTCACCCAGGGCCACGATCATGTCTCTTGAGGACTTTGAACAGCGTTTGAATCAAGCCATTGAAAGAAATGCCTTCCTGGAGAGCGAACTGGACGAGAAGGAGAATCTCCTAGAATCTGTTCAGCGACTGAAGGATGAAGCCAGAGGTCAGGAGGCCTTGGCTTTGCTCTTTGTGTTTCACCACCATTGTGCCCTCTCCGGGCCTGAGGGTGTCCTGTTCCACAGCATCACCCAGCATTACCTGTGTTCCGAGGGCAGGGACCACACCAGGCAGGCTGAGCCTTGGTCCCCACCCTATGCTAAGAATTGTCAGATGTCCATCCCTGTAGAGACCCTTTGTGGGTATTTAAGCCCAGCACCCACTTTATGCTCAGCAGGAGCACAGGAGTTTTGTGGGGAGAAAATGCCTGTTGATGGAATTGCTAGCCAGCCCATTACTTTTGTGACTTGATGGCTGCTGATACACGTGGCTTGGAAGTCCAGAATCTCATCAGCGTTTGCTCTTTGGAGGTAGCACTTCCAAAGGTAGAGCTTTCTAACTCTAAGACATTAGCAAGTCATCCAAGTTGGGTCCCTAAGAGATTTTGTTAAAGTCCCAATTAATTGTTATGACATTCATTTGGTTTCTAATGTTTAGCCAGTAGAAGGGGGTTTAGAAAGAAAAACTCTTTTAAGTTTAAAAGGTACTTTTTCCTAAATGCCCATCAGTAATGAAGTTCTTAAGTAAATTACATAGATTTATTTTGTGGAATGTTAAACGGTTGTTCAAACAAATACGGTATAGATATAAATGTAGTCATAGAAAGCTTGTTAAGGGGCTTCCCTGGCGGTCCAGTGGTTAAGACTCCGTGCTTCCACTTCTGGGGGTATGGGTTCGATCCCTGGTTGGAGAACCAAGATCCCGCATGCCGCTTGGCCAAAAAAATTAAATAAATAAAAAAGCCTATTAGGACATACCATTGAAGGGGGGAAAACACATAGATAGTAGATGTATGTTTCTATTTACGCTTAATAAAAGTTATTCATCTTATGTGCTTAATAGATACACATATAAACTCTATGTGTGAAATGCAGGGAAAAAGGATTGAGAAGATCTCCCTCATGTTACAGTTGAATAGGAGTGAGGAGGGGCATTTGAGAACGGGTTGGGAAAGCACATTTTCACTTAGTATTCTGTGTATACCTTGATACATTTGAATTCTCTTAAAACAGTAAAAGCAGTAGTGTATCACTGCCATGATTTGAAAAAAATTTTAAACCTTTTTGTTTTTACTCAAAAGAAAAACTATGTAGTTTTGCAGGCCTTCCAGGCAAGATCCTGTGGGATTTGCTTCATTCAGGGTTTCCACCTGGAGTTTTTCACTCTGGTGGTTCTTCTTGCTGACCCGTGTCTCCTGTTGACCCTCCCCTTGCCCCATCACTCAAAGCAGGGACTTAATCTGAATCCTTTTCCTGGCCCAGATTTGCGGCAAGAATTGGCTGTGCAGCAAAAGCAGGAGAAACCCAGGACCCCCATGCCCAGCTCTGTGGAAGCTGAAAGGACAGACACAGCTGTACAGGCCACTGGTTCCATGCCATCCACCCCCATAGCTCATCGAGGACCCAGCTCTAGCTTAAACACACCTGGGACGTTCAGACGTGGTAAGGAGGATGGGAATCAGGAGGGTTCTCTTGGCTTCACAAAGCTTTCCTGGGTGAGAACCGGGGTGGGTCCTGGGTGAGAGAGAAGTAGGACCAGGCTGTACAGCAGAGAGCAAACTGGGGTGCTCACAGGGGCAGACCGTTGTGGTGGGTGGGAGGAGCCTCTTAGATGTAAGACGATAGGGAGTAGTGGAGTCTGCGGCAAACTAGAGAATGGAAGCCTCATCCAGAGGGGCAGCTGCCACTCTGCTTCTACCACAAGAGGTGTGGGCCCAGCAGACACTCCACTCTTCACCAGAAGCCAGAAATCCTCTTGTCTAATATGAAATCTCCCAAATTAGAAGTTTCAGTAACCAAATAAAAAATTTAAAAAGCATTCTGTGGGTCCAGCAATACATCATCTAGAACTGGACCCAGCATAACCTGTGCTATGCAGTAAAACCCAAGAAATCTGAGTTCTTCCCCAGCCCCTCTGATTAACTTTGAGGCTCTGATTGGGCCACTTAATAGTAAATAATAAAAATAGACAATTATTGAGCACGTAGGATTTGCCAGTCCCTCTGCTTACTGTGCTTTGTATTTACATATGACCTCACTGGATTCGCACCACGGCCCAAGACGCAAGTAATGCAAGTGCTGTCCCCATGTGATGGATGAGGAGACTGAGGCCCTGAGCTAAGGAGCTGGCCTGATATCACGCAGCTGGCAAATGGCAGGCCGGCTCCCGGGGTTACACCACCACATGCTCCCTGTCCCTCAGCTTGTGCCCAGGATGAAGAGAGTGTGAGGTTTCCACAATCCCAGTCTAGATCACACTTGAATAAGCACACGACTCAGCTGGGCCTCAGATTTAGCAGGTCTGGGCAGGGCCTGAGATCCTGCGTTTCTAACAAGCGCCCAGGTGATGCTGGTCCTGCTGCTCCGTGAGCCCTGCTTTGAAGAGAGAGGAGGCTCTGAGGAGCAGAACCCTTACTAGTGGGGCTTGTTCAGATGCTGTTAATGTTAATTAGCCGTATGGAATTCCTAGAAGTTTAAGAGGGCCTGTTTTGATTTTGTTTAAAAAGAATAGCAGGTAAAGATAAATATTAAGTATAGTCATTATAAGGCTGCAAGAAGTTGGTCATCAGATGCTCTTGCTATGTTAGGCAACAAACCATTGACCGAAACAGGGCAGCGTTGGGATCAGAGGGGCTTGCTCACCCACCCCCGGGTTTCACGTTCAGAGAAGTTAGTGCACAGACTTTTGAGTGTGTGTTGGTGTCATGTGTGCATTCTTTTGCACACGCAGGTCTGGACGACTCCACTGGGGGGACCCCCCTCACGCCAGCGGCCCGGATATCTGCCCTCAACATTGTGGGAGACCTGCTGCGGAAAGTGGGGGTAAGACGGCACTTCCCCAGGGTCCGTGTGGTGGTCTTCTGTCTTCAGGAGACTTGAGGGGTGACCTTACCTATTGCTTCCCCTCTGGCAGAGGCTTCATGAGGTGCAGGTGTCACCCTGGCTCTCGTGTCCCTTACAGTCGCTGCGCTTCTATGGGTGTTGTTTCTGACAAACACCCGGGCTCTGACCCTGAGTCACCCTTTGATCCCAGGCTATATCTTTCTTTCCCTGTACCATTTTCCCTGGCAATTTGGGAGATTCGGATGGTATCTATGATATTTTTTCTTAATTTGAAAAAACTGAGAAACATTTGAAAACTGCCTTCCCTTTTTTTAATTTCTCAGGGAGTTAAAGGGAAAATCTTGAAAGGCTAGGGCAGAGAACATGACCTTATAGGTTTTATGTTAATTCCAGGGAAGGAGTCTTTTGTGCTTAAGAAATCACATAGATATTCTCTGTAGTTGTTTTTCTTAGTTTTAAACATGATGCCTGGAAAGCCACAGAGTTTAAGTCCTGCCAGTCTGTCATTGACCAGAATGTATGCATTCAGAGTTAATAGAAGCTTGCAACTCGTTTTCTATGTTTTTCCTTTTGGCTTTTGTGTTTTTGGATTGCTGTTGTATACGCAGGTTTTTCTGTTTAGTTAGAGTATACAGAAGCTCAGGGTGATCTCAGTACCCATTGGTTTCCAGAGGGTCTGTTTACAGCGAGGCAAGTCCTCCTTCAAACCTCCGGCCACTTGGTGTATGTTTTACAAGGTAGTGGAGAGAGTGAATGATGCCAAAAGTTGATTTTATATTTCTTGTAGGCAGACTTAAATCATAGGTCAGGGTGGGGACTCTTCTGGAAGCTCCTAAATATCGTAGACTACCAGTTCTACGAGTTGGACGTACATTGAATTTGGGGATGGGGTGGAGCACGCTTTGGGATTCTAACACACAACCCAGTTTGACAACCACTGTCTTAAGCTATTATTATGTGTATGGGCTCTGGTGAGAGGCAAGAGTTCTTGTCTTCAGCTTGAGACAGGAAAGCATATTTTTTTCCAGGCTCTGGAGTCCAAACTTGCTTCCTGCCGGAACTTCGTGTATGATCAGTCCCCAAACCGACCCAGTGGCCCAGCCTCAGGGTGGGGGAGCAAGAACAGAGACGGCGGCGACAGACGGCCAGGCAGCACCAGCGTGCCTCTGGGTGACAAAGGGTCAGTACCTTCTGCTGTTCCTCCTCATTGTCAGGAGAACCCATCCTCTCCAGCCGGGAGCCTCTGACCCCTGACCCACAGCCATTTTTCAGAGTCGCAGGATTATGTCAATGAGGTATTATCCTCTACCCCATCCCTTAAGACAGAGTTAGGTGGTGTCTGCTGGTTTAGGCAAACGGCCAAGGAGAGGGTCATTTTTATTACTTGATTCTGCAGCCCCAGCTCCCGGTCATGCTGTGAGAATGTCCTTTGTGTAAATCACTCCCTTGTTTAGGACTCAAACTTCAAACACTGCTCTGCTTCCCCCAAAAGAGGATTTTTTTTTAACCTTTAGAACCTTCAGGAAACTGAATCAGCCAGACTAGATTTCTGAAGCCAGTCACCTGATTGGAAAACACAAATCTGACCTCTAACAGCTTCATTTATTTTCTTGCCTGAAGAAAATCAGTGCAGCTTCCAGATTCTAGAATTCTGTAAGATGTGCCACCATCTCACTGGACCCCAGGCCACGTAAATTTGGGGGCGATCAGTGGCAGACAGAGGACAGGAAATGAAGAATCGTTCTCCCCAGCATGCACATAACTTCCGGACCTTTAGATGTGGGTGTTTTTTTGGAGCGTCTTCTGCGACTGGGCTTTTTGCGTGGCCTTGGGCATGTGAGCCCTAGATAGCCAGTGTCCTTTTCTTCATTTCACAGGAGAGAAAATTGAGACCCAATGAGACACTGCTCCTGACCTTGATATTCACTCTTATAACTTTGTGGGGCCCCGTGCTAGCCAGTCTATTACAGCTGTAATGTCCGCCTAATTTGGTTTGCTCTGTCTGAAGGTTGGGAAAACGCCTGGAATTTGGGAAGCCGCCTTCAAATATTTCCTCACCATCACTGCCGTCAGCCCAGGGTGTAGTCAAGATGTTGCTTTAGGAAATCCACGGAAGCCAAGGCCCCGGTGTCTGTGCAGGAGTCATTTTACCCTCCTTCCCTCTTTAAACTAGGTTTTTGTTTTTTTTAAGTTAGTTTGAGAAATACGAGCAAGCAGCCGCACTAGCCAGTGACGGTGGGGGGCGGGGATCGCCTGTGGCCCCGGGTGGTCGTCCCCAGGAAATGCCATCTCATAACCCCTGGCATCCTTGTCGGGGTGTTGCCAATGGACAGGGACAAAGCGGACCCTCTGGAAATGGCAACGTGGGTGCTGAGGCTGCTCCATCATTTTCAGCAGACCTGAGTCCTGATTGGTCTTGAGAGGTGTTTTTCATGACCGGGGACACCTATAAAGTGGGGTCTGAGCCCATCTCAGGCTCACTCCGGCCCCCACTTTGTTGGAGCTTCTTCCAGAACAAAATCTCCAGTGCTCTTTGGCACAGCAGGGATCAGTGCACTGAAATCACATCTAGGGGTGAAGAACAGAACAGGCATGTACCTTTTTTTTTTTTTTTTTTTTTTTTTTTTTTTTTTTTTTTTTTTTTTTTTTTTTTTTTTTTTTTTTTTTTTTTTTTTTTTTTTTTTTTTTTTTTTTTTTTTTTTTTTTTTTTTTTTTTTTTTTTTTTTTTTTTTTTTTTTTTTTTTTGTGGTATGTGGGCCTCTCACTGTCGTGGCCTCTCCCGTTGCGGAGCACAGGCTCCGGACGAGCAGGCCCAACGGCCACGGCTCACGGGCCCAGCCGCTCCACGGCATGTGGGATCCTCCCAGACCGGGGCACGAACCCGTATCCCCTGCATCGGCAGGCGGACTCTCAACCACTGCGCCACCAGGGAAGCCCCAGGCATGTACCTTTTATTTAAACTGTGGTGTGGTGTACCTCTGAGACTTTTTAATCTGCCTCTCACTGAGGCTTTTAGAGGCATGCTTGAGTTTCAGAGTACGTTTTGTGGCACCAGGTCAGTGGAAACTCTGTGTCCTCTTTAGACCAATCCTGGCTGTGAGTTGTCCTGAGCCCCTCTGTCCTGGCCTGGGGGTGACCTCTGCTTCAGGACCCTTAGGGTCTCTGGGGTATGATGGCCTTGGTAATGCAGCCCCTAAGAACAGGACTTCATTCAAAGCCTTGATGAAATAATTGGGGTGACCTTCGGGTAAGATTAAACCACCAAGACTGTCGGTGGGAGGTTCCTTATTAAAGAAGAAACGAACCCAGGATTTCCACACAGATGGCGTGCAGCTCATCCCTGCGGGTTGTGAACGGCAGTCTCACAATTTGGACGCAAGTAAAAAGAACACATGAATTCCAGCGCGTGCGTGCAGCTTAACGGCCTTCTGTTACTAAGTTATTTTTCCAAAAGAACAGCAAAAATATCCTTGGGTTGAAAACAGAACTTTCCAAATGCTACTGAAATTCAGCAGAGAATTAAACTTGAGTGCCCACTTGGTTGCCCTGGCAACATTCTAACCTATATCGGTAAAAGATGTACTTTTATTTTTTTAAAAGAACAATAAAATCAAGAGAAACTGATTTTCAGCTAGTTTGTGGTGGTCAGTAAATGCTGCTGCCTTTGTGCTTCTGTGTTTGCTATCTGGTGATGAAAAACTTTAGTTTTTTTAACCAAGTGACTATGAAAAAAACTCCTTTTTTAAAGATTTCCTTTCGAGTCAGCTTCTTAGAATTGTATTGGGACACGTGCGTGTCCTGTTCAGGGTGTATTAGCATTTGGTCATTCAGTGCGTCCTTGGTTTCTGTAATTCCCCTCTTTTCACTCTGTTTGATCCCATGGAGTTGGTGTATGGAATCATATGTGTTGAGTGGAAACTTTGCCAGGGATCTCTGTCTAGGACATGCAGGCCAAGGAAGGGATGGGCCCAGGCCTGGGTTTTATGGCCCTCACGCCAAGAACGATTTTTACATTTTTAAAGGGTGGCTTAATTTTTTTTTTTTTGCGGTACGCGGGCCTCTCCCTGTTGTGGCCTCTTCCGTTGCGGAGCACAGGCTCCGGACGCACAGGCTCAGCGGCCATGGCTCACGGGCCCAGCCGCTCCGAGGCATGTGGGATCTTCCTGGACCGGGGCATGAACCCGCGTCCCCTGCATCGGCAGGCGGACTCTCAACCACTGCGCCACCAGGGAAGCCCAGGGTGGCTTAATTTTTTTAAAAAAACGACAAAAATGTGACAGAGACCATGATGGAGGCTAAAATACTCAACTTTCTGGGCCTTTATAGAAAAAGTTTGTCGAGCCCTGCCGGGCGAAGTCTTATGTTTTAACTCAAACATTCAAGGAACTCATATTCTTCACATTAAATATGTGCTGTTTTGATTGATAAATATGTTCTTCCCGGGCATGGTCCTACTCCCTGGGCCTCGAGCCACCCACCTCCTGTGTGGAGGAGCCCCTCACTCACACTCACTCTGTGTCTCTGCTCTTGGCCAGTTGCTCTTGGGGTCTCAGACGATTCATCTCACCGTTCCCCATTTAATGAAATAATAACCCTGACTTGATAGGGTTGTCATGAGGATTAAATGAGGCCACCCCCCCACCCCGTGCTTTTTCTCTAGAAAACAACAGAAAAGTCAACTCTATTCTAGTGATTTATAACCTTTTATTAGTGAGGGTGTCCTTAAGTACAGCTGGGGTGCATATAAAACAGCGTGACATTACTGCTCTTAGCCGTTTGAGCGGCGTCTCCTTTTTAATTCACGTGACTACAGAAGGCACTTGGTCTTGGTGAACTGTGTGCATCTGATGTGCGGGAACCGGAGGGAAGAGGAATTTTCAAACCAGGGCCCACCGGGACGATGGAAGAGTCCACGGGGCAGGAAGGGCTGGGGGTGGGGACAGTGGCACCCATCGTGGTGACTTTCTCCCCAATTCATGTAAACTAAGTTGCCAGTGATTCGTTACCATGGATATATTTTTCTAAAAATTCAAAATCTCTGCACAGTTCTCGGCAGAGGGAGTGGGTGTGTCTGTGTCACCTGTTGGGTTTTTCTCCTTCGGTACATTGTTCCAAACTAAGTTGATGCCCTGAATGCAGGGTAGTGGTCTTTATATTCATCGTGAGGGGTGTCTGTGATGTTTGGAGTTTGAAAATGGATTTAGACGGTGCTAAGACGAGTCCACTGGGTTTGGTTCTGCCCTGTTTTGAGCAAGTTGTTCATTCACTGGCTTTGGTTCCGTTGAAGTCTGCATCGCGAGCGTCCATATCCTCTTCAGAACCGTCCGCGTTTTCAATAACTCTACGTCCTCCAGACCTTCTCGAGGGAACAAAAGAGGTCTCGTTCCCTCGCCTGTGGGTGTTAAGAAAACACACGTTTCTTTAGTACAGAAATCTCCCTCGAGCTTGGAAGAGATTTTCAGATGGGGCAAAAAACAAACACAAACAAACTCGAATGAGACGCAAATATTCAGATTGAAGTGAACAAATCCTGACCCATATGGGTGCATTTAATTAGCTGGAATGGGGGCAAAGTAGGTTTTTCAAAGCGGGACCATCTGCTTTAAAAAATGTCTGGCTTGGTCGATTGCTGACCCACAGGATTCTGGTTGGCTGTGGATTTCTGTTTAGAAAAGAAGGAAAAAAGGCAAGTGGGGGTGATGGCCTCATGGGATTATTCCTACACTGTGGAGCAGGGATGAGGGGGACCTGTTGTGTCTGCGCCTCCTTGGTTTCAGAAGGAAAAGGGGGTAGGGGTTTAGGTTTTGAATTGTAGGAAGGTGAGAATGACCACCAACCCTTGAGGGGGAAGGAGGTCCCTGCGTGGATGCTAAGGGTGCTGTCTGGTTAAAGGCACTGCATTTCTCTGCTTTTATGGAGCAGAATTCTTGTTCTGAGTTCCCCCAGGGCAGGGATCTCGCCTGTTTTGGGTGCACCATGGCAGGCACTGTGCAAGGCATAGAACGGGTGCTCAATGAATATTTGTCAGAAAAACATTAGACATGTTAATCCAGGGTGTCTTTTAGCCCTAGCTGGTGGGACACCCCTTTCTTTCTGTCCTTTCCGCTCCCATCTCCTCTCCTCCGTGCTGCTGGATGCCCATTTCCCCCAGGGCCTTCCCTGGTCACCTGAAGTGAGGCTTTGCGTAGGAGGGCAGGGCAGGCAGGAGGAGGAAAAATCAGACCCGCCTGCACTTAACCTCCACTGTTTGGAAGGAAAGTTCGCCTTCTTTTCAGCGACCACAACAAATAACGTTGTGTGTTGGGCTCCAGCCATCTGACCCTGTTTGACAGGTCTTCACTCATTTTAGGATGTCTAAGAAGAAAGCAAGTTTTTTGCAACAAAAACGACCTGCTTCGCCACACAAAGGCTGGACAGAAAAGCCACGAGGGTGAGCCTATCCCAGTGAACCCAGCCCGTCAGTTCTTTAGTCAAAGGGGGCAACTCAGGTAAGACAGGCATAAGCAAGGTCCAGAGATTTCCTGATCGCTGGCATGGGGCTTCCCAACACGAGCCTTCTGAGGTCCAAGGGTGGGAGGAACCTGGGCTGGTAAAACCCACTGGGGACGGTGGATGGTACTTCCCAAGGGGCAGCGATCAGGAATAAATACTTAGTAGCTACTGCCGACTAAAGACCTGGGTCAGCCTCACTCCCATCAGAGGGAAGCTTCTAGGCCTCCAGCTCCTTTTATTTATTTCTTTTTGGCCGCACCTCAGATGCAGAACTTCCCCAACCAGGGATTGAACTTGTGCCCCCTGCAGTGGAAGCACAGAGTCCTAACCACTGGACGGCCAGGGAAGTCCTCCAGCTCCTTTGGCACTAACTTTCTATCACTCAGTCTCTAGAGGTTCTTTGAAAGTTTCTTCCTCCTTTAGCACTGTGTTCTCCAAGAACTCGGGACAGAGTAGGGTCCCGGCCCGCAGGGCTCAGCAGCCACCCACACAGCTCTCCTCCATGTCTAACCCTCCAGGTGCAAAACTGGATGGGATGGCCTGGAGCTGGGGACACTGGCTCAGGCCCCCTCTGTCTCTCCGAAGAGTCCGCATTTGCTAACTAGAGGAGTTTAACTGATTAATGCGCTCCCTTGATCTAAGAAGTAAATCAATTGCGCCTGGGTCCCTGTAAGCCCCCTGCATGGGCACCAGTCCTGAAGCCAGTCTGTTCTGGTTCAGGGGCCTTTCTTGAAGGAACTGGCTTCAAATCCTAGGCAAAGGTTGACACTGGCTATATCTGTCACAGGAAGTAAAGGACCCCTCTAAAATTTTCTTAAAGGGTTTGATCCTGGAGAACTTGGATTCTATTCGTGGACTCTGAAACGTACCTAAGGTACTCTTGGCATCCCAGGGATCGGCACAAGAGCGTAAGCACCTGCTGCTTTGCAAGGACTCAGTTTCCATCAACGGGTGGGTCCTACACCCCAGCCAACCCTAGACTCCAGCTTATCCCGTGATCGGCATGCGCTGGCAGAAAAACTGCTCAAAAGCCGTGTCTTAGAGGCATGACGCTCCTGCCTAAAACTCCTGCCAAGACCTTATCCAGCTTTAAGTATTTGGGTAGTGATAGCAAGGCGGGATTCTCCAAGAGAGAAGGCAGACACAAGGCAGGGCTGGCTGGGTCTCTCAAGGAGGATGAGGCGAAAGCCAGGCCCCAGGTGCCTCACTTCACGTGTGACGACGTTGTCAGGATCCCAGAGAAGTCGAGGCCTCTCAACCCTGTCTTCTGAAGGCCCCGTGCGCTCCCTGAGTCTTGGGTGTCCGTCCCCGGTCCGTGAACATGTGCCCGTGAGACCTCCAGTAAAGGATCTGCCTGGACCGCGCCAGGCCCTGTGGTGGCCGGTGTGGCCCTCGTGCATTGAAGATGCAGTTAGCAGCTGGCCCTCGCTCAAGCCCCACGCAACCCCAGTGAGACATCGGGGTGAGAGCTCGTTTCCCTCGCACGTGTGTGTGGAAACCCCACCTTGGGGGGCACATTGCTGGGCTGCGGCCACCGTGACCCTGTGCTTTGCTAATTCTGACTTGTGAACCAGACCAGCCAGATGGAAGCTGTTCTCCGGGATGGTACCCAGACAGTGGAGCTGGCATATCTGCTCAGTGTGGTGTCTGAGCCAGACGAGAGAGTACGGCACAGCCATGGCCTCATCATTACAAGGGGCCTGTCACACAGGTAAGAGCCATCCAAGCCACACGCAGCCTCTAAACTCTCAGCACGTGGCGACAGGCCACATCGGTGCCACGTCACACGCCAAAGCGGGAGGGAGGAAGGAAGGAAGGAAGGAAAATGGGTAAAGAGTTGAGGTCTTCTTGTGTCGATATTGGTTTTGATGACAGTTTTGAACTAAGGTATCTAGGCCTTCAGATTTTGTAGGAATCCCGGGAATTTGCGAGGGCTACAAAAGGGGGGCGGGGCGGGGGGGAAACAGGTTCGCAGAAAGGAAATGGAAACCAAGAGCCACAGACATGAGCCGCGAAGCTGCAGGCATGATACCTGGTGAGTCATTGCGGAGTTTCCTGGGGGAGGGGGCCTCTGAAACAGAGAGAGAGAGTCCCCGGTGGTTACCATCCTCCCATTCAAGTGCAATTTTAATCATCAGTGCATTTGCTTCAATTAAATAATTAAAGGCACCTTTAAGTCACCCTTACGGTGGAGCACCTGAAGCCACGAGCTCTCAGCCTGGCACACAAAAGGACGAGGCTTTTTTTTTTCCCAATTAAAAAGCAAATTTCTGTCCTTCAGAGCTTCTCTGAAGAACTCAGGTGGCTTCCTCCCATTCTGCATATCTGTTCAGGAACGTAAAGGAATCTGAGTAAGCTAGTCCAAAATATCCTTGTGGGAACAGAACCTGAACAGACCTGGGCAAGGAGCCTGCAGCAGGCTCTCATTTTTGTATCATTACTCTGTCTTCATTGCCTTTTATGCCCATAGCAAGACAGTAGAGGTGGGCACCCTGGGCGGCTCCTGTGGAGATACCTGGTGGTGTCAGGAGTGATAAGTGTGTTGGTGGGGCTCTAAGCAGGGCTTGTGTTGAGATTTACCTGCCTGGTAAAACTGTGTGAAACTTGCTGTATAATTTCTTGCTCGCTGAGGAGTTGGCTAGGCTTGCCCTCCTCAAGGCTCTAGTGCTTGATTTTGTGCTTTTGTGCATCTAGAGGACTCAGAGAAGGTGGAAAAGGTAGGACCCGTCTTCCACTTGTATGTTGTGTGCGTGTTCATATTAACTGCAAAAAATGGTTAGTCCGATGCCAGCCTGTACAGCCCAAGAAGGGTCGTTGTCTGGGGCAGAACCCAAAGAGGATGGTTGGCATGTGCTGCAAGAATCATCGGTCCCAAGAAAGGGAGCAGTGACAACAAAAGGGTGAGAGAGCTGGGGTGGCTGACTGCTCTCCCACTGCTCAGCCCGCCTCCGAGGAAGGGCAGCATCCAGTCAGCAGCCGAGCAAGTGCTGGGGGGTCCAGCAGTGGGGACGCACCACCCCTCACCTTGCACGGGCAGGGGGCTCCTTCCCAAATCCCTGTACTCCGAGCCAGTTGCTCTCTTTCCCCTCCTGAAAGGGGTTTGGGCTTTCCCCTTGTCTTGTGCAGTGGTTCTCAGAGTCTGGAGTTGAGATGCCAGGTGATTGCAGAGGGTTCCTAGGTATGCCCTTGGACTGCTGAATTGCACAGTGAGAAAGGGATTCCCTTTTCCCCTCTTAAATAATCTGATTACATCAGAAAATCTGTTTGGTGCTAACGTCTTTGTCATTCCCTTTCTAACTGAGAAGTCTGCCTTCAGGTCATAGTCATCAGTTTGTGGCCACAATAGCTAGAATTCACTATTGTTTCGTTTTCACTGTTTCAACTTCATTGTGACCTGTTGACGCAAGCCATGCTGGTTTAACAGTACAGGGGTGGTAGGTTTCATTTGTAAATAGACATATGTATGATTAAATAGTTAACTGCAAAGAAAACATCAAGTCAGCAAAAGTACAGGTGGTAAGGCAAAATGGCAAAGGTGGTACGAGAATGCCTGAGGTTGGAGAAACATCACCTCTGACTCAACGATTGAAGGTTTATTCTGTGCCCAGCACTATCCCAGACACTGAGGATGAATAAGCAGACAAAGCCTCTGTGTTCATGGGCTCACAGGCCAAGAGTGAGGACAGACTGTGTACAAGATAAGTAAAAGAAATAGCAAGTTCCATGATGACAAGTGGGTAAGAGAGAGGAGAACGGTAAAGAGAAAGGTAGGAAATTCTAGTAACATGGGTGAGTGAACACCTGCAGGAAGGGAAGGAGGGGCCAGCTAGTGCAGCAAGCTGGGGGAGGGGCATTCCAGGCAGAGAGAGCAGCCAGGGCAAGGGCCTTGAGGCAGTGTAGGAAGAGGTGGAGGTGGAGGGGTAATTTAGGAGGCAGAGTACAGAGATCACGTAGGGCCTAGTGGAACTAACCATTGTGAAGATGTTACCTTGGCTGTGAGTGAGGTGGAGCCCCCATAGAGGGCTCCAAGCAAAGGAGGGACGTGATCCAGCTCCATTTCTGTGTTGAGAACAGACTATAAGGGGCCAGTATGGATGCAGAGAGGCCCACAGGGAGGCTGAGAAAGGTGTCTAGGTGGGAGGAGAGGGTAGCTTGGACCAGGGTGGCAAGCAGTGGTTCGATTCTGGATGTAGAGTATCCAGAGAGGGAGAGTCGACCAGATTTCCCAACAGAGTGGATGCAGGGTGTAAAGGAGAGAGAAGAATAAAGAATGAGCACAAGGTTTGTGGCCTGGATTAATGGCAACTTTCAGCTGCAGAGGATTGTGAGAAGAGCTGGTTTTGGGGTGAAGGGGTTCAGTCAGGGCCCAGGTTGGGGTATGTTTAGGTGTGAACTGCCTGTTAGGCATTGAATGGGAATGTCAAGGAGGTCTGGAATCCCAGGAAGTCTGGGCTGGAGATAAACTAGGAAGTCACTAGCTACAGATGGAACTTTGAAGCCACCAGGCTGGTTCAGATCACCTAAGGAATGAGCAGCAGTAGGGATGGAGAGAGGACCAGGATGGCGCCCTGGGGCAGGAAGACGGGGTGGGGGTGGGGGATGGGGAGAGGACCAGGATGGCGCCCTGGGCAGACCAACAGCAACTGGGCTTTGAGATGAGGTACCAGCAGAAGAGGTGAAACATGACCAGAAAGGTAGGAAGGATACCAGGTGAGGGTGGTATCTGGGAGGCCCAGTAAAGAGGAGTGATGGGCTATAGCATATGCTGCTGAGTCAGGTGAGGACTGAGGACTGACCACTGAGTTAGAGTTTTGTGGTAACAGCAGGGAAGCGGGGTTAGGTTTGTTCACCTAATGGAATGACTCAGTGAGAACACATCACAAGGGAGAAGGCTAGGACTTTCAGGAACAACGTCCTCAGTTAAACAAGAGGGGGTGGGTCTGATGGTGGGGTGGACCTCGGTTGGTGCTGGACAGTTGAGCACAGAAACGGGGGAAAAAAACAGAGGAAATGAGCATAGATGTAGGGAGGTGTGTCGATAGGGAAGTGGGGGCTTGTCTATACTTCATGATAGTTTCCATTTTTCCATTAAACAGGAAGTGAAGTCATCAGCTGAGAGTGAGGATGGCAGGGATAGTAACTTTAGGGAGAGTGAAAAGCAGATGCCTAAGGGGAGAGGGCTGAGAGGATGGGGAAGGGTGAGAGGAGGCGGGGACTGAGAGGAAGGGGGAGGCCAAAGTCCAGACAGCACTAAGTGAGGTCGGCTTGGTTCCGCCATTTAGAGTTTCCAGCGGAAGTGGCAGCACACCTGTTTGCTTTTCCACACTGCTTTGAGCTGCAGAAGGTTGGCAGTTGGGTTTAATTTGGCTTGTGTTTTAACCAAGTCAGCACAACACAGCAGGAGGGGAGACCAGAGTGTGGAGGATGTGGGAGAGGCCGACCATAACCATGGAGCCGGTGGGGCTGCGAGAGGATGAGAGGAGGAGCCGAGGGGTTGGAGACCCCGGCGGAGACAGAGGGAGTGAGCTAAAGAAAAGTGGTGGCAGGCAGATGGTGGGTGCTTGATGGTCACATTAGGGCTGAGAGTTACTGGGAATGCCCGGGGAGTGGCAGGGTCCTGGAGGAGAGAAGGTCGTGGACTTGAGAGGCTGGATCACCCACCTGCTGTGGGGTGTGAGCGAATGTGATAGGAAGCACGGAGCTAAAACCTTCAGGGAACCAGGTGGACCAGGGGATGGGAAGGAGCCCTGAGGAGCAGGGGAGCACCCACGCCCCTCAGGCTCTGAGGTTCAGGGGTGTGGGAGAGAAAACAACTGCAGTCCACTTACAGCAGAGGGTCTCGACTGTGGGCGATGGCCCCCCCGGGGGACGTTGGGGGAAGTGCCCCTGCATCTAGTGGCTGGAGGCTAGGGATGCTGCTCAACATCCTACAGTGCACAGGGCAGCCCATGATAAAGAATAATTCAGCCCTGAATGGCAATAGTGCAGAGAAACGCCGAGTTAGGGAAAGGTGGGGAAGAGAAAGTCCAGAAAAGAGGTTAAGGGAGAAGGGATTCTGCAGATGTTGATGACACAGTGAAGAAAGGTCTCAGGAGATGGAGGTACTGCCGCCTCCTCCTCACCTGGAGGATGGGATGGGAGCGGTTGTTAGGACAGAAGGGGTGCTGCTCAGAGGGAGGGCCCCTGTGATCTGGGCCCCGCCCACGTCCAGCACACACTGGTGCTGCGTACGTGATGCTGAGCCGGAAAGCCGCGAGGGCTTTGGGGAAAGGGGCTCTGAGCCACTGTGGAGTTTCAGGCCGACCCGTGCACCCAGCCCATGAGACGAGGCCCCCGGGGGCTGGTCCCTCACCTGAGCTTGCTCTTGAGTGCCGTCACCTCGCGGCCCATGGCCTCGTTGCTCTCTGTGGCCTCATCCAGCTCCCGCTGCAGCTTCCTGCGGTTGGCGTTGATGCGCTGGGACTCTTCCTCCGCCTCCTCCAGCTGCCTCTTGAGTTGCTTGACCCTCGTGTTTCCTTTCTCAGCCTGACAAGGAGAGGCCCGAGGGTCAGGGGGGTCTGTGGCGGGGCTTGCGGGGCTGGGAGGGGGCGGGGCAGGGTTACCTGCTCCTTGTACTGCTCTGCCATTTTGCGCTCGTCTTCCACCTGCAGCAGGGCCTCCTTCAGCTTCTTGTCCTTCTGCTTCAGCGACTTGGTGGCCGCCTGTTTCTCTCTGCACACACAGGGGGAGTGGGGATGTTTCGGATGGGGAGGGCCTCCCCAGCAGTCGGTGTGTAAACCAGACCAGCATGGCCCACGGTGGGCACTTTTCCTGAGCCCAAATCAGGGCTCATCCTGAGAATAATGTTCGTCCATGAAAAGGAATGAAGTGCTGACATTGGCTACAGCATGGGGGAGCCTTGAAAACATGCTCCTTGAAAGAAGCCAGTCACAAAAGGCCTCATGATGTATGATCCCACTTGACGAAATGTCCAGAATAGACAACAGAGACAGAAAGTAAATCAGTGGTTGGCTGGGGATGGGAAATAGTGGGTGATGGTTAAGGATACAGGGCTGCTTATTGGTGATGACAGTGTTCTACAGTTGACTTTGGCGAGCGTGTGCCTATGAACTGTACACTGAAAGCCACTGAACTGTACACTTTAAATGTGTGAACTGTGTGGTATGTGAGTTATCCGTAAAGCCACCACCGAAAGCAAAAACAGTGCTGTGACCTTACAGCTCAGGGACCGTACTTAAGTGAGAAGCCTTCCCATGTTTCTGTGAGCTGATGATCTAGATGTTTTGTCTACCCATTAATGTGACATCCTGCAGACACACGTTAGGCAAAGTGACACGAGCTCCTGGGAAGTCTGGCTGACATCACTGAAGAGTCATGCTGCTTAGAGCAGAGGCTTACTCCGGGCCAGGCTAGGGCACAGCACCTTCCTATGTTCTCACTCAGTTCTCGCAACACAGCTGCAGCGCAGGTACCACTGAGCTGATTTCTCAGCCAGAACTGATGCCCAGAAAGGCTGACTGACCCCCAACATCCCTGCCACTCACTGGCAAGCCGGCTGTCATTCGGGCGCTGGTCCCACCGTACCTGGCCTCCTGCTCGACCTGCTCCTCTAGTTGCGCGATCTTGGCCTCCAGAGCCGCAATGGTGGACTTGAACTTGGACTTGACTGCCCCCTCCATCTCCTGCAGCTTGCTCCGCAGCTCCTTGTTCTGGCGCTCAAGCTGCTGCCGCGCACTTTCATTCTTCTGGGCCGTGCTGCGCTCCGTGGCCAGCTCATTGTTGAGCTGCTCAGCCTGGGGAGGAGGGTGAAGGTCACCAGGTAGAGGGCTTGGGCAGTGCCAGATGGTGCACTGAGATGAACGGCTCCCCCCCGCCCCGCAACCCCCAGCCTTCGTTGGCCTCTGTGCAGGTCCCTGGAGCTGGAGCACCCAGAAGCCCTCCTCCTTCCCCTCCATCAGCCAGCTCCTTCTTGGCCATCCTTGAAGACCCAGCTCAAGAGGCAGCTCTTCCAGGAAAAGCATCCCGGTGCCACCCAGGCGCCCAGGTTACACGATGGGTCCCCAGCGCCCATCACGGAGCTGGCGCTCAGTGACGTCACTGAGTGCTCACTGTTGTTAAGGCAGGGGCTGAGGAAAGAGCAGGAAGGAGACCGCCAAGGCCCTTATGGGCGAGCATCGTCTATTGGAGGGAGCCACCAAAGGAGGTGCTGCAGGCGGGGGTGCTGGCGTGACCGGAAGGGGAGGGAGTGGATGCTCGGGAGCAGATGTGCTGGGTCCCTACTCTCCCGTCTTCGCATTCTCGTCCACCCCCACCGGGGCCTGGCACACAGGAGCCTGTCCTGAAGCCGTGTGAGGCGTGGGACGGGGCGGATCTGAGGCATGTGCTGCCCTGCTCCTGGCCGCCCCGGCCCCACCTGCTGTGTGGCCTTCCGGACTCGGTCACTCATGGCCTCCATGTTGCCTTGCTCTTCCTCCAGCTCCTCCTCCAGCTGCGCGATGCGGGCCTCCAGGCGGCGCTTCTCGTCCTGCAGCGCGTTCCTAAGGGAAAGGCAGCCACTCTGGGGCCTCCAGCCTCCACTCAGAGGCTTAGCGAGCTTCCTCTCTTGGAGAAGCGATGCCTCAGGGTTGCCGCCTTTTATAACTGAGGCTCGGAGAGGCTTAGAGGCTTGTCCAAAGGTACACAGCGGGAAGTGGGGAGCCAATTGGTGTCAGCAAAGCCAGGCCTGGGGTGAGGATCAGCTCCCTCCTCCCCGACGTCCCCAGATGCCCCATCCCCACCATGCCGTTCATTCAGAATGAGTGAAACTGGCTACACCCTCAAATAGGGTGTGAGAACCCCATGACCCCTGTCACAAGCTCAGCTGAATGTTCTGTCATTTTCAGCATTAAATGGGGTCCAGGAGACTCTCCTCTGACTGCCTCTCCCTCATCATCTGAGTCTAGGGACCCCCTTCTCCCCATGAGGCTCATACCTTCCAGACACGCTGCTGGCCAGTTCCTCAGCCAACTCCTCCTTCTCCAGGTCTGCCTGCTTGCGAGCCCTCTCGGCCGCGGCTAGATCCTGGACGGTGGCAGGTGGGGAGCAAGGAAACCTGCTGTCTGCCCGGAAAGGGCTGAGCCCACCCGAGAATCCACCCTGTTCCTGTCACCTGGCCCCCAGCCGTCTCTAAAATGGCTTGGCCTCCTCTGAGCTCAGGGGGAGGCCTGCAGATCCGTCAGGGAGGGAACCCTGTGTCTTTCCCCACCCTTGCTGTGGGGCCCACCCGTGTGGAATGCTGGACGGGGGTGCACAAGCTGGGGGTGCCCGGGGCTGCTATCACGGCGTCCCCATCAGGGCTCTCGCAGCAAGAAGCAGCCTTTACCTCCTGTAGCTGCATGAGGTCTGCCTCCAGGCTCTTGGCCTTCTTCTCATTCTCTTTGGCCGAGGCAAAGATCTCATCCCGGGAGGTGCGGGCGTCTTCCAGCTCTCTCTGGAAGTCCTTCATCTGAGCCTGCGTGGTCAACAGGTGGTACCAGCTAAGAGGTCCTTACTCACCGAGTCCTGCTGCCCAAATTACCTTTCTGTGCCAACCCTAGGATTTCCCACGATTGACCGCAGAGCCCTCAGCCTCATGTGACCAGGTGGCTGCCTGGGGCACGGTTCTGGATGGGCTCTGCAGACCTAAGAAGCCGTGCTGAGATCTGGGGGCCGCAGCCAAACGCCTGATGTTGCCCCACCCCGACCCCCAGGGCAGGAAACAGCCCCCAAAGCTAAAGGGTGATGGAAAAGCACCAGGTGACCAGGCACCGGCGACAGAGGGAGGCCTGTGTCCTCCCACTGCTGCTGACCTGGCTTCCCCCGCGCGCCCGGCCCTCGGGGCATCACCCACCTGCAGTTTTCGCAGCTGCTTGATGGCTTCCTCCCTCCCCTTGATGGCCGAGTCGGCCTGCAGCTCCAGGTCCTTCAGGTCCCCTTCCAGCTTCTTCTTGGCCGCCACCGCCAGGGCACGTTGCTTTCTCTCGTCTTCCAGTTCCGTCTCGTACTCGTGAAGCTGAGCAAGGAGAGAGAAGTGCGCTGCCGGGCAGGGCCGCCCCTAGGATCCCTTCCCGGTGCCCAGGTTTGCACAACCACCTGCAAGGTGGGTTTCTCATCCCCAGGTCAAAGGTGAGAGATCAGAGTCTCCATGAAGCCAGGAAGTGGAGGTGGGAGGAAGGAAGCAGGCTGCCCCACCTCCCCTTCCCCCCTTTCCTTCCTCCTCAGAGATTACCTGCCTCTGGAGCTGCCTCCGCTTTTCTTCATTCTGCTCGTCCCGGGCCTGGAGATCCCGCTCGAACTGGCCCTTCAGGGCCTGCATGTTGACCTCCAGCCTCAGCTTGGCATCTTCTGTCGCCTGCAGCTCGTCCTCGAGCTCTTCCAGCTGGGTCTTCATCTCCTCCATCTGGGTTTCCAGGGCCCGCTTGGACTTCTCCAGCTCGTGGACCTTTTACGTAAGGGTTGACGTCATGAAGATGGTCGGGCAGCCTCCAGGGACAGCTCATCAAGGTCAGGGAGATGGCTTTTGCCACTCTCAAGATGCATGACCAGGATTCCAGACCGGAGCCATCCTCTCGGAACCCTTGACTCAGGACCCACCCCCAAATGCAGTTCCCAACCGGGCCCCTTCTTTGCATCAGCCCGAGGGACTCCTTCCAATTCCTGAGTATTGCTTAGCATGAAGGAGGCATGGAGCCCCCTCCTTCCTCCCGTGGACTGATAAATAGCACAGAGAGTGGGTGGGTGAAACGTAGACAAGCAAAGATGATGAAGAGCCACTTACGTTCTTGCCCACGTCGTCCTTGGAGCTAACCAGATCCTCCATCTCAGCTTTGAGCATTTTGTTGGCCCTCTCAAGCTCCTCTTTGGCTTCTAAGGCCTCCTCAAGGGCCCGTGCCAGCGACAGGGCCTTGGTTTCCTTTTCCCTGGCTTCCGCCTCGGCTCTGTCCCTTTCATCCGCATATTTGGAAGAGATGTTTTTCTCCTCGGCCAACAACTGCAACACAGCAGAAGACCCAGAGGTGAGCTCTAGGCATGCCCGAGGGTCAGCTACATTGAACTGCAAATACGGGGAAGAAGCCTTGTGTCCGGCTGAACTTGTCCTGGTGCAGGTGGAAGGAAGTCAGGTGTCTAAGCAAACAGTTTATAATAAGACTGCTCCCCGACTTCGAGGTCAACCTTCTGCAGAGCCAGCATCCGCTGAATCTCTGTGCTTGGAAATCACTGACGCTTCCCATGTTGGTTAGAATGTGCTGCGACTGAGGTCAAGGTGACATTTAATCCTCCCAGAGTCCATTTCTTTTGTTGTTTCATGGCCACGGTCGCTCGCTCACAAGAGTAGCCTATGAGCCGCGGTAGGGCAATGGTGCGTGGTGGATGGATCTGCACACAGTTCCCCCTCTGCCTGGAGAAGCGGTTCCAAGAACACACCATACTGACGTTAATCTCAGCTTTAGAAAGAGAGAGCAGTATACGCCGTAACATCCAAAACCCAGACTGCCAGAATTCCACAAAGACAGGCAAGTACAGGGACTCCCAAACAGCAGTCAACACAAAAACTCTCCACTGTTAGTTTGCGACAGGAAAATGATAAAGCAGCCTCAGACCCTGGGCCAGGTAATGAAACCGCAGATTAGAAGCAATGAGGACAAGCTGTCAGCACCGGGAAGGGATGGCTGGTAGAAGAGGGAAGAATCCCAAAGTACAATCCCCAAACTGATTTTCGGAATAAATCCCAAGTCACTTGTAAACCAAATCAGATTTACTAAATCTGAGTAACATATATTAAAAGTTGGTATTTAGGGGTTTGGGTCATACAGGTGTATGCATTTATCAGAACTCAGTGAGTGTGCGCTTAGGATTTACACATTTCATTGTATGTATTCAAGGGAAGAAAAAATATTTAAAAAAATGAACCCTAGTTTTAATAGGCAATGCTGAGGTATCAAGGGGGAGATGTACAGATGTCTGTAATTTGCTTTGAAGTGCATCCAAAAGATAGAAATGACAGATGCAATACACCCTTATAAATAGTGTGTGATGAAGTCTGCGTGGTAAAGCATTAATGATTGAAGCCAGGTGGCGGTGTACAGGTGTTCACGGCATAGTGCTCTCCGCTTTGCTGTGTGCTCAAGACTCTCTGTGATGAAATGTTAGGGAACAGTGGTATTTCAAGGGTAGATACTTTAAATTACTTGGAAATCTCAGCAGGCACTCAGTAAGTACTCACTCAGTAATAAAAATCAGTAAACCCCGATCCTTATCGGGGCTAGAACCCAAGGCATGACCGGGTTTCCAGCTGTGGCCCTTATGGCGGTGGGACCCGGAAAGTCACCGCCACTGAGGCCTTGCCACTCTCCTCCCTCTGACCAAGAAGCCCTAACTACTGTTTCACACAAAGCAGGCTAGGCTTCCATCGCGTCCGGCAAAGCCCGGATGGGATGCTGACACACACGCGGCAGCCACACTGGACACCTGCAGACCCGCCTGCCCCCAGCCAGGGTCCATGAGCAGAGTGGAGGGCCCTCCAGCCCCTACCTGATCAAACTTCTTCTGCTTCTTTTCCAGGTTGGACACCAGTTGCCGCTGGTTGTCCAAATCAACGACCAGGTCGTCCAGCTCTTGCTGAAGCCTGTTCTTGGTCTTTTCCAGTTTGTCATAAGCAGCTGCCTTCTCTTCGTACTGCTGGGTGAGGCCTTCAGTTTCCTTCTGGAACCTCTTCTTGCCCTCTTCCAGGGATTCCACGGTGCTGGCAAAGTCCTGCAGTTTCTTCTTCGAATCGGAGAGCTGAAATGGCAGTGTCCAGGGTGGGGTGAGAGGAGGGTGGTGAGGGATTCCCATCCCTGCGCCCCGGAGAAGCAAAGACCACCGACTCATTGAAGAAACTCAACAGCAGGGGGAGCCGGCGAGCCAATCAAAACGGCGCCACCATTCTACCACAATCACATCAGAGCCACTGATCTACCCTTAAGGGCTCAGGCCCAGAAAAGCAAGGACATGCAGGGGCACCTGGATGTTCAGAGTGGAGATGTGGCGCTCCAGGTTCTGCTTGGCCTCCATCTCCTCATCCAGCTGGTCCTGGAGGCTGTTCCTCTCATCCTCCAGCTGGCGCAGCTTGGTGGACACGTTGAGCTTCTGCCGGGTTTCTTCTTGAAGCAGCTCCTATGGAAAGGACACATGGAAGTCTAGGGGCCCACCCCCAGGAAGGTCGTACCCCAGGTGCCTCTGGCTGATGTGGCACAATACCCACCTGGGTGTCCTGGAGCTGGGACCCGAGGGATGCCACGTCCTTGGCCAGTTTGATGGCCTTCCCCTCTGCCTCGTTGAGCAGCCCTGTGACACTCTCAACTTCATTCTGAGGGTGCCGAGAGACCGGTTAGTCGGAACCTCTAGAACAGGATCCTCGTTAAGTAAGAGGAGCCCTTTGTACTCAGTGATAGGCCTTGGGGTATCCACTGCAAAATACCCATGAGCTAGGGGGCCTGGTCATGGTCACTCCATGGCCCCCCAGGGAAGCACATCACGTACAAGTTGCAATCCCTGGCTGTAGACTCTGGTTCTAGGACCCTGTTAGAGCCCTGTTAGACTGTAGTTAGACTGTGCTGACTGGGCCCTGATCCCTCTAAATGGATCCTGGATCCTTGCCAGGGTTGGCAAAGATGAAGCAGCAGGTCTGGACTCACTCACTCCCTAAAGTGGGGGAAGAGACGGCAGGTGGCACTTCCACTTCCAAGGGTCCTGTCCCTACCACCCCTCTTCTTCACCCCTGCTCTTTGCCCTTTCACTGACCCTTATGGCAAAACCAAAGACGCAGACACCAAAGGTAAAAAGCCTTCTAACTTTTCTCTGCCTTTTACTCCAGGAGCTGGTATCTCTGAGCAAGTCCTTTTGGAGATACCTGCACACCATCTGTCCTCTTCCCATTTACAGTAAGGATATAAATGATCTTGACTGCACTCCTTCAGGACGTTGCTTGTATTAGGATAGCAAAACCCCTGTGCCCAACTGCATGTGGAAAAATTCATGCTTAACGCTGCCCTGCACCCTCATCCCAGGCTCTAGGTGCATTAAAATCTTTATCAGAAGTGGGGCCATATCCCACCAATGGCAAGTCAGGCCAAATGTCTATTCATAGCTAATTAAGACCAAAGAAAACCAGACCATGTCATTCTTCAGCTTAAAACCCATCAGTGATTTCCCATCACTCCGAGTAAAGACCAACATACATATAATAGGGCCTTGAAGGCCCTGTGTCCTCCGGCCACAACCTACCTCTCCAATCCCATTTTGTGCCACATTTCTTACCCTCCACTAGTCTGTCCAATGTCTTACCCTCCACTAGTCTGGAGTTCTCCTGGGGCAGGGACAGTGTCCGTCTGCTTCCTTGCTCTTGTATCTCAGGATTAAACATGGTGCCTGGCATAAAGCAGGCACTCAATAAATACTCACTGAATGAGTGGAAGAGAGTTTTTAAAGATTAAATTGAATAGGGCGACCATCTCATCTCCCCAAGGAATGTAACTAGAGGAAACGGACTTGCTTTGCCACGAGAGAGGCTCTGTTAGCCGGAAGAGCCTCATCCCTCAAGGGTCGGTCCCAGCGAAGCCTGCCTCACCTGCAGTTTGTGGACCTTGTCATTGAGCTCGGCCCGGGCCCGTTCCCCATCGCTGCACTTGGACTGCAGCTCCTGCAGCTGCACCTCCAGCTTCTTCTTCTTGTGCTCCACCTCCTGCTTGGCTTGGCTCAGGACACGCAGCTCTCCAGCCAGGTCTGCGTTCTCTTTCTCCAGCGCCTGCTTGTTCTTGTCCAGGTTGGCCTTGGCCTGGCCAGAGAGGCAGAGGGGAGGGAAGGTGTTACAGCCGTGGCTGGGTGAGCATTTAAGATAGGGACCTGTGCTGTCGGGGGATCTTTCTCTTTCCTTTCCCCTCCCTCAGTAAGTCCGGGGACCTGTGCCCCCCCCCGCCTCAGGGGAGGGACACAGCACAGTGAAGAACACACAATCACCAGTAAGACTTTTTGGATTCCGTTTTCCTAAAGCTCAGAGGTTGCAAACTGGCATCCCCTGGGCTGCATCAACCCTGCCATCCTGTCCTGTTTAATCCATGCAGTACCTTTTAACATTTTAATTAAGAAATACCACATAAAGATCTGGATTCCCAGCTTCTCTTTTTAAAAATCAAATGTTCTGTTTCATGGCTAGGTGGTGGTTACACTAATGAATACATTTGTCAAAATTATTGAACTATACATTTAAAATTGGTGAATTTTGCTGCATATACCTCTGTAAGTCTGACTTTCAAAAAAACAAACTAAAGATCTGGAAACAGAGGTCTTGCCTTCCTCCAAGGTAACAATCAGCTGGATCTACATAGCAGCCAGCCCTGTAAATTGGGCAGTCACACTCCACTTGGCCCCAGTCCCCACCATTCCCCATTGTCCATCAGATTTATCACTGAATGTACACTGCCATTTCTGTGAAAGTTTAGAGAAAGTTATTTTATCTAAGTAGCTCATGTAGGTGCATGAGTTTCTCCAAGAAAAAAAGTATTTTGGGAAAAAGCAGAAGAAGGGAGGGGCCTTCTCCCAGGGCTGTAGGGAGGAGGACAGAAGCAAGAGAGAAGTGTGGGTCCCAAGAGCAGAGGAAGCAACAGTGGGCTCACCCTCAGCCCCCAGGAAGGTGCTGTGCAGTGTCCAGGCAGCCTCAGAAGCCATTCCTCTGCTCCAGGTGTGACTAAGAGCTGCTGGGACCTCAGACAGGGACAAAGTGCCTCTTAGGGTAACAGTGCAGGTTGATGAGCAAGGACCCTGGGGGACCTCACGGAATCTGGGCTCCCCAAAAACCTTTTTCCCAGAATGGTGGCAACACTATACACATGTAAGGGGATTCAAGATAGGAATGATGTTACAAGTTTTTCCCAACAATCTGAAAAGTTGCTAGAGGTCAAATAGTCCTCTTTTTCAACGCTCCTGAGATGGTGGACAGGCGTTCCCAGCCTCTTCTTATACAGGTCAGATGTGTATGCTGTCTGCCGGTGGTGTGAACAACTGAGTCTTTCCAAAGAGGCCAGGCTGTGAATCCGGGGTGTGGTTTCCAGCCCCTGCTCACCTCTGACAGCCACCTGGCTCGGCGCTGGTCAGTTACCTTTCCAGGCCCCACTCTTCCAAACACAGTAAGAGGGACGCATACACCTTACTATTGTCTGGAGGGCTTACTGTTTCAGAAGGTGGGAAGAGCCCATTTAGGTTCAGATTCTATCACAATAAAAAATAACTTCTGAACATAAAAAAGGGAAGACAATTAAAAGGGGACATACATGTTATAGATAAAATTAGCAAGGTCTTATTTATCCAACACATATAAAGAACAGACAGAACGCTGAAGATTCATATTCAGACCCCATGTGACAAGTGACAAGGGGACATGAACAGGCGTCCTTTTCTCCACTTGGAGCACGAGGGGTGTTCAGTCTGGCACAGCACGTTTCAGCGTGGGCCCTGGAGATCTGCATTTTAGCAAAGGTCACGCGTGAAATTAAATGAGTCAGTGTCCGTAAAACGTTGGAACAGTGGCATATAATCAGTACGGTATGAGGGATTGCTGGCATTATTTAAATGTACGGGAAAATTCTGAGATTCTGATAGAACCGGTGGTGAACCAGCTCATAGAAGAACATTTACTTTGGCAATAGAAACAAATGCAAACTCCAACAATTTTTAGGTAACGCAACAGCCATTTAATCTAGAAAGTGCAGGGGGGAAGCCGTAGCACCGAGGATGGTATAATTCAGACTCTCAGGGAAGCAACCTGGCAGGATGTCGTAAGCTAAAAAAATTCCCTCCTGGGAATGAAATAGAAGGAAATTCTCCAAAGGGAGAGAAAGTTCCCGATATGAAGCATTAAGAGTAGAGCTATTTAACTGTCTCAAGTCCCATATACCCCAAGTAGCCAACCATGGGAGAAAGAAAGATTAGATCTAGCCATTCTCAAACTACACCAGGGGACTTCCCTGGTGGTGCACTGGTTAAGAATCTGCCTGCCAATGCAGGGGACACGGGTTGGAGCCCTGGTCCGGGAAGATCCCACATGCCATGGAGCAACTAAGCCTGTGCACCACAACTACTGAGCCTGTGCTCTAGAGCCCATGAGCCTAAAGCCCATGCTCTGCAACGAGAAGCCACCCTAATGAGAAGCCCACGCACCGCAACGAAGAGTAGCCCCCGCTTGCCGCAACTAGAGAAAGCCCACACACCGTAACGAAAACCCAACGCAGCCAAGATAAATTAATTAATTAAAAAAAAAAACAAAACTACACCAGGGAGAGCTGTCTTGCTACTCAAATCAAATAATGATAGTCTTCTGATCTGCAGAGAAATGAAGATGGCTACAAGGTTCTCAGTGTTGTTACCTTCCCAGAAGTTTTGCTAAACTTTGCTTATCCATAAGAGCAGTGTATAGTAGACCCTACCCTGGAGAGGCTAAGAAGTGGGTCCAGAGCCAGACTGCTTGGATGCTCGCTGACTAGCTGTGTGACCTCTAGGTGCTCTGGACCTCAGTTCCTTCATGTGTAAAATGAGCTTCACTGTACCTATCCCAGTGGGTGGTTGTAAAGATTAATCAGCATAATATACAGTAGGCACTTAATAAATGCTGGCTGCCATCACTCTCATTCGAATCGTTGTAGCTTGTTATTGGTCTCAGTATAGACACTGATATGTAGTTATTTGAAGCTGTTGACATATCGTTCTTGACATTTTGTTGTCACAAAAAAAGCATCGCAACTCACCCTCTTGAACTGCTCCAGCTGCTCAGTGAGCTCCTCCATGGCCTGTGTGTGCTTCTGCCTCATCTCCTGCACCTGGGCCTCGTGGGACTGAGTCTCCTCGTCCAGTGCCTTCTTCAGCATCGTCACCTCCTGCTCCCTCTTGGCCCTGGACAGGAAGAATACAGTGGCTGGCGGTGGAGGAGACAGCGGTTCACCTCAGACAGTACTGTGCAGAAGAACGAGCGCTCTCCCGGGTGACCTTGGGGGAGTCACCTGACCTCTCTGGACCTGGAATTTCCTCAAAACGAGGAGCATGCTGTCTGCCCAGAATCTCCCAGTGCTGGCAAACAAATACACAAAATACAGCACATGATATTGTTGGAAGAATGCAAAGTGAATTGCAAACTGTACCGTAAATATTAACATTAGCTCTTACTGAGCATGCACAATATGCCAGGCCCTGACCTAAGTTCATCTCATATAATATTCAGAGTGACCCTAAGAGGCAAGAATATTATTTCTATTTTATAGATGAGGAAACTAAAGCTAAGAAAGAGTAAGCAGCTTGCCCAAGCTGTTGAAACCATTGTGTGACGGGGCGAGAATCTGAACCCAAACAGCCTGACTCTGTGGCCTCGCTCTGAGCCATTGCACTGGGCCAGTGGGAATGGAGAAGAACATTGTGCTGGCTTCTAGGCCCAGGTAAGTGATGTAGCACAAAACCCAAAATGTGGGAAATAAATCTCCATGTTAGCGCTTGATACAGGGTGCACTCAAAGCACATTTGTGTATTTGTTGAATGAATAAGCGATCTAGTTTCACTAAAGTCAGGCAGTAACTTTCATTATCTGGCAGGTGACCCGTTCTTATGGTGGGTTTTGTTTTTGTGTTTTTTGGTTGTTGTTGGCTGTTAGCCTGCAGTGACTCTTTAATCAGAGACCAATCTAATAAATATTTTGAAAATTTGACACACACAGGAAAAGACAGGAATGAAATCCCCCAAAATGTTAACTGTGGTGGGACTGGGGGTGATGCTTTTGGTATCTACTTTCCTACAGTTTTCAAATCATTCTCTAATTGAGTATATCCTCTGACTGTGATGCAAAATAAGATTAAAAATAAGCATGCTTATATTAGTTAAGGCAAAATACAATCAGGCCGATAAACGTAGGGCCTGAGGAACCCCATGACCCAGGATCTGCTCGGGTATGCCCCTCTCCACCGTCGCATCAGCGTGGTGGGCCAGTGGGGCGGGGGCCCCTCACCTGAGCTCCTGTTGGGTGGCCGTGCTGTCTAGCGTGTCCTCCAGCTCCGTCTTCAGCGCCTCCAGCTCCTCCCCGAGGTCCCGCTTCTGCTTCTCAGCTTTGCTCCTCGCGGCCCGTTCTGAGTCCAGGTCCTCCTGGAGGTCTGAGATGTGACCCTCCAGCTCCCGGATCTTCTTCAGGGCATTGTTCTTCTGAGCGATTTCATCATCAAGCCTGCCGGGGACGGGTCCCCAGAATTAAGACCCTGGGGTCCTGAGCCCCCTGCTATCCATCCCACAATGTGGCCAAAAATGGCTTTATGGAACCAGCCATTTGGGTTCCATACATATCAAAACATGTTTTGCTCATGTCCCGAGACACAGCAGACCACTTCTTGCCATGCTGGACGGTTTGGAGGCTTATGCAGAAACGTGGTTTCCAAGGGCTGATGTAAAAAAACAGGTCACGCTGCACATGTGCGTGCGTGCGTGTGTGTGTGTGTGTGTGTGTGTGTGTGTGAGAGAGAGAGAGAGAGAGAGAGAGAGAGAGAGAGAGAGAGAGAGAGAGGCAGAGGCAGAGACAGAGAGACATAGACAATACAAAGCGCTGTCCCAGACTAGCAAGGTGCCTTGTCTACATTAGGAGCCTAATAGATGCTTTCTGAATGTTAGACAATTATTCCTCCCTGGCAATTACTGGTTTATTCTTTCTTCCATCTGCTCAGCGTCTGAGTTCTGCTACATGCAAAGCTCTTAGCCAGACACTGCTTGGGGGTGGGGTGGGGGAGGATGTTAAAACCGGGGGAGGCAGTGACTGGGGGTCAGTGTAGGACATGGGGAGCCTTGTCTGAATGGCACGGAAAGGAGCTCCCTCCTGACCACTGTGGAGCTGCCTCTGATTTTGCCCACGATGGATGGAAAGGGACCCTCAGGAGGGAAGGCACAAGGTGGCCCATCACCCTCGCACTGTCACATGGCACAAACGGGCTGAGGGAGAGCTGGCCAGGGGATCAATCAGAGAATGGATCCCAGCCTGTCTCTCAAAAGCTGGGTGACTGTCACATGTCCCTTCACCTCCCCTGGCTTAGCTTCCTCCTCAGTGAATGGAGGTAACAGCCGCATACCTGGCCAAGTGTCTGCAAAGACACTGCTTGAGCAGAACTTAGCATACGGCGAGCAGGCTAATACCCATTAGTTGTTGCTGCTGTAATACCCCCAGGGGGAAGCCGTTAGAGTGAATCCAGCTCAGAGCCGGGAGAAGGGGGCACAGAGGAAAGGGTGTGGGACACACCTCAGGGGACGGGCAGACTCTGAGGACTGCTGCACACTGTGCGTGGGACAAGAAGGAGGGTAAAAGCTAGGGAGGAGACATTTGCAAGAAGAAGGACCTCAGAAGGAGGGGGCGGGGCACAGGAGGGTCCTCTCACCCTCAGACACGTGGTGTTTGCGGTGCCAACAGAACAGACTCCGTGCACAACCAGAAACCCAGAAGCGGGGTGTAGACGACAAAGGCTGGGCACCCAAGAGGCAGACACAGTGGGAGAAGAGAGGATGAGTTTGGAGGGAAGAGAAGAAAGTCAAAGGCAAAGTTCTGAAGGTGCCAGCAGGACTGGGAGGCACCCGGGAGGCCTGGCCTGGGCCACCTAGCATGAGATGGAGGCCTGCCTGGAGGAGGAGGAGGAGGAAGACCGAGGCCCCCCCGCAGATCGGCAGTGGCCCTCAGGGCACCAGCACACACTGGACCTGCCCCGCCAGCCTCGCTACCTGCCCAGGGCTGCCTGCAGCTCCTCCTCCTTCTTGGCCAGCTGCATCTTGAGCTCAGCGATCTGTGCCTGCAGGTCGGCTACCTGCTCGTGGAAGTCGCTGGCCTCGCCCTCCAGCTTCCTCTTCAGCTTCTCCAGCTCCTGCCGGCTCTTCTCCTCCTTCTTCAGCCGCACTACAACAAAGCCAGGGCCCCTCAGGAGGCGGACACTACCAGAGAGACCCCTGGAGGACGAGCCTTTCCGCTCAGGCATTTCACATGGAGGAAATCCACACTCACACATCCCCCCCCACTGTTAACTGTCCCGCCGGCACCACTGTCTTGTGGAAGCAAAGTCAGTCCTGGTGACAAGCACCTTGTGGAATTAACGTGTGTGTTCACTAAGGGTGAGCAGGCAGCTGGATAGGGTTGTCCCCTTCCTGCAATAATCTTCCATTCTCAAATTTCCTGTCTGATACTCCTACTTTTAAAATGTCCACTCAAAACATCACTGGGGGACTTCCCTGGTGGCGCGGTGGTTAAGAATCCGCCTGCCAATGCAGGGGACGCGGGTTCGAGTCCTGGCCCGAGAAGATCCCACATGCCGCTGAGCAACTAAGCCCGTGCGCCACAACTACTGAGCCTGAGCTCTAGAGCCCGCGAGCCACAACTACTGAGCCTGAGCTCTAGAGCCCGCGAGCCACAACTACTGAGCCCACACGCCACAACTACTGAAGCCCGCCTGCCTAGAGCCCATGCTCCACAGCAAGAGAAGCCACCGCAATGAGAAGCCCACGCACCACAACGAAGGGTAGCCTCCGCTCGCCGCAACTAGAGAAAGCCCACGTGCAGCAACGAAGACCCAATGCAGCCATAAATAAATATATATATATATATATATATATATAATTTTTTAAAAAACAAAAAAAAATATCACCGGGTAGCCGTTTTACCTTCCAGTTCTGAAATCATAGATTCGTGCTTATTTTTCAGCTTGGTAAGATTCTTGGCTTTTTCTTCCTCTTCTGCAAGATTTGTTGTTAAGTCACTAATCCTCTCTTCAAGGAGTTTTCGCTCCTTTGGGGGGAAAGAAAAAGAAATATCATTCGTTTTTTCCTTTTCTCCAGGGTCTACATTTCACTGTTAGTAATTTCCAGATAAACAGTTGAAAGGAAAGCCCACATTATAACCAAATGCAGCCTAGAGTTTTCAACGGGGAAAGAGAAGTTCCTTAACAATAATAATTTCCAAAGATTGACTACTCCTCATCTCAGGCCCCTCCACCCCTCAACTTCATGTCCCAGCCAGGGGGCCCCTCTTTCCTTTCCTACCACAGGCCAGCTCCTCCCAGCCTCAGGGCTCTTGCACAGACGGGACCATCTGCTTGGGATGTGCCTCCACCCCCTCTCCTTCTAACTGCTTCTCACTATTCAGGTTTCCACTTAAATGTCACTTCCTCCAGGAAGCCTCCCCTGAATCCCACCCCTCATCCCCTAGTGCTCTGGTCTTATAAGATGGTGAACACCTCCTTCAGAGTCCTGATCACAATGGCAATTAACGTTTGCGTGTATGACTATCTACTTGCTGCCTCACTAGGATATAAGCCCTACGAGGACAGAGTCCTCCTCCACTGTGCGTGCCCTGCACCTGACATGGACTGGCTCGCAGTCGGTGCCCAGCTCAAAGGACTAAAGGTAGTCCGCCTCAGTGGGGCTGCTTAGTGGTTACTGACTAGGGTGACCTAGTCATCCTGGTTTACACTGAGACATTTCCGTCTTAGGGGCTGAAAGTCCCACATCCCAGAAACCCTTCGGTCCCAGGACAGCTGGTTCCCCTATTACCAACCGCAAATAGACGGTGAGAATGTGAGAGGGGCCCCTGAATCCAGGCACATTGCCCTCCCACCCTTGTATAACTTGGGGGTTCCACTGGTCGTGGTGTTTCTGAGACTTGCTCCGTGGCAGCCCTGGTGCTGGTGGGACCACCGGGGACCCCATCCATGGCACACCTGCATCCAGACGGCAGTCACAAGGCCGCCACGTCAATGCTGGACGTAACTACTTGCTCAGCCTTCAATACCTTGTCTCTGACTAAAAAGGGAAGGCATCTGGAGTCCTCAGCCCTCATGAGCCTGTCATTTTAACAAAGACGCTCAACCCCACTCACTTTTGACAGTTTATTGTTCTGATCATCCATGACCAGAATATCATCCTCCAGTTTCTTGATCTTGGCCTCAGCCGTGACCTTCTCAAGTTGTAGCTTCTGCCTGGCAGCTTCCTCTTCCTCCAGCTGTTCTTCCAGGTCCTTTGTGGGGGAAGGAAAAGAATCACAACCTTGCTTAAAACAAAGTCACTCTCCCGGAGCTCTGGGGACTCATGGATACAGAGGCTTAGCCTGATGGCCCCCTGCAGTGCTCTGCCATCTCCTTTCATCACAAAGAAAAGGTTTGGGTAAGCCACTTTCCTTTGTGGAGCCTCAGTCTCCTCCTCTGTAAAATGGGGATAGTAGAAACCATGGTGGTTTAAAAATATGTCCATAAATTCTTTGATACTCTTCCCTTCAAGAGGTGGAGCCTAATTCTCCTCCCCTTGAGTGTCAGCTGGACTTAGTGACTTGCTTCTAACAAATAATATCAAGAGGAAGTGACGGAGTGTATAAGTCAGAGATTAGGCTATAGAAGGCTTTGCAGCTTCCTCCCTGTTGTCTCTTCATTCACTCCATCTGGGGAAAGCCAGCCACCACATTGTGAGGGCACTCAAGCAGCCCTATGGAGAAGCCCACATAGTGAGGAATGGAGGCCTCCTGCCTACAGTCGTGTGAGTGAGCCATGTGCAAGTGAGTCCTCCAGCCCCAGTCCAGCCTTCAGATGCTGCAGCCCAGGCTGACATCCTGACTGCAACCTTGTGCGGGGCTCTAAGCCAGAATCACCCAGCTAAGCCACTCTCAAGAGTCACGACTGTGTGAGATAAATGTTTGTTATTTCCAAGCTGCTAAGTTTTGGGGTGTTTTGGTTCTGCAACAATAGCTTACTGATACAATTACCCCTCACCCAGGGTTGCTATTAGGAAGAAAGGTGTTTGCACATGAAAGGCAGGGCAGTAGAACTGAGCAGGCTTCCACGGAGACCTTTGTGGGCAGATGGTGGTTTCTCTCCGAGCCTTAGTCTCTTTCTCTGTCCAAAGGGGACATACAACGTCAGATGCACCTCACAGGCCTGCCGTGAGGGTCAAGGGATTTCGTACCCACCGAGGGCTGCCCCTGCAGTGCCTTACCAGCATCTGCTGGGCCATCTTCTTCCGTTCTGCCTGCAGCTGCTGGCCCCGGTCTTCCTCCTCCTCCAGGCGGGCCTCCATCTCATGCAGGATCTCCTCCAGCTCCTGCTTCTTGGCTGCCAGCCGGACCCGCATCTCCTCGGCCTCCGCGTACAGCTCCGTCTCTGCCTGCAGCTGCTCCTGAAGCAGGTTCTTCTCCTCGGTCAGCTGCATGCAGAGGGTGGGGAGACGGCCCGTGAGCCCCACAGGAGCAGGCTTCCTGCCCTCCACGGCCCCGGCCAGGCTCCCGGCCCGGTACCTGCGCGTGTTTCTGGCCCAGCTCCTTGAGCTCGCTTTCTGCCTTCTGCTGCCGCTCCTTGGTCTTCTGCAGCTCATCCTCCTTGGCCTGCATCTCCTCCTCCTGCCTCGTCACCTGCAGCAGGGGCTTCACCTGCACACACAGGGTCAGCCCGTCACTTGCTTTCGTGGCACAAGGGAAACACTCTCGTAATAAATACATCAGTGGTTCTCAGCAAGGGACAATTTTACCCCACTCGCAGATCCTAATGGGATATTTGGCAATTTCTGGGGGCAGTTTTAGCTGTCACAACTGGGGTGGGGAATGCTACTGGCATCTAGTGGATATAGGCCAGGGATGCTGCCCACCATTCTAGAATGCTCAGGACAACCCCCCCGGCACAGAATTATCCATCCCAAAATATCAGCAGTGCTGAGATTGAAAAATCCTAAATTAGAGCAATGGGAAAAGGTGCAGAGTGAAAGGAGAAAGTCTCCTCTCCCCCCATTTAGTCCCATCCTGAGAGAGAACTGCTGCCGACAAACTGATATGTTTCCCTCCAAAGAGAAAAGGAAAGAAAATCCCCTACATCCTACCTCCCATTCTCAGCATTGTCCTACACATTAAAAAAATATACCTGAGATCACGCTGCCCAGTGTTACATGCTGCTTTTTATTTTTGGCTGCGCTGCACGGTTTGTGGGATCTTAGTTCCCCGACCAGGGATTGAACCCAGGCGCCTGGCAGTGAAAGCGTGGAGTCCTGACCACTAGACCGCCAGGGAATTCCCTACTTGCTGCTTTTATTACTAAAAGCTATAAGATAATTATCACCCCATGCTGTCCCATCAGCTTTACAACTTGACTTGTAGATAACCATCATTTTTAATGGTTGAAAAATATCCCATTGATGGATGAGCTGGTGTGAGTCAGTCTGCCAGGGCTGGGCATTGAAATTTTGCTCTTGTAAATGAATGTCCTTCATTCTTGATTTTATTTCAGATGGTTTTCTGAGAAGAGTTTTCTAGAAGTTGGGTCAGTGGGGATGAACATTTCCAAAAGCAGCTTCCCCTCACTGCTCTTCACCAAGCTGACTCTTAACTCCTGTGTTCAAGCCCTGCCTGGCACTAGGGGAGCCCCTGTCAGACACACTGTGGCTTCCTTCCTGTGCTGATCCCAGTCTGCCGTGGGCATTGGTTCCTGTGCAGACCCCACCTGCTTCCCCACTCGACTAGAATATTCATGAGGCCACAGGGCATCCCTAGCACCTTGCATGTGTCTGGTGCACGGTAGTTACTCAATACATACTTGCTCAGTAAAAAGGTTTGTGCCCATTTACACACTCAAGGGCACCTAAGAGAAAGCCATGTCTGTCCCTGCAGAGCAAGTCTTTGCACGATTGGCTCATGACAGCCAGCGATGCTGCAAGACCAAGTTGTACCCAGAGAAAAAAACAATGGATATACACAACAAGCTGGGTGGAGGGATCTCCAGGGAATGATGCTTCGTGACAAAAGCCCATCTCAAAAGGTGACATACTGAAGGACCCCGTTTATATAACATCCTTGAGATGACAAAATTATAGAAATGGAGAACAGATTCGTGCTTGCTGGGGCTATGGAGGGAAGTGGGTAGGGCTCTAAAGGCACAATAGGTGATCCTCGTGGTGACGGAAAGGCTCTGCCTCTGGGTTAAGGTCATGGCTGTAACCCATGTGCCGAAGAGGGGGCCTTTCTCAGGCCCAGAGAATCGCCAAAGGGCAAGGTTTGGTTTCAAGCCCGCAGTTGCACACCTGCTGTCAATCACCTGCAGTCCCACATGGACAGCGTCCAAGTGAAGACCCAGGACTGGGAGGGGGGTGGGGGGGTGGGAGAAGGAAGCACTCACTTTGGTGAAGAGCCGCCACCACTGCCAGTTCCGCAGCTTGAGGTAGGCGGCGCAGTTCCTCTGAATCACTTTCATGGCCGTCAGCTGCTGCTGCCTCTTGGCAAAAGCCCTGGGGAGAGGGAAGGGGAGCTGTGAGAAGACCTGCTTGGCTCAACACACACCTCACTGTGTTGTCACAGCATCCCGCCCCGCAGCATCCCGAAGCCAGGACGCTTCTGTTTGGCTTGTGATTTAGTGACTTGTACAAGGACGTCCCCCATTCTCTCCAGCCCAGATTCTCCAGGAAGCTCTGAGCATCAGCAAAAGTATACCATCTGGAGGCCAGAGCCTTTCTCAGTGGACAAGGAAGACCCAAGGCTCACAAAATGCCCCGGATTCAGATCTGTGGTCCTGACAACACCTAGGAAATTGATCTACGCTACACCATTCCTAAGGGGTGTCCTACACCCTCAGCTGTGCCACATCTTCCCCAAAGCTGAGTGTCTGACAAACCTATCCTTTCCTCAGATAATTAAAAATCCCATACCTGACACAGAACCAGCACTCTTCCTACTTAAGGGCTACTGGGTCTGAGAAACCACAGAACAGTGAGCACCATCCTCTCACCTCTGTGCGGCTGCCATTGCGGCTGCCATCTTGGATGTGGGTGAATTTGAAGAATAAAATTGCCCCAGTTAGTTAGTCTGGAGGTGGGAGGGGTGGCAACAGAGAATTTAGTTATGAAATTTAACAGTTTAGGTCTGTCCCTGGGCCAAGAGCTCCCCAGATCTGGCCTTGACCATCCTGGGTCTACTTGACAATGAATCAGCTTGACACAGTCAGGGCTCTGCAGATGAGTGCATGGTCCGTACCTCCTGAAGGCATATGCCCTGGACAAGAGCTACTCTGCCAGCCCCTGTGTCCTGTTTGGGGTGTGAGTTTCATGGAGGAACTGCAGCCCTCACCCAGCCCCCAGGATTCCCAAAACAGCGGGGGCATCAGGCCTTCTAAGACTTTGCCTTATGAGTCCCACTTGGACATAGGGGTATAGACACAAATACTCTTTCCTCAGACACTTTATCATATTCTCACATTACTGAAATGATAGCCAGCCACTGTTCTCAACCCTTTTCATGTAGTATTTCATTGACCCCTCATTAAAAGAAGTTTATGAGGCAGGCATGATTATGCTCATTTTCCTGAGGCTCAGAGGTAGAGTAACCTTCCCAAGGTTCTTCAGCAAATAAGTAGGGGAGCCAGGATGAGAACCCACGTCTAACTCTCCAGAGCCCATGGTCTTACCTCCTTCCTGCCCTGCCCTTATAACTAGTGCATATATTTAAAGTGGTAGCATTTCTCTCCCCCAGGAAAAGGCTGCCATTCAATCAATGATGCATCTTAGAGCAGATGGCCTCTTAGAATCAGAAAATCAGAACATGAGGCCAGAAAGCCCACGAAAATTTGCATTTCTGGTCTGTGTTTGCAGGGAGGCGATGGCGCGTGGGTCTTTACTTTCTGGCCAGGTAACCGCGACACATCGCCTGGAAAGCCATGATGACGTCGGTGATCTTTAAGTCCCGCTCCTCTTCTAGGTGGGCCAGGACGCCAGTTCGGAAGAATATTTTGCTCTGCCCAATCCTGTACAAGTTGGGGTCGAGTTCTAGGGCTTTGATCTGCAGAAGGAAGGAGGAAGAGAGTTCCCGTTCTCGGCTATACCACTTGGCCAGGGGTTAAGTGTGTTTAAGGAGGGTCCCACCCGGAGCAGCTGCGGGAAGTGCCACCAGAGGCCGGGAGGTCTGCAGTTGGGTTTCTGGGCTGGGGCTGGGGCTGGGCTCACCATCAGAATGCAGGCCTGCTTCCCGTCCATGAAGCCTTTGGGAATGGTGTTTGCGGCCAGGATCTCATAGCTTGAGACACAGGGCAGGAGTCACCGACCGAGTGCATCTCTGTCGTCCGTCTGTCCCTCCACCCAGCCTGCTCACCCCCATCCCACCCGCTGCCCCACCCGTGCCCGGTGCCGGTGGGCTCACCGTTGGCGGAACTCCTGGAAGACGATCCTGTTAGGGAATCCCTGGCGGCAGATTCGGATGCCTTCCAAGACCCCGTTGCACCGCAGCTGCTCCAGCACCAGAAAGGCGTCCAGCTTTCCGGACTGCAAAGACGCAAAGGGCAGTGGGCCGCCGGGGCCGCGGGGAGCAGCAAGCCCCAAATCTCAGGCCTGGTGACCCACCTCGCCAGGCCATGGGGGATCACGGGGCACCAGGTGAGAGCTCAGCTGAGGGTTCTGGTGCCACCTCTTGTACTTGGTGGCACTAGCATCACCTGGGGCTTCCTCCTCGTCCCTTCTCCCTCCCTCACTTCCTGTCCATCACCAGTTCTATGACTCCTACCTCCCAAGTATCTCCCCATCTACACACTTCTCTCCACTACCATTGTCACTGCCATCTACTCACCCCCATCTTCTCCTGTCCCAATGATCACAACAGCTTCATACTATCGTCCCACCCCGTCCTGACTCTCTTATCCCCTTATTTGGTTTCTAAAATGTGAATCTGATCATGACATACCCCTGCTTTTAAAAGCCCCCGATGGCATCCTACAGAAGGAAGGCCAAGCTCTGGTCCACCCACAGGAACTCCACAATCTAGCCCCACCCACAGTTCCAGCCTCAGCTCTTCCCAATCCCTGCCTCACACCATCACACGTCAACACAAAATGACCCACCTAGCGTTTCCTTGCCCAGACCCTTCATTTCTCACCTCCACACTTTTGCTTATTCTGGTCCCTCTGCCTAGGATGCCCTTCCCACGCTGCTCTCAGCATCACCAACTTCCCATTCTCTAAGAAGCTTTCTCTGAGCCCTGAGTCTCAAGTGGGAGCCCCAGCTCTTTAGTGTTCTCATAATTTACCCAGATAACATCATGGGTATCAGCTGTCTACCTCTCCCACAACCTCAGCAATACTGACATCTTGGGCTGGATAATTCTCTGTGGTGGGGGACTGCCCTGCACACTGGAGGATGTTTAGCAGCATCCCTGGCTTCTATGCACTGGATGCCAGTAATTGCCCCGTCCCCATTAAAAATGTCTCCGGACATGGCCAAATGTCCCCTGCAGGGGAGGGAGGGCACACAATTGCCCCCAGCTAAAGCACCCCTGCCCTAGATTATAAGAAACCTGCAGGCAAGGACAATAATTTATCCAGCACCGTATCCCCAGCTCCTGGCACAAATGGAGCTCAGTAATTATTAGCTGGAATAATGGACGAACGACTGATCTGATACCCTGTGCAGCCACTCCAGGGCTCAAAGTCCCCGGGTGCATTCTCCTTTCCTCCCTTGCCTTCTTTTGCCTCCAGGCTGGGAAATGAGCACCTCCTACCCATGTCAGATGGAGCCCTCGGGGTGGTGGGGTGGTGGTCAAGCTTTCCTCCAGCCCTTGTACCCCGGTCTGCCTTCCCTTTCCCCACAGACCCTGATGATGTCCCGGGGGGACTTTCTGACCCCCCCAAGAGCCGGGTGGTAGCCTCACCCTCTTCTCATGGTTGGGGATGATGCAGCGCACGAAGTTGGGGGTGGTATTCCGCAGCGTGGTCATCAGCTTCCCCAGCTGCTCCTTGTACAGCTGCCCCACAGTACGGAACATGCCCTTCTTGGTCTTGGAGGCACTGGGCAGTGAGCTCTCCGTCATCTTGGCCATCTGGTCCAGGCCCACAATGCGGTCCACTGTGGGCACATGAAGGGTGATGTCGGCCCACCCAGGGAACCTGAACCTCCACAGCAGGCCAGGGGACCAGCCTGGAAGGTTGAGACCTCAGGTCCCCTGCTCCCTTGTGGGCACCATTCCCCATTCTTTCCTCTGCCAGCCAACACCTTCCCTCTAGAGGCAGGTAAATGGAGGCACAGGGGGCTTTGCTTTCCAAGTACTATATTATCTATTTCTGAGACCCTGAGAGCTCCTGAGTGACAGAAAGAACAAATTCTCTCTGACATTGTCACAGAGACATGGGAGTAAATCCTGCTTTTGCCACTGCCTTGGCCTAGCGTCATTTTGTGCCTCAGTTTCTCCTTCTATGAAATGGAGTTGATGACAGCATCTACCTTCCAGGGCAGGAATAAGTGAATAAGGCTTGCAAATTGCTTACTTCCCTGCCTGCCTTCAATCCTTCATCCACCAACAAATATTTATTGAGAGCCTACTGTGTGTCAGGCCCTGGGCATACAGACATGAACAAAACACAGACCCTGTGTCCCCCTGACCCCAGCTCATATTCTGTGGATATCCTAATGGAAGGAGCAGACAATGATCACACATGTAGGTATATAATATTTGGGGTGGTGAAGGTGTGCTTAGAAAGATAAAGCAGGGTTAAGGTGGGTTGGGAGTGATGGGGGTGATCTCTTAGCGTGATGGGGGTGTCTCTCTGATAAACTGATATTTTTGAGTAGAGACCAGAAAGTATTCAGGCAGATATCAAGAGAAGGAATATTCTGGGTAGAAGGCATAGCAAACACTCCAACATAGGAATCTGGCACTTTGATAAGTGCTCAACAAAGCAACAAAGAGTGGGTGGTGGTATTATTATTATTATTACTATTATCACCACCAAGGCTCTTTTTCTTTCAGAATGGAATGAGAGACTCCTACTGGCCCAGCGGGTGCTGCACATACCAAGCCCAATCCTGGCATTGCTATAAATTTCCCTCAAAGCACAGCTTTTGCTGTATCCCACAAATTTTAATAAGTAGTGTTTTCATTTTCATTTGGTTCAACATTTTAAAATTTCCCTTGAGAAAATTAACAAATGACAACACACTTCTAAATAACACAATGGGTCAAAGAAATTTGTTCTTTGACCCATTGTGTTATTTAGAAGTGTGTTATTTAACCTCCACATATTTTCAGATTCTTCAGTTATCTTTCTGTTATTTCTTGTTATTTTTTTTATTTTTATTTTTTTGCCGTAAGCGGGCCTCTCACTGCTGTGGCCTCTCCTGTTGCAGAGCACAGGCTCCGGACGCGCAGGCTCAGCGGCCATGGCTCACCGGCCCAGCCGCTCCGTGGCATGTGGGATCTTCCCGGACCGGGGCACGAACCCGTGTCCTCTGCAGCGGCAGGCGGACTCTCAACCACTGCGCCACCAGGGAAGCCCTCTTTCTGTTATTTCTAGTTCAATTCCACTGTGGTCTAAGAGCAGACATTGTATGATTTCTATTCTTTTCAATTTGTTAAGGTGCGTTTTAGGGTCCAGAGTGTGGTCCATCTTGGTGAAAGTTCCACATGAGCTTGAGAAGGACATGTGTTCTGCTGTTGGACAACACAGACTGCAGGTATAGTCAATTGTATCCAGTTGGTTGATGGTGTTGTGGGGTTCAACCCCACTGGCATTAGACCCCACCATTTCTGCTCTTTGTGCTCAACTAGGCTTCATGCAATAATGTCTTTGTTTGTCTGCCTCTCCCACAAGACTGTGGCTCCTTGAAGGAAGGACTTGCTGAGTTCATCATGAGTCCCAGGTGTGAGGTATGACCCAGGTTGAGATGCTGTTACCCCATCCCAGGGCCTTGACACCCAGGAAATGTTGGCAGAACTGAACCCCATGCCTAAAGCAAGGGCAGCCAGTCTTGTAGGCCCTAGGCCCACAGGCTGTATGTCAAGAGTGAAATCTGCTGTGGGCACCGAGGTCCAGGAACAAAAGCAGTAAAGCCCACCACCCCTAATAGTCATTGCAGCAGCCGATATATACTAAGTCCCTACTATGGGCCAGCAGGTGCTAAGTACTTCACCTGGATTATCTATTCTCTAATTCTTAAAGGGAACCGAAGTGTGGTCCCCAAACCAGCAGCATCAGCACCACCCAGGAACTTGTTAGAAATACAAATTCTCAGGCCCCATCCCGGTGAGGAGGCCCAGCGATCATCTGAGTTTTAACAAGCCTTCCAGGAGATCCTGATCCACGGTCAAGCTTGGCCCCACTGATCTCATTTCACCCTCACAATAATCTTAGGGGAGGTAGGGGATTATTATTTTTTTTCTGGCTTTAGCAATGAGGACAGGGAAGCTTAAGGAAGTCAAGTGACTTGTCCAAGATCACACAGCTGGTACATGGCAGAGAAGAGAATTCAGTTAAGCCTTTCTGACTCCAGAAGGGGCCTTCTGACCCAACATGCCTTCTAGGATATTTCCACCATCAGTGCCTGAGCCCTGACTCAGGACCTTCTCCCTGGGGTCCAGGCGTGGGGTTGAGGGGCTCAGGAATTTGTTGAATGTGTCAATCAGACATCATTAGCACCTGCCAACACTGCCCTCTCCCCCACCGCACGCACACAGGCCCGCCCCTCCTGGGAGCAGGTGTGGGAATCAGGGGCAGCTGGAAGGGGCTGGAGGGAGTTCAGTCCTCCTGCTTCAGCAGGCAGGGCCTTACCGTCCTTCCACAGGTCGGCCACAAACTTGTCCGAGGAGGCATTGAGGAGGGAAGTCACATTGTCATTCAGCGGGTCCATATTCTTGGTCAGCCAGGCGTTTGCATTGTAGTCCACCTGCCAAGGACCACCCCACCGGTCAGGTGCTCCTGCTTCAGTTATGAACTAAGGGCAGGGCTCCAGTCCTCCTGTTTCCCTCCCGGATCTTCCGAGGTCAGAGAGGAAACATTAGTGGTTGCCATGATGGGAATCCACAAACATCAATGAAGAGACCAATAGGTCAGAACTTTAAAGGGCTCTGCGCACAGTAGGGCATCAGCCATGGTAGCCTGTGCTAGGAAGGCCTCATCTCTATCCTTGCCTTCTCCTAGTAAGCCTCCTCTGGCAGCCTCCCTTTTCCAGAGCCCAGCACGATGCCTGTGAATTCCGAAAGGTGTGGAGCTTCACTGGTGGTGAATACCCTCCCCTCACACCCAAAGTTCACCTCTCACCCAGCAAAGGCTTGACAACAATCTGGTTTTTAAATTAAATTTGGGGACCTCTTTTTAATTTTATTATTTTGACTATGAAATGGAAGGAACTGATAAAATAGCTCTGGTGGGCTATTACAGGATGTGGGCTGTTAATGGTGATGGCCAGGCCTGATCTTAACTGTGTGCCAATAAAACTTTATTTACAAAAATAGGCTGTGGGCTGGGTTTGGCACCTGGGCTGTAGTTCACCAATCCCTGGTTTAGGGCATTGCTTGTCGCCAGTGAAGATACTGGGGAGTCAATAAAATACTCCTAAGATTCTTCAAGTCAGACTGAGCTATGTCTTTTCTACACTATCCAGGACACTCAGGAGCCATAGGGGAAGGTCCTGTACATCAAGAGCTATGACATGATGACAGTGATGACAGAGGCAGAGGAAGAGGAAGGAGGAAAAAGGAAGAAGACAGCCGTCGCAGATTTCCCTGGGTGGCACAGGCTGGCAATGGCAAACCCAAGGGCATGATAAAGGAGATTCCTGTTGGACTCACAAGTGGGTTTATTGGTCACCCCATTCCAGTTGGCCCTTCCTGTTGGGTTTAACTTGTAGCAGGAAGGATTTAGAGTCTATACAAGAAAGAATTGCCTGGCCACCGAGGTTGGAGTATACTAGAGAGGCTAATATAATAGCTGTATACAGTAGCCTCTCTAATATATTATATTATATATCTCATATATGTATATAATATACAACATATATATTAGCCTCTCCACATTATATATTCTATATCTCTAATATACATGTATTATATATACTTTAGCCTTTCTATTATATGTTATATCTCTATATCTTGTCCCTTACTGATGCTTAGACAAATCATGTATAAGACTTGGTTGGGATTTGATTTATACCAGATGTCTTTGGGTTCTGCCATTCACAAGTTGCTCCTACTCTGAGCATCCTGCCTGGGTCCCCTGGGACAGAGAGACCCCTGGGACATTCAGCTGGTACCTTCCCGGCATAGTGGATGATAGAGAATTCAGTTTTGTCCTTGAGTTGCTTGGGCTTCTGAAACTTGGGGTGGCTGCCCTGCTCCGAGCACAACTTCTCCACAAAGGACTTGTCTGTGGCTTTGGGGAACCAGCACTCCTCGTCCAGCAGGGCCAGCACACCTGGAGGGTTGTTCTGTGGAAGACAAGCAGGGCAGACCATAGCAAGGGTGCCCAAGCCTCAGGCTTGCCAGGAAGAGCCGGTCACCCAAACACATGCATAGGCTCCATTACTGTATCTACCTACATATAAAGGTGGATTTACGCCCTCGACCCCCGCTCCCCAAATCTATCCTCAAAGAATGATGTACCCAATGGACCAGCACTAGGGAAGGGCCAGCCCCAACAGAACATGCTTGCTGCTGCCCCCTCGTGGGCAGTACACACACAACATCACAAAGAGTTCTAGCAAAGGAATGCATTCCTTTACGTATAAATTCACCTAAGGGTTCCTTTGAGTAAAGTGCTTCTCTGTGGCTGAGACACTTTAAACTAAGGTGTCAGGAGCACCGCCAGATCTGCACATGCCATTTGCTCTGCTGGAATGGCCTTCACTTTTTGGACTCAGATCAGAGAAGCCTTTCCTGACTACTCTGTCCAAAGCAGGCACTCCTAAACCACTCTCCACGTTGGCCTTATCAGGGGTTTTAGTTGCTTCTTTTGTTTGGTTTCATTATCTGCTCTTCCAGGAGGGCAGGGACTGCATCCATCTCATTCATTGTTACATCCCCAGCCCCTAAAGAGAGGGCCCAGCACATAGTAGGTGCTCAGTAAACAGTCATTCAATAATTATTTCTTGTGTACTTATTATGTGCATGGTTCTAGGAGTTTGGGATGGGTCAGTGAAAAAAACCAAGATCCTTGCCTTTGGGAATGAACGACTGGGAGAGATGGGAAGGGGAGGGATGGGCATGGTGGGGAGGCGAGGAGAGGGGAGGAATAAAAAAAGAAATACCGTTGATATGAAAATGTGAGTCAAGGGACAATGTGAATTAGTTCACAAAGATTCAGTTTACAGGCTTTCGGGACTCAGCGATGGGGGAAGCCATGCCCCATGGAGAGTGTGCAGGGTTCGCGTGCCAGCTGCGTGCAAGTGTGAGGTGGGGCCTTACCGGCCGCTCGATGAGCTCGATGCATGGCTGCAGGTCCAGCCCGAAGTCGATGAAGTTCCATTCGATGCCCTCGCGCTGGTACTCCTCCTGCTCCAGGATGAACATGGTGTGGTTGAAGAGCTGCTGCAGCTTCTCGTTGGTGTAGTTGATGCACAGCTGCTCGAATGAGTTCACCTGAGCACATGACACCAGAGGAGGCCCCGTGAGCATCACGGTACAAGTCAGAGGACTTGGGGCCCTGGAGAAGCTCCGTGCTGGAGAAAGCCTCACGCTGGACACACTTTCCACAAGCCTGCTGTGCCATTTCAGCACCCAGAGAGGTCTCAGGCCCCAATGAAGGCTGCCCAGGGTTCATGAGGGCTGGCAAAAGTTACTTATTCTCATGTCACATGGTTTTAAGGACACACGTGGTTTTAAGGATGCTTATCTCCATCTGCACAATGATTTATGGATAGAATAACCATGTAAGGTATTTCATCACCCTATTTTGCAGATGTGGAAACTGAGGCTCAGAGAGGGAGTAATTCCATAGTAGATATGTTCTGGAATATCTGTCAATCTCAACATCTTCCCTTTCGCTGAGAACTTCCCTCCAACCCATGGGAGTGGGATCCAGGAGGCATGTTACATTCCATGAAGTACTGAAAGACCCGAAAAACTGCTTGGCTCTGAGGTGACATGTGGCCCAACTCAGGTAGGAGTCAATGAGACTCAATTCTAAGACTTTGGGTGGAACTGTTGGAAAGAATTGGAACTGGTTGGAACTGAGATGCAGTCTGGAGTGGTGGCAGCCATCTTGCCACCATGAGGGGAGAGCCTGTTTGAGAATAGAGCCAAGGTGGAGGATGGCAGAGAGAGGGAGATGGCAGGAGTTCAGGTCCTGCCTGTTGGATCCAGCTGTACCTCTGGCCTCAGTTTCAGAAACCAATACATTCCCCATTGGATTTCTGTCTCTTACACCCTCAAGGATTTAACCTTAACTAGACAGTCTCTCACCCTATAGTAGCCACCTGCCTTTCTCCAAAATAGTGATTTCTCCAAGTGGAAGCTAATTTCCAGAGAACCGAGACCATGTCTGTCATGAGCCTGCCAAGCTGTACCTCAAAGATCTCAAATCCAGCGATGTCCAGGATCCCCAGAAACGAAGCCCCTTGCCGGTGAGTCTTGTCCAGGGCTTTGTTCACACGGGTGAGTATCCAGCGGAAAAGGCGCTCATAAGTGGCCTTGGCCAGAGCCTCTATTGCAAAGTCTGCCTACAGGGGGGCGAGAGGACATGGTTACTCCCAATGGGCTGTGTTTTCACATGGGCCTGGCTGGTGGCCCTGGATTTTTATTTTCCCTCTACCTATAATCAGTCCTTAAAAAATAAACAAAGAAAAGGAAACTATACCATCTCTACAACCAGCAGTGATGAATGGAGTGGTCAGACCTAGGAATGACAATGTGAATAATAATCACTTCCTGTAAGAGGGACCTGGAACAAAGTGGAGTCTGCTCCATCCCAGCGATCATTTAGAGGCGGTCAGTCCTGCCTCTAGAAAGGGTATACAGTCATTTCCAAAAATTAGTTCAGACCTCGTAACTTCAATTAAGAGCTCAAGATGAGGTCAGGAGTGAGGAACTCTGCTGTTCTTATGCAGTCAGTGTTGTATCTTCAAAACCTGACATAGGACTTTGATTATTCTAGTATTGGATATATGAGGGATACAAAGATGGATGGGTGGATGGATGGATGTGAAACCAAGTCCCCCTAAAACCGAGTTCCTCTGCTGAGTTTATGATTAATCTCTCTATCCAAAATTTTATTCCCTTTCTCATACTGTACCTGTTCCACTCAGGATTGGAGCGGGGATGGGGGCCAAAACTGAGCAGGACCCTGTGGGGCCTTGACAGGTACAAAAGCCCCTCCATGTCCCCTGTTTCTTGTTTGTAGAAAAAAAGGGCTCCTAAGCCTTCCCTGATTTCCAAAGAGCAGATTCAAGGAGTTACTAATTAGGGAAGTGAGGGAATGCAGAAACAAAGGAAAAGCAGTCAAGAAACAATAGTGCAGGGATAAAACAGAGTCCTAGTTCCTCCACAAGGGATACACATAACAATCTGAATCTGATACAGCCTTTGAGTTGTTCTGCAGGAACTAAGACCCCCACCCAGGTGGAGGATGGTGACTACATACACAAGTGCATAGACCCCCAGACTGGTTGGAAGCAGAAGTTCGATGATTAAGATTCCTGGAACACCACCCTGTTACCTCACCACAAACCAATCTGAAGAAAGTCACACCCCCTGCAACCCTGACCCCAAACGTTGCCTTTAAAAGCCCTTCCCTGGAGGCCACAACGGTGAGAGGCCCGCGTACCACAAAAAAACAAAAACAAAAAAACAAAAAAACAAAACCAAACAAAAAGCCCTTCCCTGGGCTTCCCTGGTGGCACAGTGGTTGAGAGTCCACCTGCCGATGCAGGGGACACGGGTTCATGCCCTGGTCCGGGAAGATCCCACATGCCACAGAGCGGCTGGGCCCGTGAGCCATGGCCGCTGAGCCTGAGCGTCCAGAGCCTGTGCTCCGCAACGGGAGAGGCCACAACAGTGAGAGGCCCGCGTACCGCAGAAAGAAAAAAAACCAAAAACAAAAACAATAAAAGCCCTTCCCTGACAGCCACCAGGGAGTTCAGGTCTTTTGAGCATGAGCCACCCATTCTCCTCATTGGGCACCTGCAATAAACTCTGTACTTTCCTTCACCACAACTCAGTGTCAGCAAATTGGCTTTGCTGTGTGGCTGGTGAGTGGACCCAAGTTTGGTTAGGTAACAGATGAATGGATGGGTGGACAGATGGATGGATTGATGGGTGGATGGATGGATGGATGGATGGCTATAGGGCTGGATGGATGGAAGATTCTGCAGGAATAAATGACAAGTGCAGGAATAAATGGCAAATGCATCATTTACCTGTTCTTTTGTCTGAGCTTTCTGTACCACATCCCGCCCGACTTTGATACGTGGGGTCAGGATGGATCTGGTGAAATCTGTCACATTAATTCCCATGAGGTGGCAAACTTTCTGAGCAGCTGGTTGGAGAAAAGAAGCATATTAAGTGTATCACAAAAGTGCAGGCTTGGAAATAAGGCACATAACATGGGATATTTGTGATCTGTGAATACACTGGTTTTTCCTTGGTGAGATGGAGCATGATAGTGAACATAGCATGAAAGAGTCCTAAAAAACTGCTGTCATTAGTGACCTCACCCCCAGTGTTTGGCTAAAAGAGGCAATGATGGGGCTGGGTTGGAGGTGGGCCCCAGTTGGGAGCTTAGGGTCAGAACTAGGTTCAAATCCTTGCTCCTTTCCCACTTCCTAGCCATGTGATTTTGGAAAAGCTACTTAGCTTCCCAGACTCTTGCTTACAGAAAGGATCAGCTATTTGGTACCTTGTTGGGTTGTCAATGGGATTAAATGAGGTAGATATGAACCTGACGTATAGTTAAATTCAATAAGCATTTGTTCCACCATTTCAAGATATATGTTGCAGTGTATGTAGTGGAAAAAATATTGGAAACAACTATGTCTATTCATAAGGGAGCAAACAAATGTATCACAGTATTTTTATAAGATGGAACACCAAATAGCAGTTAAAGCAATAACCTGGCTTTTTCTTTCTCTCTAGACCAGTGGTTCTCAGCTGGGGATGATTTGGTTCCCATGGGACATTGGCAATATCTGGAGACATTTTTGATTGTCACACTAGGGGATGCTACTGTTAGGAAACCCTGATATAGACAGTTGTGAGTACAGAGTTAAAAAAGAAAAAAAGTTGCAGAATGATGCCTACAGAGTGATATCATTCATATAAATTAAAAACACACTCACAAAACAACACTGTATACTGTTCAGATACATGTGTGTGAAATTATAAACATAAAACCAGAAGGGTATGTGGTACAGTACAATTGTGGTTGCCAGGAGGTTCAGGGACTCAGTTGGGAGAATAAGAGATGTCAATCTTCTCTATACTGTGTTTTGCTTCATTCTAAAGACAAAGATGTATTTGAAAATATTCACAAATGTCAATTCTGAATGGTGAACATGTGGGTTCTTGCTGTATTCATGTAGTTCTGCATAAAACTTTTTCTCAAAAAAAAAAAAAAATCCATTAGCTGCTTCCTTAACGTGAAGACTAGTGATACACGATAGTTTGGATGTGTGAGGTGGACGATAAATAGTGTAGTTTTAGGATTTTTTACCATCTCTTTTCAAGGGTGCTCTTTCCCTGAGGGTCTCTCCTCAGAGCGAGGATTCCTTTAACTTGCTATATCTGGGAGTGTAACACATAAGAAACAACTGGCAGTCAAACTGGGAGCTTGGAAAAGCAACCCAATATACATCCTGAGACGGCGACGTGAGGTCACAGGTGAGCACGTTGGGAACCTATGTCATCCTTTTGCATCAGCCGCCAACAAGCATGGTGGTAGCCAGGCCATCTTTTCAAAACACGAAACACTGCTTATTTGCAGGTAGGCTGTCAAGATTTAGGAAAAATATATAGGACGCCCAGTGAAACTTGAATTTCAGATAAACAATGAACACTTTTTAGTATAATTGTGTCCCCAATATTGCCTAGAACATACTTACTATCAAAAGTGTTTATCTGAAATTCAAATTTCACTGAGCATCCTTTATTATATCCAACAATCCCATCTGCAGGGAAATGTGAGGTCTGTCTCCCCAACAAGACCGTATATGCCATAAGAAATGGGGTGGTCCCTGTCTCATTTCCTGCTGTATCCCAGTGCCCGGCATATAGCAGGTGCTCAAAAATATTTGTTTAATAAAACAAATGAGTGTGGGGTTTTTAGAAGAGGCACTCCCTAAGGATCCTGTCTGATCCAAAACTTAGTTTTTCCCCACACTCTCTGACTCAAGAACTTTCCACGTAGGATCTTAAGCAGTGAAAAGTTTGAAAAAAGAGAGAATTAAGTGATAATAATCTAGTCTAGTTCTTGTTAATGCCCCAGATAACCTCATCCAGGAAAATAACCAAAGACAATGTGACCTTCCCTCCCATCACCAAAGTCATCAGCTATTATGAAAAAGCAGCAAGCACCTGTGTTATCCGGCATGGACGCCTGGTCTGTGTTTCTTTCCTTCTTGAAGACAATATTCCCAAGTTGCAGGACGGATGACACCACCTTCAATATGGCTGAAGTGAGGAGAGAAGTACAGATAAGACACAAGTGCCAATACCAAGGTTTGGAGTCTAAAGGTCATTGAAGACCCAGAGCCAGCCTACATCTGTCCCCTAAAAAGGCTCAGTTCTGAGCTTTTAGGAGAAAGCCAAAGCACCCCAATTCCCTGCTAAGAAGGGAGAAAATCTGTCTGGGAGGAGAATATTTTTGGATGGCTGCTAAAAACCGTGCCCTACAGTGGAATACTATGCAGCAGGGGATGGCAATCTATAGCCAGTGGACCAAATCCGGCCCAATGCCTGCCATTGTAAATAAAGTTTTATTGGAACCCAGCCACACTCATTCACTTACATATTGTCTATAGCGGTTTGCATGCTTAATGGCAGATCTCAACCGTTGCCATGGAGATCGTATGGCCCACCAAGGCTAAAATACTTACTCTCTGGCCCTTTACAGAAAATGTTTGTCAACCCCTTCTATACAGCAAGGAGACTGAATGATTTATGACTACAAACAACAAAATTGCTGTATATCTCACAAATACTAATGCTGAACAAAGGACTCCACATGCAAACAAGAACGTACTGTATAAGTCCCATTTACGTTCAAGAACGGGCAAATCTATGCTGTTAGAAGTCAGCATGGTGGTCATCCTTGACTGGGGGAAGCTACTAGAAGGAACAAGATGGAGCTTCATGGGGTCTGGTGGTATTCATGTTCTCTTAGTTATAACAGGTACTAGTTACACAGGTTTGTTCAGACAGATGGGAAGGGATGGAGGATTGATGGATGGATGAAAGGAGGGAAAATGGATGATAGATGGATCAATGAATGGATAGGTAATAGATGGATGGATCAATCAATGGATTGATGAACAGATAGATGGAGGAAGATGGATAGACAGATGGATGGATGGATGGATGGATGGTTGGTTGGTTGGATGGATAACAGAGGGAGGATTGATTAATGCAAATGCATGGCTTTAGATTAACTCAGGTGCAAATCACCCAGGATTTCCAAGAAGAAATCATTGTGTTCCAAGAACAAAACCTAGAGATTCCAGCCTCCTCTGGTTCCTTAGGCCAAACGACAACCTTTTACAACAGCTGTTCTCACACCTGGCCCAGCTCAGGAGGAGAAAGGCCTAGATCAGCCACCCATATGCTCCCATTCACCACTGCAAAAATCTACACCCAAAAGATGAACAGAGCTTCTGTTTATAGGGCACAGCTGAGGCAGTTTCTTTACTACCATCTATGAAAGGGGTTTAGTAAACTGTCAAGACCAATATTCACAGTTCTTAAACTGCAAGTCTAAATTAGGATTGCTGGAATGCCTGCAGAGCCTGGGTAAGCAGTGAATTTCAGCACTCAACCTGGACACTAGTGAAATTTTGGCCCAGATAATTTGTTGTGGGGTTATCCTATGCATCATTATAGGCTATTTAGCCACATCCCTGGTCTCTAACCACTAGATGTCAGTAGTGCTACCCTCTCCCAAGTTGTGACAACCAAAAATGTCTCCAGACATTGCCAAGTATCCCCCGGGGGCTGACTCACCCCTAGCTGAGAACCACTGGTCTAAATGAACAAAGCAGATTGATGGGGACTGTGGGGACTCACGGGGGCCACAACCCTGCATGAAAGGGGAGAGTTGCTACTCCAATCATGGCCGCGGGGGAGGCAAGCCCAGAGCTGCCAGGCTTCTGATTTTTCCAAAGATGATGGAAACCCAGATTTTTATGTGAAATCTACCCAGGTTTAAAATGGACAACTTTAATGGCTGTGGAGGCCAATCTCTCTTGAGGGCTCAGGCACTGCTGGTTTGCACTTTCTGGTATAGATAGCACTGTCGCAGAAATAACAAAAGAATTGTCACCACTCCCAGGTCACAAGAGCTGGTGGACAGCAAAGTGCGAAGTGGAGAGGGCTGCCCAGATAGCAAGGGTGGCAAGGGCTGGCAGTCTGGGGCAGTGGTTGAAAGCATGCACTCTAGTGTTAGGAAGTCCAGCTTCACCTTGCTGAGCCTTAGTTTCCCCATCTGCAAAATGGAGAGGGTAACAGTAGTACCTGCTTCATAAAGTTTATATCAGGAGAGATACTGCAAACCAGGGGCCTGGCCCAGTAGGTGCTAAATAGAAATAGCCATCTGTAGTGGGTTGACTGGTGGCCACCCAAAGACATGACCATCCAGAACCTGAGAATGCAACCTTATTTGGAAACAAGATCCCTGCAGATGCAATTAAATGAGATCACCTTAGATTAAACTGGTGGGCCCTAAATCCAATGACAAGTGACCTGATAAGAGAGAGAAGAGAAGATGCACAGGGCAGAAGGAAACGTAAAGAAGGAGGCAGGTTGTAGTGATGCGTCTACAAGCCAAGGACTGCCGGCAGCCACAGAAGCCGGGAGAGGGGCCTGGGATGGATTTTCCCTCAGAGCCCCCAGAAGAAACCAACCCTGCCCACACCTTGGTTTCAGACTTCTGGCCTCCAGAACCATGAGAGAATAAATTCCTGTTGTTTTAAGACACCAAGTTTGTGGTAATTTGTTACAGCAGCCTCAGGAAACTAATACGCCACCCTTATTACTGAGGAACAGGAAATAGGCTTTCCCAACTTGTGGCAGACGTACCACATGTACACAGGGTGGATGATTATAGGTGGTATGTGAAACTTTTAAAACATTTCAATAGTTAGGTACTTATTCTAATTTATTTCAAATTGTATAACCAGGACACATACTTAGTGATTGTATGGAACTGTTGTTTAGGACAAAGCCCAGAGTGGATGGGGCTATAGAAATCCACCCTATGCATAAAAATATTCAAACAATGATGATACAGATGAAACCCAGAAGCGGCATCAACTGTGAATGATTGACACCTGGAAATGGACCTAGACAGTCCCTGGGAGGATCTGAGGACGACGCTGGAGTTAGCTGCCGGGGGTTCTCATCTTGGCCATGTTATTAATGTTATTAGCAGCTGTGTGACTTCAAGTCAGGTATTAGCCTCTCTGGGCCCATTTCACCATCTGAAGGCCCATAAAACCACCTGCTTCATAGGGCTGTCATGAGGATTAAATGCATAGCACCTAAACCCAGGCAGTGCTCAATAAACAGTAGTTGCTATGATGTCACAATGATTATGATGGTCTTATACTGTTCCTAGCTCCCTGTGTAATCTAGAGCAAGTAATTCTCCCTTGCTGAAGTCCAGGAACCAGAGGAGACTGGTCACCTGGAACCTCATGCAGCTCCAGGGGTCAGGCCTGACACTACCGTCAGCTCCCCATTTTCCTTTGGCTTCTTTGGGGAGGGCTGGGAGTAGCCCTAGATTTATAATCAAGGTTGGTATACACACTGGTCTAAGTCCGTGTCCCATGGGTGTCAGTCATTTGTACACCCTCATCCTAATGCTTGTTCTATAGGCATACCATCTGTTCTACTATTTACTTAACATTTTTCTTTACATTCACTTCTCTTTCCTATGATTCACTTAAGTAGAAAACTTTATCTTAAGTGAAAAATCAGCTTCCCTTGCCATAAATAGTCGGCACCTATAAAAATAAATACAGGAAAGATAAACCATATTATCAAATGCTAGCAAGAGGCTAGGGCCTGCCCAAGGTGCTGGGCCTGGGGTCTGCTCTCCAGGGTTAAAAGGGGGAGTAGCAAGTGTCAGGGAGGGGCTGAAGACCTAGTAGGTGCCAAACTGCTCCTCTCTTTGAAAGTTATCAGAAGAACTGAAAGGGACTAGAGAAGGGACCACCATCTCATGGTGGGCTTCTGTATCACTTATCACCCAGCAAAGCCAGTCCACATTGTAGAACATTCTGGGCCCCTTTTAACCTTGGTTTCCATACCTTGGTTCTGACACAGATTCTTTTTTTTAAGTTTAAAGGACAAAAACCACCTTCCCACAGACAAAAACAGAGCACAGTGAATCATAAAGTGGGACTTGGGATTCCATGAGACCCGAGTGAGTCCCAGCTCCAAGAGTGTGTCCTTGGGTAAGTTCCTTTACTTCTCTGTACCTCAGTTTCCTCATCTGCAAATTGAGGTAATAATGGCCACCCCTTAGGGTTGTTGTGACATTAAATAATGCATATAAAGCATTTAGCACACTGCTTTGTTCCCTGATGTCTTCAATTTAAATATATTAGAAGCATTTCCACGTACGGCAATGTCTTTCTAAGACCATTTAAAAGGTCCCGTTGCTTTCTTTCATAAGGTCAACCAATAACTGAATAAGCCTTCTATCAATCAATATTTTAGTTTGTTCCAGTTTTTTAGTATTTAAATAAAACTGAACATTCTGGTACATTTTTTAAAAAAGGGGATTTAGCACTCTTAGTTCACACCAGTTAGAATGGGCATCATCAGAAAATCTACAAACAACAAATGCTGGAGAGGGTGTGGAGAAAAGGGAACACTCTTGCACTGTTGGTGGGAATGTAAATTGATACAGCCACTATGGAGAACAGTATGGAGGTTCCTTAAAAAACTAAAAATAGAATTACCATATGATCCAGCAATCCCACTACTGGGCATATACCCAGAGAAAACCATAATTCAAAAAGACACATGCACCCCAATGTTCATTGCAGCACTATTTACAATAGCCAGGACATGGAAGCAACCTAGATGCACATCGACAGATGAATGGATAAAGAAGTTGTGGTACATATATACAATGGAATATTACTCAGCCATAAAAAGGAATGAAATTGGGTCATTTGTTGAGACGTGGATGGATCTAGAGGCTGTCATACAGAGTGAAGTAAGTCAGAAAGAGAAAAACAAATATCATCTAGTAACGCCTGTGTGTGGAACCTAGAAAAATGGTACAGATGAACCGGTTTGCAGGGCAGAAGTTGAGACACAGATGTAGAGAACAAATGTATGGACACCAAGCGGGGAAAGCGCAGTGGGGTGGGGATGGTGGTATGATAAATTGGGTGGTTGGGATTGACATGTATACAGTGATGTGTATAAAATTGATGACTAATAAGAACTTGCTGTATAAATAAATAAATAAAATTAAAATTTTAAAAAAAGGAAATATAACCCTGACATTTAAGACCTTTCATTGTGGGACAAAAAAGGTCACCTACAAACTTGTGTTTCTTATTACAATGGATTGGAAATTCTTATGCCATTACTTTCCCATGGAGTGTTGTACTTAAAGTCACAATTATATGAATGATATTTCTGCTACTTGTTACAGTCTCTGGACTTCTGAGTGTAATTTGTATCTCTTTTAAGGTACCTGTCATAATGCCGCTATCTGTTTATTTGTGTATATGGCCCTTTCCACCCCATTAATTTCTTTTTTTTTAAGATTTTTTTTGATGTGGATCATTTTTAAAGTCTTTAAAAAGTCTGAATTTGTTACAATATTTATTCTGTTTTATGCCTTGATTTTTTGGCCACGAAGCATGTGGGATCTTAGCTCCCCAACCAGGGATCGAACCCTCACCCCCTTCACTGGAAGGTGAAGTCCCAATCACTGGACCACCAGGGAAGTCCCGAAAAAAAAAAGGGGGGTATTTAGCAAATATCTGGCCTACAGCAAGTACTTAATCATCAGTTGTATTTTTTTTTAAAGCAAAGATTAGAAGTAAAAACTGACTCATGTTCCAAATAAAATGAATCATTCTTGGAGAGCTGATGTCATTAAGGAAGGGATGCTGTAAGCACTGGATTCTGAAGTAGGATCCTAGCCAAAATCCACAAACACCACCCATTTGTTATCTCATTCATGGAGTCTTCTTTTTTCTGGGCCCCAAGTTATCTCTGAAGGATCTGCCCTTCCTTATAAGTTTCATTTTTGCAACTGTAGCCATTATTCTGGGGCTCCAAAGGGGTGTGGGTGTGGGAAGAAAGCGAAATTTTCCACAATCTTGTCCTGGTGTTCCCAAAAGAGATTAAGCTTGAGTACTGAGGCATATCTAACCCAGAAGAAAAAGTGTTTCTTGCACAGCATGGAAACCAGAAATATCTCTATGAGCTTTCCTATTCTCAGGACGAAATGTGTTTCTTGGTCATTGGTTGATGATATTGATCAATATTGGTCCATCACCAGAACTGCCTTTCCAGGAAGAACCCAAGTACACCCACTGCCTCAATTACTCACCCTCCCCTCTGCCTACATGTTCTCAATGAGGCCAACAGCCTCTCTACCTCCAGCTCCAAGAATGGAATCGAGACCATAACAAAGAGACATAACAGAGCTTTCTACAACCCTGGCTCATTGTGAGTAGCTCAGGAATATGCATGTCAACCTAGGCAATGTGACTCCATTCAGGGGTGCAGGCAGGGAATCCACTCTGCTCATTTCTGCTGGACATAAAACCAACGGATGTAAGGGCTGGAGCCACAGCAGCCATTTTGTTGCCAAGAAACTACTTCCTACTTAAAGACAATGTTGTTGAGAGACCAAGTTCTAAAGACGTTCTTTGAGTCCCTAGAATTCGCTGTTCCTGAAGCCAGTATCCCAGAATTTTTCAGCTCTATGAGTGAATCATTTTCCTTTTTGCTTAAGCCAATTTTGTCACTTGTAACCAAAAGAGCCATAACTCATGCAGCCACCTTTCTAAAACACCAATAAACCACCTAAAGTAATATTAAATTTTCTTCTTCTCCTTTTTTTTTTGAGGGAGTGGGGAATTCAGAGAGCAGAAATCTGTCCTGACCAGAGAAAATTCCCTAACTAATTCCAGTGGTACTGAGGCAGGAAAGACAGGGCCGGGCCCAAGGACAGCCTCCTCATGTATAGGCATTAGGCAGAAGGCAAAGCCACCTCCTTGTTTTGCACTTAACGAGGCCATGACACATGGAGGAATGGTATCTAACACAGAAATTTTGTAACATTTGAGCAAGAAACTGACCAATAAAACTGTAGAGCATGCACAATAAAAATGCACAGGTTGCTGATGACCCTATAAGACTTTTCACCTGTGGCGCTTGACTAGTAAAGGAAAATTTAAGGGAAAACATCTCTTAGAGCACAGGTACAGTGGTTTCAGCAGAAAAATGCACAAGACTGGGGGCTGATGCAACCTGGTGTAATCCAGGCCACACCTCAACCTTCCCCTCAATGAACATTCCACCCCTAATCAAAAAGACCCACCCATTCAAAGGGCTAAAAATAAGATAAAAGGGGGATCAACAACCCTGCGGGGCACCCCTCACTCACGAGGATGCCCACACTCTTCTTCGAGTATGTAATTTTCACTCCTGCACTAAATAAACTTCTTTGTTCTCTTGCTACTCAGCCTCAGTGTGTGTGCACATGTATGTGTGTGTGCACGTGTGTGTGTGTGTGTGTGTGTGTGTGTCGGTGTGTGTTTATTTTTTTCCTTAGTGCCTTGTGTTCCTTGCCCAAATTCTTTTGGACGAGTTGAACAATAGCCTGGACTTTCGGTAAAGCTTTTCTGGTATCAGTATCGAGAGCAGGAACCTCGCTCTCCTCACCAGCACCCCACCTCGAGGTGGGAAGACTTACACAGCTGCTCCTCTTCATTGAAGCCCATGATCGCCATGGCCTCCAGGGTTTCTTGGAACATCTCATCGTCCTGGGCTGCCGGGATGGGCACAAATCCGTTGGAGAGGAATGTGTAGTTGCTGAAGCCCTCCAAAAGCAAGTCATCTAGAAGGAGAGGAAGACGGGGTGGTGGTCAGGAAGGCACACTTCTACTTACAGGAACCTGGTAAAGGGTCTGGCCCATCATAATTTCTTTCCCTTTCCCAAGACTTGGACAGTTTAAACCTTCCTTCTGCTTCTTCGCGTAGAAGCCATCACCCACCTCATACAGTGGTGCAGGTTGTGCACTGCCCCAGGGTGCCTGGCAGCTGAAATCCATCGTTGGCTCCACTTGCTAAGCCATGACCCCTGACAGGACATTGCCTCTACCCAGAGGAAGAGACACCTTTATCTCAATTGCCCCAGAGTACCCTGCCTTCAGAAACAAAGCTGTCTGAAAAGTTAGATTAATCTTTATCCATCCATTTATTAAACTTTTATCAAAATCACACATACACATGGATTTTAAAAACCAGTGAGTGAGCTATTGATACGAAACTCGTACTAAGAGCCTGAGAAATGCAACTTGCAGCTTCTAGTCAACACTGATCAAACAGAATTTAATGTGAACTTGACGAGCATCCTGAGGGAGGAAAAAGGCACCCTCGTTTTACAACCTTCATCAGCATTTGTCCCTGAATCACCCCAGTTTTTCCTTCTTTAATAATCAAATAATTCTTTAGCTGTATGTGATTTTACCATATATATCTTTTTGGACATCTAATTAACACTGTGATTTTTGTTCTATATATGTTGTGTAATAGTTGATTTTGTCCTATCTTCACCAAACATGTTAAGCTTAATAAATATATTTATGAGAAAAAAATTAATTACTATCTAAAGGTTTATAATAAAAACACCAATTGCTTGTCCCATCTTTTGTCCAACTCCTACCTTACCCTACAATAACTGCTTTTATCTCTTTTAACTGTTTTTTTCTGGTAGTTATCATTATCTCTCTATGTAATAGGCTTACTTTATATTACTTTTATATATCATATTAATGGCTACTTCTGGATATGTCAAAATTAGATATTATCCACTGACTTCCTGCTATGGTGGAAAAAGCTTTGGTGCTCTTACAATCGCTCTTACAATTTAGCCTCCCTCTTCTCAAACTATTTCTAGCTGAATCAGCAGATAAGGCTTATATTAGGGATTGGCAAATCTGGTCTGCTGGTTATCTTTGTAAACAAAGTTTTTTTTTTTTAATTTAATGTTTTTAACACAGCAGGCTCTTTTTATTTTGAATTTTATTTTATTTATTTTTTAAATAGCAGGTTCTTTTTTTTGAATTTTATTTTTATTTTTTTATACAGCAGGTTCTTATTTGTAAAACAAGTTTTATTGAAACATTGCCACTCCCATCTCCTTGTCTATTTTCTATGGCTGCTTTCATGCTACAATAACAGCCAGAGTTGAGTAGTTGCAAGAAAAACCAAATGATCCCCAAACCTAAAATATGGACTATCTGGCCCTTTAGTAAAAAAATTTGTCAACTCCTTGTTTATGACATCTATTAAATATTATTCTCTGAAAAGTCATACTCCCAAAAGTCATACATACTTTGGGAGAGTCATATTTCTCTCCCAAATTTATAATTGCTTCTTTTTTTCTTATACTATTTGCTTTTATGACACTGTCCAATATATCAAGTGTCCTCTTCCAGATCAATCTTTAATTAGGCTGGATTTGATTATACTTTTGGAGGGAATTCAGCAAGATGCTCTTCTTTTTAAACAAAGGGTTTTCCTGGGTCAAGTCACTAGGAAGCTACTTGATAAAGTTGAGGTTAAGTTGACCCGAGACACCAATTAAGCCTTTGGATGAACTGAAATGCCTGATTAAAGTCACAAGGATTTGAGTCTTTGCCAAGATTTCATTATCCAGACCATGGATACATGTGAAAACATTTGACTCCCCCTAAAAGCCTAACCTCTTCCCAGATCTATCATCAAGCATACAAGTGGTTCCTAGGGATCTCAGTTGTTGATTTTATCCTCTCTTGATTTCTGGGAGACCGGAGGCAGAGCACAAAACTGGAACCCAGGTTACCAAACAACAAAACTGTTGACTTTGGTGCCAAAGAGGTGGAAGAAAAATATAAACGCTTCTCTCTGGGCCATGCCATCGTGTCTGCACCATAACTGCTAATTTACCTATGTGCCACTGTCTAACATCCATTCTGCCTCCCCACTTTTATCCAAAATTGCTCCAGATGCCAAGCAACAAGATTAAATAAGGAACGCTGCTTCCCCTAGTGGTGGAACATTGCCATACACCTCATCACAGCCAAGGTACCAGCCCACACATCCCTTTGGTAATTTTCTAAGCAAAATAACTAACCCCGGGTCACAAAACTGATGGGAAGCAAAATTTGTACTGTTCTCCTAAAATTTAGGACTTAAACTTATTACTAGAATGTAGGCCATACTATGTACTTGTATTGACTGGTATACTCCTTGAATCAGCTGTGATTTATATATTCTTTGCAGTTAGTAGATTAACTCTTTTACACGCCTAGAATGTATAATTTCCTATTGGAGTCTGGTATACAGTATATAGTTTTTATGTGAAAAATATTTTCCTTACAACAGAGGGCAGCAAACTACAGCACATTCCTATTTTTGTAAATAAAATTCTATTGTAGTATAGCTTTGCCCATTGGTTTAGGCATTGCCTGTGGCTGCTTCTGCATTACAACAGCAGAGCTGAGTAGTTGTGACAAAAACCGTGTGGCTTACAGAACCTAAGAGATTTACTATCTGGTTCTTTACAGAAAAATATAGGTGACCCCTGCCCTACAAAAAGGTCAATTCAAAGTTATTTTCAAAACAGGAATAATGAAAAGTGCTTGGTTCCACTGCCCTTCCAAATTCCTTATAAAATCAGAATGCCTCTTAAATACCTGCAAGTTTTGTAAACGTGCAAATATGGCAATTGTCTTTCTCCCTTCCTGGAAGGCACAGATTGTGTCTATTTGGACTTGATGTCGTCCAGTCTAACTGGGCTTGATTAATTAATTATTTAATGCCTAACTGAAATGGACATCTACTATGTCACATAGTAGGTGCTCAGTAAATGAGAATGACTGAACAGAAGCCACACTCACTCACACAAAGGAGATGCTGCCCAGAGATGTGTAGCTCTTTC
>NW_006793997.1:3241282-3252839 GCF_000442215.2 Lipotes vexillifer | reverse complement strand
TTCCCTGGCAGGATCTCAGACTCTGTGTTAACAGCTGATCGATTAACCCTGGATCATGATGAAAGGGAGGGCTGAGATCTCCCAACACACGTCCTTCCTCATCACTTACTTCTCATCTTCTCCTTGGCTCCAGCAATCAGATAGTAAAAGATGTGGAACGTCCTCTCGTCTCTGGCTTGGCGAATCGCCCGTGACTTTTCTAGCAGATCTGGTTTGGGAGGAGTTAAGAATCCCAGGGATACCACGTGTACCTCTTGTGGGAACATGACCTTGCTCCCCAATCCTTGTCACACCAGCTGCTGGAGGGGAAATCTCCAGGACCCGGGAGAGGTTCCCTGGAGTGTTCTGAAGAGTCTGATTGCTGGGGCAGAGTCAAGCCATCCATGCCTGGTCCACATGAGTTGACCTTCCAGTTCTGGCTCACAGATCCAAAAGAGACCACTGGGTGCTACTGGTAGGCCCCAGTGCCGGGGAGAAGTGAGGGGAACAGAGTGGGGAAAAAAAGCATAAAAAGACAGGAGTCAAAGGACTCCAGGATGAAAGACTTATGGGAGAGGCATGAAATGAGATGTTTCCCCAGCAGCCATCACCAACTCCTCTTCTGCAGAGTGAGCTGTCTTTAGATATTACAGAGTAAAAATAACTACACCCTCTACGATTTGTTAATCCCTGTGCTAAATGTTTGACGTGCATTTCTCATTTACACCTCACAAACTATCCTAGAAGCTAAGTGCGAATATTATTTGCATTTTCAATATAGGGAAACTGAGGCCCAGGGAAGCTCGGGGAAGGCTCAATTTCCCAGGAGCACAGAGCTAGGAAGTGACAATGCCAAGTGTCTGCGGTAGCCAAAACCACCCCAGACAAGGGGCTGGGCTTCAAGAGCTGGGTACCAGTTCTGGCTGGCTGAGTGACCTTGACCCAGCTGACTAGCTGCCTAGCCTCAGGAGACTGTAAACAAGACCCACTAATCAATCTAAGGAGAGCTGTTCTACCACGGGGGGAGGGGATGGTAGGGAGGCACATGGGTGGTTGGGCTCTTGTACCAGGTGGATTTCCCCATGTAAGAACCAGGCTCTACTTGACTATGACAAAATCTGCAAAACCCTAACCACTGAAGAGTGAATGATCACTTCTCTGTGCTCCCAAATCCATTGGATTAGACTGTGTCCCCCTGCCCGCCACCCCCCGCTCTGTCATGTCAGGTCATGTAGACTAATTTCTCCTCCCAACGCCTCTTATTATACAGGGTCACAAACTCTCATCTGCAATTCCCAAATCCAGAAACTTCTGAAAACCAGAACTCAGCTGGTGGCCATACCTGTTCTGAGCCCACACGAGGCTATTTATGGTCTCCTTATCACCCCGTAGGAGAATATGGGTGTCTTTTGCTGTATCTCATTTAATTCCTGCCCAGCTCTGGGAGGTGGGGATAGGGCCTGGTCAGTTGACCCCAGCCATGCCCTGAGCCCCCTCTGGGATGCTAAGGAGCACAGGTGGCACGGGTGGGCTGGTGGGATTCTGATTCCTTAGATTTACAGAACAGCTTCCTGCTTGCTTTGCCAGAAGCAGGCTGTTCCTCTGGGAAAGTTCTGTTTCCATTGATGTCCTATCTGTGGGCTGAAGCTGCCCTGTTCTTAAGAAGGACAAGGGGTCCGGGTTTAGCCTTGGACCATGGCTCGAAAAGGATGAAGTGAAGTTCTCACGATAGCCGATGCTCAACCAGCCCTTATTCTGTCACGGTTCTAAGAGCTTTACATGAATGAATTCACTTGATTCTCACGACACCTCTATGAGGCAGGTATTATTATCATCCCCATTTCACTGACGAGGCACAGAGAGTTGAGTAACTAGCCCAAGGTCGCTCAGCTAGGGAGAGGTCCACTCAGAATCAAACACAGGCTGCCTGAGGTCCCCAAACCTGGGGACCACCACATGACAAGGCTTGCTGTTAAGGGAAAACAACCCCAGGGGAGATTTGTTCTGGATGGCACCCAAGTGCCTGGGGAGAGAGGGGTGGCTCTTGTGCCCCCCTCAGGCTCTGGGCAGGAGGTTGGTGGGACCAAGGGTGGGAGTCCCAGGTGGCCCAGGCTCAGCAAAGGATACATGTCTCAATGTTGGCTCCCACGATGTAACCTGTGACGTCGAAGTTGATGCGGATAAATTTACCCTGCCAACAGGAAAACACAGTTCATGGTGGGTTCCCCAGCCTCAGCCCCTCACCCTCATGCTGCAGGCAAGTGGGGAGAGAGGAGTCAGGGAGCATTCAAGGGAAAAAGAAGAAAACCAGAGAGAGCTTCTTGCAAACACTCAAGAATCTCGCAGGTCAGCATCTCCTGAGCTGGGAAGATCGAGGGCCTTATGGTGACAGAGGAACTTAGAAAACACTTTCTCAAATCAATTTCACTTGCTCTTGCAATGACCCTCAGCCCATCATAGCTCTCCCCATTTTAAAGGTGGGGAAACTGAGGCCAAGAGAGCTAGTGGGACCTGCCCAGTGTGGTAGTGCTCCTAAGAGGTAGAGCCATGAGTAGAAGGCACATTTTGCCACACCCAGTGGCTGGAGGCCTCCCCCGCTGCCCCCCTGTCCAGAAACACGCTGGGCCTCCATGATCAGTCAAGCTCAAGTTCATCCAGCTGCGAGTTAAACCGCTTCTTTGGGGTAGGTGAGCATGAACAGTGATGCCAGGGAGCCACGCTATCTGAGCAGGCCCTGCATAGGAGGCTCTGTAGGCAGGGCTGGGCCATGCCCCCAGCCCCGGGGCCCAGCAGATCTCTCCACTTGGAAAAGATGCCAATCCACCTTCTGCCTCAGCCGAACCACAGAACCAAGGACAGCCAGGTCCCGCATCTGGCAGCACCGGCCCTTTTCCTGCTTTCTTAACAGCTGACAAAGGATCGTATCCTTACCGCCCTCACCCACCCGTGATTACGTGGTGGGAGGCACCATCCCCTAGGCTTGCTTGGGCCTCGACAAAACCCTCACTCTTTCTCCATCAGGAAGTGAGACAGACAGTAGAATGATTCAGGACGATGAACGTTATTGCAACTGTAGCGGAGGAACCTGCTGGTCCTGGAGCCATCTCGTCTTCCTCCGGAGAAGGCCTGGGGCACCAGTGAGTGGGGACATTTCAGGGATTTACTTTGAATTTGCTCTCATTTACTGACATCCTAGAAACTCTGCACTGGGTTACAACACACAAGAAGCACAAATGCAGTGCTTCTTGGTGCAGCCAACACAAACCCCACGGGGATTTTGGAAATCTGGGGGAGGGACTGGAATTGTTACATGACGGTGGCAGCTACTGCTCTTAGTGGACAGGGGCCAAGGATGCTGGGCATCCTGCAATGACCAAGAGAGTCCCAGACACCAAGCATTAGCCACCTACCCTATGACTTTCAAATGTCCCACCTGACACTCACGGAGGTGAAAAAACCTGTTTATAATTAGCTGAGCCTAGACCCTAATGGTGTTTTAGATAAAAACACCCCCAAAAATGTTAATGTTCTCATGTAGGAATGTCATATCCACGTAACTCGAGAGCAAATTGTTCTTCGGTTCAGAGCTTTCCAAAGAGTATGTCATCATTCTGGAAAATCCCATCCCATGGCTTCAGTCCCCAGACGAACCCCCCCTTGTCTCAGCCTGCATTTGTAGCTGTCAAGGTCACAGTGATTCTGGATATAAATGCAAGTGTCTGACTAGTTCATTGTGTCTTCCTATGTGGTCTGGCCAGAGAACTGATATGCTGAAATGCACATTTTAATTATGAATTGTTTTATTTCTCCTTCATATTATAGCAAGGGCATTGTGCTATTTTTTTTTTTTTAATCTGATGTGTGTAGTAGGTGATGTTATCTATGACTCTAAATTTTCAGGGAAGGAAAGGGAACACCGCATAATTACTTGTAATAAGAAGTGGGTCTTGGGGTTGACAAGGCTGGGGCCCATGTGTGTGAATATGCAGGACACAGAGATACCCACAGAGCAGCTCTACGTGGGCGGTGCAGAGGTTTCTACAAAGAGTTTTTCACAGGGTCCCATCTGGTGACTGACAGTTCAGAGGGGCACCCACAAATCAGCAGGGGCCTCCTCACTAGTGGAATTCAGATGCAGTCTTTCCTCCAAATTTCCTCATCAAAGTATCTTTCTGGGCTTCTCAGGTGGCACAGTGGTTAAGAATACCCCCTCGACAAAACCCTCACTCTTTCTCCATCAGGAAGTGAGACAGACAGTAGAATGATTCAGGACGATGAACGTTATTGCAACTGTAGCGGAGGAACCTGCTGGTCCTGGAGCCATCTCGTCTTCCTCCGGAGAAGGCCTGGGGCACCAGTGAGTGGGGACATTTCAGGGATTTACTTTGAATTTGCTCTCATTTACTGACATCCTAGAAACTCTGCACTGGGTTACAACACACAAGAAGCACAAATGCAGTGCTTCTTGGTGCAGCCAACACAAACCCCACGGGGATTTTGGAAATCTGGGGGAGGGACTGGAATTGTTACATGACGGTGGCAGCTACTGCTCTTAGTGGACAGGGGCCAAGGATGCTGGGCATCCTGCAATGACCAAGAGAGTCCCAGACACCAAGCATTAGCCACCTACCCTATGACTTTCAAATGTCCCACCTGACACTCACGGAGGTGAAAAAACCTGTTTATAATTAGCTGAGCCTAGACCCTAATGGTGTTTTAGATAAAAACACCCCCAAAAATGTTAATGTTCTCATGTAGGAATGTCATATCCACGTAACTCGAGAGCAAATTGTTCTTCGGTTCAGAGCTTTCCAAAGAGTATGTCATCATTCTGGAAAATCCCATCCCATGGCTTCAGTCCCCAGACGAACCCCCCCTTGTCTCAGCCTGCATTTGTAGCTGTCAAGGTCACAGTGATTCTGGATATAAATGCAAGTGTCTGACTAGTTCATTGTGTCTTCCTATGTGGTCTGGCCAGAGAACTGATATGCTGAAATGCACATTTTAATTATGAATTGTTTTATTTCTCCTTCATATTATAGCAAGGGCATTGTGCTATTTTTTTTTTTTTAATCTGATGTGTGTAGTAGGTGATGTTATCTATGACTCTAAATTTTCAGGGAAGGAAAGGGAACACCGCATAATTACTTGTAATAAGAAGTGGGTCTTGGGGTTGACAAGGCTGGGGCCCATGTGTGTGAATATGCAGGACACAGAGATACCCACAGAGCAGCTCTACGTGGGCGGTGCAGAGGTTTCTACAAAGAGTTTTTCACAGGGTCCCATCTGGTGACTGACAGTTCAGAGGGGCACCCACAAATCAGCAGGGGCCTCCTCACTAGTGGAATTCAGATGCAGTCTTTCCTCCAAATTTCCTCATCAAAGTATCTTTCTGGGCTTCTCAGGTGGCACAGTGGTTAAGAATACCCCTGCCAATGCAGGGGACATGGGTTCAAGCCCTGGTCCGGGAAGATCCCACATGCTGCGGAGCAAAACGAGGCCCATGTGCCACAACTACTGAGCCTGCACTCTAGAACCCACAAGCCATAAATACTGAGCCCTCATGCCACAACTACTGAAGCCTGTGCGCCTAGAGCCCACGCTCCACAACAAGAAAAGCCACCGCAATGAGAAGCCCAAGCACCTCAACGAAGAGTAGCCCCTGCTCGCCTCAACTAGAGAAAGCCCGCGCACAGCAACAAAAACCCAACACAGCCAAAAATAAATAAATAAAATAATTTTTTAAAAAAGCATCATTCCTCTTAAAAAAAAAGTATCTTTCCGACTCTCCTATGGAGTGGAGGCCCCCACTTCTTTTGTACAACAAGATAATTTTTGTGTAAGTGTCATCAACCACCTGTGTTCAGGGTTCTCCTTCCCCCATTAGGCTCAGGTGAGAAAGTGGGGGGGTCCTTGGAACCTGGGAAAGCCTGTGTGGGAAGTCCTGCCTCATTGACTATTGGCTCCCCAGCTAGGCCACAAGCTTTGTGAAGCCTGGAACCACGTCTGAATTGTTTGCTCTCTAGTTCAGGGTCTGCTATACAGCAGGTGCTTAATGAAAACGAGCCAAAGGAAGAGAGAGAGAGAGAATGGTGTGTGTAAAAATGCCTGCCAGAATGATTGTATACAGTGGGTGCATAATAACTGTTTATTGAAATTTGCATGTGCTTGGTACATAGTAGGTACTCAATGCATGTTTTGCCGAATAAATAAATGAGTTTTGGGTGTAAATGTCTAGCACTTACTAGGTGCTCAGTAAATATTTACTGAATGAATTATGAATGTCAAATTCTAACAGGGAGCCTAGCATTCATTCAGGGATGCTGAATGAATATTTGTTGAATGAATAGTGAGTGAATGAATGAGGGAGTGAGTGGCTGGAGCACTTGCAGGGTTGTAAGGTCAAGACAGGACTGGAGATGCAGAGCAAAATGCTGTTGCAATGCACACCTCCGACCCTTCAGCCTCAGACGTCCCGTACACACACGTACTCTGCATTCTCAGGCAGGAGGTGACACCAGGGGACCCGAGCCTTTTCCAGAAAACCCATGTGGCTTTGCTACTTACAAATCGTGAGGAGTTGTCGTTCTTGACAGTTTTGGCGTTGCCAAAAGCCTCCAGGATGGGGTTTGCTTGTAGAAGTTGCTTTTCCAGCTCACCCTAAAATTCATTCACATCTAGTTATTGGAGAAAGTGACGTAGACACTGACAGCTCTGCCATGGACAGACGTTGTCACAAAATTCTGCCCTTAACCCATGGGCTCTCTCCTATCCTATCACCTACCCATCTGAGACCCCCAATGCTAATGTCCAGATTTACTCAAGGATTTCAGAAGAGAAACAAATGTCTGAGCTCTCTTATAGCCAGGACATCTGTAAGGACATCACCTAGGAAGGCCACTTTTTCCTAGATAGGGCCTGCTCATCTATGTGACATCATTGCCACTGAGAACTGCCACACTGTACAACACCAGGATGTCATTTACATCATAGTGAATCCATGGAGTTGTGCAGTGCACAGCCTGCCCTGCTGTACACGGCAGTCCTGCTGCTGCTTATGTTTGACAAGCAGCTTTCTTCAAGCTAAATCACTACAACACTTCTTCTGATGGTTTTAGTGCCATTTTTTATAGTTGCAATTTTTCCTTTCTCAGGACCAGTTTTCTGAAGTCTCCTATGGAAGACAAGTAAGGAATGCGCAAAACCCACCGGGAATACTTCAAACCAACTGCAGAACAAAGCTTCAAAGCAGGTTGCTTGAGCTCCATTCATCAGGTTAAATGCAGCTGAGACTGTACACAGCCCATCGGCCCCCTCTGAGGGGGCTCCTGTGCACAAACGTGGTCACGTGATTAATTGTTGCAGGAAAGGGCCAACAAGGTAAATCATGCCAGGAAGCATCAAGCTGCTCTCTGCCTATCCCCACGACACGGCGGCTGCAGACTGGCTCAGTGGCTCTCCTACCCAGCTCCTCCTCCAGGCCGACCCTGGGAAGTATGGGTCCTGAGGGTTTTCTCCTGTTTTCTCTGCTGGTTCCCCTGTCCTCTTTTTCAGGGCAGTTGGGCTGGGCTAAAAAGAAGCTGGGAAAGGTTCTAGAGGGGAAAAGGCAGTGCACAGCTTTCTCCCTGCTCCTCTATACACCAGGAGGGCATCATGGGTAGCTGTCCCTAAAGGAACAGAACAGGAAGCTACTAATTTACGTGTCTATTTATTCACATGCCCTCCTCCTTCACAGCTTCCAAAGAAGATAAAAGTGTCATCTCTGGGCTTCCCTGGTGGCGCAGTGGTTGAGAGTCGGCCTGCCGATGCAGGGGACACGGGTTCGTGTCCCGGTCCGGGAAGATCCCACAGGCCGCAGAGCAGCTGGGCCCGTGAGCCATGGCCACTGAGCCTGCGCGTCCGGAGCCTGTGCTCCGCAACGGGAGAGGCCACAACAGTGAGAGGCCCGCGTACAGCAAAAAAAAAAAAAGTGTCATCTCTGTGAAAATCCCAGCCACAGTAGAATCCCCATAATTGGGACTTGTGGAAATTTACAATGAGAGCAAAGGGCTTTGCTTGACTAGTAGGAAGAAGACTAATGGGGTCACTTCTGTCAACACAAACTTGGGGTCCCAATATCCCCAGAAAAAAGTTCCCTTCCTAGAATGGGAGTTCCAGCTGCTGGGGCCAAAAGATCCTTCTCAGGAGAGCTCTGAACATGAAGGTCTGGTTCAAACCACTCATTTTATGGATGATGAGACAGTGGCCCAGAGAAGTTAAGTGACTTGGCCAAAGTCACACAGCAGCAGATCCTATATAAGAAGCCTGATTCTTCTTCTGATTCATCCATGACACTGCCGCCCAGGTCTAACTAAGATGGATTGAGTGTGATCCTAGCACACGCTAGGATCTCTTGATCTGAGGGTCTCTCCCAGGCTGGGACCCATATGCCAGCCCCCCAAGCTCTGAGTTAGAGATGAGTTTACACATGCAGAGGCTTGAGCAGGGCCCCGTTGTGTGTCGCAATAGCTGGGGCCTTACCGCGCCACCAAAGCTAGTGCATCGTGAACACCAAGACTCCCGTTTCTGGAGCCCTGGGTCAAGCAACCTGCATGCAAAGACAGACATGCACTGCACACACATGCACAGGGACACACCGGTGCACAGGGGACAGGGCTCAGGGGAGATATTTAGGGATGATGGCAGGGAGTGGGGAGAGAGGCATGCCACAGCGGTGCCATTAACTGACTGTCAATCAAGCCAGGGAAGCTTTAGGGCCAGAAGGTCCTTAAAGGCTCAACCAGATGGAACAGACGTCTCCAGGGCCTTCCAGTCAGGGTTACCGGTGGTGGACACATTGGTGGGAAGGGTAATGAGATCCATTCTGAACTGGGGAAATCCATTCCCGGCTGGAGGTCAACCCTGGGAAGTCCAATGGGTCCTGCGGGTGGCAACGCGCCCCACGCCCCACACTGACATTGGACACCCGCAGGACGGTGTTTCAGTGAGTTTGTAGGTTTGGGTTGTGAAACTCGGGGATCTAGCCCATTCTACCATCAGCTATGGGGCTCAGTGGGTGCGACAGGAGCATGCACATCTAAACACACTCCGTGCCTCCCGTACACACCAGGAAAACACTCCCAGTTACTCACGTAGGCAAAAGATGGGCCTTGCTGTGGTTGAACAATACAGTATAAAACAAATGTCAGTGTTATTTCCATCACATGTACATCAGGGTCTGGAGAATATACGATTTCAATCCCCCCGCTCAGACAGCCTGGATTCTCCAAGATTCTCCAACTAGGAAAGCAGCAACTTTTCTTGGATTCAATTTCCTTTCTGTTTTGCTGCTTTGTTTTCTAATTTTCTTAGAGATTCAGACATTTCAAAGTTTTTTAATTGCTGGGGCCGAGGTCCGGTCTTTAAAACTGTGTCTCATGAGATGCTGTCTGAGATGTGTTCTCACACAGAGAAAAAAGTATCTGGCACATAGCAGGTGCTTGATAAAGATCAGTCGCTATTGTTATTACTATTACTTATCATCACTATTCTAGGAAAAGGAAAGGCGGTGGGAAGTGGTGTTTAACTGCCACGTGAACTTTGGCGCTATTTGTTCCCATACACAGCGCCAGAGACAGCGTGGGTTTCCTGCGTGTGTTTGAGGGAGGAAGGTTCCCCACGCTACAGCCAGTGCCCACCCGAGATCTCCGAGGGCCTCCAGACAAACTGGTCTCTGTGGCTGCTCCAGTGTTGCCTCTGAGCCCCAGAAGCAAGATCCAGTGTGGCAGGAACCAGTGACACCCCAAGCCTTCTTCAGGCCTCCGCTCTGCCACTCCCCTGCCCCCACCCCAAACCTTCACACAGAGGCGCTGGCAGGTCCTTCAAGCAGCCCCATTGCTTGTCGCCTCCTCTGGGACGGACGAGGCAGGGCTAAGACGGAGGAGGAAGAGAGGGATCGACCCAAGAAGGGGTGATTCTGGAAACAGGCTCTTCTTTTCCTTCTAAGCCCTTAATCAAAGTTCATAATCATGCGTTGATCTGTATGATTATTTGATGACTGTCTCTCTTTCCCACGAGTCCAAAAGCTCAGTAGCTAGAGTAACAGTGCCTCTCAGCCTCATCGCTGGACCCCATCCTGGCAGTGCCTGGCATACAGTAGATGCTCAGTCAAGGGCACTAGACCAAAGCCAGTATGCTGAGTGACACCAGTGTTCCCATCCCCTGGGGTTCCCACCTGAGGGACACATGGAGGAATGACAGGTGTCCCTCAACACTAGGGAATTTACAGAGATTCAGTTCAGGCAGTAGTTCTCCATCAGGGGTGACCGTGCCCCCCAGAGGGCACCTGGCAATGTCTAGAGACATTCTTGGTTGCATAACTGAGGGCAGGGGTTGCTACCAGCCTCCAGTGAGGAGCGGCCAGGGATGCTGCTAAAAATCCTCCAAGGCATAAGACAGCCCCACAATTACTCAGTCCAAAATGACTTTGGTGCCACAGCTGAGAAGCTTTGATGTCAATCAAGACTCCTCCTCTCATTTCACAGGACAGGACCGCTCGGGAGATGATCCTTGCTAAAGCGAGAAATCACCTAGACCCAAACGGGCCCACCCAGGAAGAAAAACAGCCCTCTGGTGAGCTGCCTGGGGAGGGGCAGTGGCACACAGCCCTGAGTCCTTACAACGCCAAGTCCTGGCCTTCTTAACGGTGCTGTCTCTCCCTCGGTCAGCCCATGATCCCGGGGGCCCATGTGCTAAGTCGTGGCCACAGGGCAGGAGCTACCACTCACCGTGATACTTGTGTCCTTCTTGCCCTTGTGGGAGGAGGCCACCACGGCCAGGTACTGGATGACTTTCTTGGTGTTTTCAGTTTTTCCAGCTCCAGACTCGCCTCTGAAAGATACGGGAAAAGTGACCCACCGGAAACAGCCCCACACAGGTGTTCTGTGGGTACTTTTCCACAGCTCCGTGCCATTTGCCAGATGGGGAAACTGAGGCCCCCAGAGGGGAGGAGACTTGCCCACCACTGGCAGAGAGCTGGGCTGGGTTCTCAAAGCCCGCTCCGTAGCTCAACCCACTCCTCCCGAGAGGATGCGGGAAAGGAGGCAGATGAAAAGAGTAAAAGAGAAAACTGATTTCTCCTAACAAGGGCCAAACTTAGGTTTATTTGGAACTGTCTACTTTAAAAAATAAATACTTCGTTTTCTAGAGCAGTTTTAGGTTCACAGCAAAATTGAGCAGAGGTACAAAGGTCCTATATGCCCCTGCCCCTGCCCCTTGACACACACAGCCTCCTCAACCATCAACATCCCCCACCAGAGTGGTACACTTGTAACGATCGATGAACCCACGCTGATGCATCATTATCACCCAAAGTCCATAGTTTACATCAGGGTTCACTCTTGGTGGTGTACATTCTATGGGTTTTGACAGCTGTATAATGAAATATATCCACTATTACAGTACCATATGGAATAGTTTTACTGCAAATTATCTATTTTAAAGACATTATTAGGGGGCTTCCCTGGTGGCGCAGTGGTTGAGAGTCCGCCTGCCGATGCAGGGGAAACGGGTTCGTGCCCCGGTCTGGGAAGATCCCACA
>NW_006793997.1:3229040-3240923 GCF_000442215.2 Lipotes vexillifer | reverse complement strand
AAAGACATTATTAGGGACTTCCCTGGTGGTGCAGTGGTTAAGAATCTGCCTGCCAATGCAGGGGACACAGGTTCGAGCCCTGGTCTGGGAAGATCCCACATGCCGCAGAGCAACTAAGCCCGTGCACCACAACTACTGAGCCTGTGCTCTAGAGCCGATGAGCCACAACTACTGAGCCCACCTGCCACAACTACTGAAGGCCACGCACCTAGAGCCCGTGCTGTGCCACAAAGAGGAGCCACTGCAATGAGAAGCCTGTGCACCGCAACAAAGAGTAGCCCCCACTTCTGCATCCAGAGGAAGCCTGCACATAGCAACAAAGACCCAATGCAGCCAAAAATAAATAAATTTTATAAAGAAAAATAAGACATTATTAGCCTTGTTAGAGATGGAATGATCGGGCAAGAGACTGCCTTCCAGGAAGGACATAAGTACCTCTCAGAGTACCAGGATATAAGTTACAATTTTTTGAAGCTCCCCTTACAAAAAAGGAGAAGACGAAGAGGGAGGGGGAGTGGGGAGAGGGAGAAGGAGCCACTGGACAGACATAAGCCCCTTCATCCTCTGGAGAACCCCATTCTAACGGTCAGGTGGCTAGCTAATGATCTCAGTCAAGTATCAAAGAATAAACCTGGTTGAAGTAATTCATGCTAAAGTGTAAATGACTGATAAGTTTAGATCAACAGGGCGTTGTTTGTCTTATCAAAAGAGTACTCCTAGAATATGAGCAGTGGATTATTTTACCAAAATGGCCTTCTCGAACCAGCTACCTCTCTTGGCCACTGGAGATCATGGTGGTGGAATTGTTTCATCCAAGGATTCCAGACACTGCCTCTGACTCCCGCTATTCTCAGTGAAAGGGAAAGATGACTTCAACCAAATCTTTCCTCCCTTCTTGTCCTCTCCTCTGATTTTCTTTTGTTCTTTGTTTTTCCTTCCTTTGCCTAGACTCTCATTTGCTGAGCTCACTGAATATTCTGAAACGTACTAATTTTTTTTAAGTCTGAATTTGTCTATCCCGAGGTCGGTTCAAGGTTCTCCACAATGAACCACTGCCACCAGCGCTAGTGCAGTGCTTGCCCTTTTTCCTAATTAGGAAATAAAGAAATTAACTTGCTCTGCCAAGGGCCTGTTAATAACTTTGCTCATGGCTAAACGGAAGAAAGAGAGAAAGAGGAAAGAAGGAAGGAAGGGAGAGAGGGAGGGAGGGAGGAAGAAAGAAAGAGAGAGAGAGAAAGAAAGAAAGAAAGAGAGAGAGAAGGAAGGAAGGAAGGAAGAAAGAGAGGAGGGAAGGAGGGAGGGAGGGAGGGAGAGAAAGAAACATGTGCCCTGAATTGTCAGACGCAACCCCATGGGTCACCATCTGGAAATCAAGTGTCTGACCTCCAGGAAGGTTGAAACATCTCTCCACCATCTCAGGACGATATTAACACTGTCCTCTCCCCTTTCTTAATGGCCTTTATTCCCAATGGTCACATTATTTCATATGGCCTCAGAGGCACTTTGTGAAATGGGAGCCATGGAGGCATTATCTTCATTTTCTTGAGAAGGACAATTGAGTCCAAAAAAATTTTTTTTCTTTAATTTTAAGGAGAGAATTGACTTTTCAAGGGGAGTGGAGGCCCTATGCTAATTGTTTCACATGTATTATCTCCTTTACCTCCACTCCCCCAATCCTGAAGGTAGGACATATCACTTTCATGTTATTACAGAAGAGGAACTTTGGGCCAGAGTGGGTAAGCAACTTGCCCTAGATCACACAGCGAGGCAAGAGCACACACAGCATTGAAATCAGGTCTCTGGTTCCAATGCAGTCAGGACTCTTTCTATGACATTTCACCAAGTCATTCCATGACACAGGCCTAACCCCCTAGGAACTTGCTTTCTAAGGTCAGAGGAAGGGAATGGGGAATAGGAATTGATATTTCTTTTTTTTTTTTTTTTTTTTTTTTTTTTCTTGCGTTATGCGGGCCTCTCACTGTCGTGGCCTCTCCCATTTGCGGAGCACAGGCTCCGGACGCGCAGGCTCAGTGGCCATGGCTCACGGGCCCAGCCGCTCCGCGGCATGTGGGGTCCTCCCGAAACGGGGCACGAACCCACGTCTCCTGCATCGGCAGGCGGACTCTCAAGCACTGCGCCACCAGGGAAGCCCTGGAATTGATATTTCTTGACGACCTACAGATACTCTGTTATTGGGCTCAGAAATCTTTTTATTTAATCCAACAGCCTAATGAAGGAGTCACTGATTATCCCCATCACCCACTTGGGGAAACTGAGGCTCAGAGAGGTTGAGGTAGTGATCTAGGTCATAACTGCTCCTGCTATCACACAGAGAGGGAATAGAGGAGTGAGATTTGAATGCAGGCAGGTCTGCTTGATACCAGAGCCCATGTTCTGCCCACTACACTTTTTTTTTTCTTTTTTACACATGAAATTATTTTCAAACATTATTTAACACAAGTCTTACAAATATATCACATTAGTTGTGGAGGAAGTTAGATATTTTATAACTTCAGGGCTATAATTTATTATTGGCAACAAAAGGCAAAAAACCTCACTGCCAGCATGAGGGCACAGTTTGAAGCAACTGAAATCATACAAGCATTGCTTCATAAACACCGATTTTTGAGTGGCATAGTTTCAGAAAAGATTGGTTTTTCAAGGATATTTTAATTATGCTCTAACAGGTGTTTGGAATGAAATGCTATATTGCAGCTATCCGTATGAAGGTTTGGTCAGCATTGATTATTCGGAATGTCTAGCTCTGCAAGAGAGCAAAAAGGAAAGTGGTTTGAAATAGACAAACTCTGGTGGCATATAGTTTATATGACCAGAGGTTGTCATCAAACCTTGAAAATAGTCTTGATGTATTTAAATGAAAGATGGTGGACACTAAGCTGTTATAGGAACAAATTATCCGTGTAGCTCATCCTTGGAAATTAAGTTACTGAGTTAAAGTTCTTAGCTTTAAAGACTAATAGTAATCCATTTAGATCTTCTTTTCAAATCAGTTTACTCGTGAATGACTGCCATGTATTCATTCTAATTTGTCAATGAATTGGCATGAAAAGTTGGAAATTGATCTTTTTTTTAACATCTTTATTGGAGTATAATTGCTTTACATTGTTGTGTTAGTTGCTGCTGTATAACAAACTGAATCTGCTATACGTATACATCTATCTCCATATCCCCTCCTTCTTGTGTCTCCCTCCCACCCTCCCTATCCCACCCCTCTAGGTGGTCACAAAGTACCAAGCTGATCTCCCTGTGCCCACTACACTTTTATTTTTAAAAGTGTGACAAGGAGATAGAATGCAGGAAAGACAGAGTGAAGCCCTTACCCCACTCCATCAAGGAGTTCTTCCATATATTCTGGGAGCCTTCACTTACCTTAATAGGCTCTTTGAAAATGTGACCAGGAACCAATGAACCAAGCCACTCAGTCATTCACACCTTAGTATGAATTATTTCAATTAGGCTAATGTCAGAACCCTTGACAGACATCACTCCAAACCAAAGGGGCCAGGTTCTGATCAGAGCAAGAGGAAGGAGAGAAAATTTGAGGAAAACTACCTATGTAGCTGATCCTGAGACCATTCAGATCCAAGGCAAAAATCAGGACAGCTGTGCACATAGCAACCCCAGATCACTACTGCCCCCTCCTCTTTCCCACCATGATTTCCTCATTCTCCATCTCTGCCTTCAGCTTCTCCCACCTCCTCCCTTTCACAACAAAGACATTGGCAAGACCATGACTGTGGCCCTGGTCTTCCACCTCGCAAGGGCGGGGAAGTGAGACACAGACTCTGGGGATTTGCTTCTCCCCACGTGGCTGCTTGGCTCAAAAGTTTCCAAGTTTTACTGATAAAAATAAATTATCCTAGGAGGTTGCGCCAAAGAAAACAATCCAAGCTCCAGGCTCATGGGCATCTGAAGATTGATGTGCTCAGGGCTGCTTCAGAAACATTAATACCTTTGCTTTTCTGACCCCTGGACTCTGGGGATGAAGATGTCTCCCTGGTCTGAGCTCCCTAAACCTTGGTCCTGTTTCTTAGGGGAGTTGGTGCCCAGCTCCCTCATCCTGGAGGAGAACCTGGACTCATGACCACATATGGCCTCCTGGCCTTGTAATTACCCCACTGCCAAGTCCTTTTTTTTTTTTTTTTTTTTTTAACAAAATGGGGTTTTCAAAATATATAATGTTATCCTTTGGTTTTCAAACATGCCATTTGGATTTTCAGGCAAAAAGAATTTTCAATATATATCAATTGAGCTGAAGGCATGCACACGAACCCGTGTCCCCTGCATCGGCAGGCGGACTCTCAACCACTGCGCCACCAGGGAAGCCCCTCCAAGTCCTTTTAATCAATCCAGCCTCAGTGGCTGGAAGGAGCTACCCAATGGCAGCTTAACCCCTCAGCCCCCAGCCAGGCTGGATTCATGGGTGTGTGACCTGTGCAGTCCCATGGGGACTATACTGAGGAGGGCCCTGTGCTTGATTTAACGCTCTGATGTTGCGATCTTGAATTTCTAAATAATTTTTTAATTAATTTTTTTTATTGGAGTAAAACTGCTTTACAATATTGTGTTCGTTTCTGCTGTACAATGAAGTGAATCAGCTATAAGTATACCTATATCCCCTCCCTCTTAGACCTCCCTCTCCCCCACTCCCCCATCTAGGTCATCACAGAGCACCGAGCTGAGCTCCCTGTGCTATACGGCAGGTTCCCACTAGTTATCTATTTTACACATGGTAGTGTATCTATGTCAAACCTAATCTCCCAATTTGTCCCACCGTCCCCTTCCCCCTCTGTGTCCACATATCCGTTCTCTACATCTGTGTCTCCATTCTTGCCCTACAAATAGGTTCATCTGTACCATTTTTCTAGATTCCACATATATGCATTAATATACGATATTTGCTTTTCTCTTTCTGGCTTACTTCACTCTGTACGACAGACTCTAGGTCCATCCACATCTCTACAAATGACCCAATTTCATTCCTTTTTATGGTTGAGTAATATTCCATTGTATATATGTACCACAACTTCTTTATACATTCATGTATCATTGGACATTTAGGTTGTTTCCATGTGCTGGCTATTGTAAATAGTGCTGCAATGAACATTGGGGTACACGTGTCCTTTTGAATTATGGTTTTCTCAGGGTATATGCCCAGTAGTGGGATTGCTGGGTCATATGGTAGTTTTATTTTTAGTTTTTTAAGGAACCTCCATACTGTTCTCCATAGTGGCTGTACCAATTCACATTCCCACCAACAGTGCAAAAGGGTTCCCTTTGAACAAGGGGCTCAGCATTCTCATTTTGCATAATTTTACAAGTCAGGTAGCTGGTCCTAGCTCCTACGGTTGAACACCATTTCTGAGGCCATTTCAGCCGTGGTCTGCCATTGGTAGCAAAGCCAAATTGCCTCTGAATCTCAGAGCTGTTCAGTCCCTGGTCCTCATGTTACTCCCACCCCTGCACCCAGCAAAGTCCTCTGGATTTGTGCTGTCCAACTCCTATACAGCCTACAAAGCCCAGTTAAGCACTGCCTCTATTTTGAGTACTGCCTCCAGCTCCCCAGGCAAAAGCAGTTCCTCTTTCCCCTGCAGCATCAATCAGCAGAATAACACAATGGGCTCCAGGGCCAGACTGCCTGAGTTCAAGTCTCTGCTCTGCCCTATGTGACCACATGCAAGTCATTTAACTACTCCCATGCCTCAGTTTCCTCATCTATAAAATGGGTATAATAAAAAGCACTTCTATGATTGTTATGAGGATTAAATGAGTGAATATATAAAACATTTAGAACAATGCCAGGTATACAAAAATGTTACCTATTGTTACTTTTACAACCATTTCTCTCCTAATGCTTATATATTCTGTTTATATCATTATCTTCAATATTCATACTATCATTAAAATGCAAGACATATTTTTCTATTGTTTAAGCCAGGAGTCAGCAAACCATTCTGTAAAGGGCAGATAATAAATACTATAGGCTTGGTGGGGCCTGCATTCTGGGTCCTAACTACTCAGCTTTGCCTTTGTAGCACAAAAGCAAATGTGGAAACAAATGGGAGTGGCTATGTCCCAATAAAACAATAAAAGAACAGACAGAGACCAGATTTGGCCCACTGGTCAGAGTTTGCTGACCTCTGGCTGAAGTGTTCCAGTGCTTTTCTGTCCATTTTAAAGTTCAGACTCCTCTAGAAGACCTCACCCACCTCTCTCTGATCTCATATCCCACCCCTTACAAAGATGCCCACACCCTAATCTCAGGAATCTGTGAATACCTTACATGAGACAAGAGACTTTTTAAATTAAATTAAGGATCTGGAGAAGGGATAATTATCCTGGTAACCCAGTATAATCACGTGTCCTTATAAGAGGGAGGCAGGAGGGTCAGAGACAGAGATTAGGAGATACACTGCTGGCTCTGAAGATGGAGGAAGAAGCCACAAGCCAATGTAAGCAGCCTCTGGGAGCTGGAAAGTACTAGGAAACCGAGTCAGCAGGTTGTTTTAGCATTTATATCCACTTACCTAAGTAGCATTATGTCACTAATTTTTGATTATTCATTGTTAAGCATCAAATGTTGATTTCCCATTGTGGAAGATGATAATTTAGCTCCTGTTTAACCCTCTCCTCTTTCCCCATAGAAGCAATGTGGTCACATATAGTATTTCTGGCTAGATCAACAATCAGGGTTTGTATTATAAAGATGATGGAAACACTGCACACAGCTGGGCCCCTTTGTCACTGTGATTACTCTTCCTTCTTGCCTAACTTTGATTTCCCCTAGAATTAATAATTACCTTGTCTTCGTGTTTCCCAGTTTTCTATCTCTATACATATCAACCCCAAACTTATTACAGATTTTCTAAATCTTCTCTCAATGCATTTCATTGTCTTCACAATTAAATCGCCACCTGAAACTCTTATTTATCTGGTTCAACACCAGGACCCCCAGGCCTAGCACCTGCTTGGTGCCAGTTGGTGCAAAATAAGTATTTGTTGACTGAGTCTGTCCTTTGGCCTTGGGAGTTTGCTGTAAGGAATATTTGGGGGAAAAAAACCTGGAAAAGCACTTTTGAAAAGCAGAGAGCAGGCTCTATTTTCAAGACTATGTGGCAATTAGAATTCCTTAGCACCTGAACTCAGAACCCATCATTCACAACTCTAAACATGCAGAGAAAGTTGTGGAGCAAAAGTCTAGAAACAATGCGGTTACTGTTCCTATCTGTTAATACTGTGAATAATTCTGTTAATAACATGATTTGTTGACATTGCTTTTAATTGAAGGAGATGCTTTCAGTTAGAAGTTTAAAATGTATGTTTGTGTATGTAGAGGTTTGTATACACACACACACACACACAGAGTCATTCTCGTTGTTCACACTAGTTATGCTCTATGAAGCCACTGCAAACACTGAATTAGTGATCACTGAACCATCGTCACTCGTAGGGGAAACACACAGATAGGTTCCTTTGAGCTTCTGGTCCCAAAATTTTCATCAACCAATCACTATAGTATAACTTTGTTTTATGTGTGTTTCTGTTTAAAGACACTTTACTTAATATATTGTTGATTCATTGACATTGAACTCATGGCCAACAACACTAACTCATGCCTGAAGGAGACTCATCTAATACACGTATTTCCTCCATAAGGCACATCCCAGCCTTCCTGCCCTTAGGAAAACCAGACAGCACTTCGGCACTACACTTGGTGGACGTTTTAAACAGCAAAATCACTAAAAAAAAAAAAAAAAAAAGCTACAAAAATTCAAAAGCGTGGCACTAAATATGCCACGAAGAGGACCCTTGTTTACAGTCTGAGCTGAAACAAGAAGGCCGAGTGTCACCTTGTTCCACCTCAGCTGGGAATGTGTGCGTCAGGGGACCCAGATTTTAGAGGACCCAGATGTTCTCATCCTGGGCTTCCTCTGTCTTCAAAGCCAGCAATGTTGGGTGAAGTCCTTCTCACACTGCATCTCCCTCTGACTCCTCCCCTGCCTCCCTCTTCTACTTGTTAGGACCTTGTGATTACATTAGGTCCACCTGGATAATCTACGATCCCTTCCCTATTCTAAGGTCAGCTGATTAGCAACCATAATGCCATGGCAACCTTCATTCCCCTTTGCCATGTCACCTGACACATTCACAGGTTCTGGTGATTAGGAGGTGGAGACCTTGGCGGGACCATCACAGGCACTTGTATTGCACTTTGCTTTATTGCAATTTGCAGATATTGTGTCTTTTTTACAAATTAAAGATTTGTGGCAACACTGTGTCAAGCATTTTTCCAACAGCATTTGTTCACTTCATGTCTCTGTGTCATGTTTTGGTAATTCTCGTAATATTTCAAACTTTTTCATTATTATTCTATTTGTCATGGTGATCTGTGATCAGTGATCTCTGATGTCACTACTGCAAAAAGATTGCAACTCCCTGAAGGCTCAGATGATAGTTAAGATTTTTTAGCAACGGGTATGTTTTAATTAAGGTGTGTACAGTTGTTTATTTTGACATAATGCTATTGTACACTTAATAGACTACAGTATAGTGTAAACATAACTTTTATATGTACTAGGAAACCAAAAACTCTGCCTGACTCGCTTTACTGTGATATTCACTTCATTGCAGTGGTCTGAACTAGTCCACAAATTCTCCAAGGGATACCTGTATTCTGCCCACCACAGGAGAGATTTTTCTGAACACTGAAAACCCTCTGAATGATTCTAAATTGAGTTAGTATCTTCTGACTATGTATCCAGGTCTTCAAAGAAATAATGACACCAGCCACCAAATATGGCACAATATGGTTACTAATTGTGAAATTTGAGGGTGATTGTTTAACACATTGTTTAACACAAGCCAAGACTTCCTCACCAACGGAAATGGCATCTACCTTCACAGAGCTGTTATGGAATTAGAAGCAATTCTGTCTGTAAAATATTTAGTTCAGGACCTGGCACACAGTAAGTGCTCAATAAATGCTGGTTTTTAAAAGGGGGTGGTGCAGAACAAGATGGCACCAGGCATCACTGACAGTTTAGGGGTGCCAGCCTCAGCATCAGAACATTTGTTCAACAAATGTTTAGTGAGCACCTACGCTGTGCCAGGGACAGGGCAGGGACAGGGTGCATGGAACAGCAAACACATCAAAGAGCCCTGTTCTCATGGACCTTTTCCTTTAATAGGTTGGATCTTGACTCTAGAAAAACAAAAGAAAAAGCAGCTCCACTTACGTGCAGAGAATGGACTGGTCCTCTCGATCTGAGAACAGAAAGAAAAAAGAGCCATGAGTTAGAATTTGCTCTGAGTTGAGGGTCTGGATATGGTGCCTCTCAGGCCTCCCATTTAAGCTCCTACATTCTGGCCCCCCTGGGGGCGACAAGGGGCCAGCTGGGCTCATTGCCCAGGTCATAGGGGATAAGACCAAAGCCAAGAGGGCAGCAGGGCTCTTTTAGATAATTTTCCCGACCCCCTAAAGTCCTGGAAGCAGCCCCAGAAAGATACCGGAGACTGACTCGTTCAGGAGGCAGTGAGAATCCCTGCCCCACTAGCTCTGGAGGGTCCCAGGAGACCCACTCTGCCCAGATTAGGTCACAGACAGAACACCGACTTTGGATCCAGACAGACTGGCATTCCAACTTGGCCACTTCCCACCTCTATGGCTTTGGGCAAATATTCTTAACCTCTCCATGGTTCAGTTTTTTTTTGTTTCTTTTTTTTTCTTTTGCAGTACGTGGGCCTCTCACTGTTGTGGCCTCTCCCATTGCGGAGCACAGGCTCCGGACGCACAGGCTCAGCAGCCATGGCTCACGGGCCCAGCCGCTCCGCGGCATGTGGGATCCTCCCGGACCGGGGCACGAACCCGTGTCCCCTGCATCGGCAGGTGGACTCTCAACCACTGCGCCACCAGGGAAGCCCTCCGTGGTTCAGTTTTTTAATCTGGAATATGGGGTAGTGGACACTTTTGGTTTGAAAATCCAGTATCCATTTCCTCTTCTTCCAAGAAGGGCATCCTACAGTCCTTAAAGGATCCATGTTCCCTGCCTACCCACCCCCACCCCCCGCCATCATGTACAGTCTTGGTGGGACTGACCCACAAGCTACCCCAGCCAAGAGGCAACAACGCTTCCTAGGCTATGTCAATCAGAATCTCTGAGCTCAAACTCCGAGCTGGATCAAGGATGGAGAAGCACAACAGAGGCCCTGAGGGGGCCTCACTTCCTGCCCCCAGAGCCCAAACAGCCCCGTTTTCTAACATTTTCTGAGGCTGGCTCCCCACTCTTCCCACCCCATCTGTGAGCTCCCCAATACTCCTCCAGAAATTCCTTTTCTAGATAAGGTCTCTGTCGCTTACCACCAGAGAACCCTGGTGGGTGCACAGGGCATTGTGAGGTTAAACGTGATTAAGCAGACATTACTGATCACCTTCTGCTCTTAAAGTGGCCTTAGTGGGTGGAGTCAAGATCCCCTATGAGGGACACGGGGAAGGTTAAACACCTTAATCACCAGCCAGTTAACCATAACTGAGAAAGCAGAGCATCACACCCTCTGCTGGGCAATAGTGAAGCGGCAGGCATTTCTTAACTCCATTCCCTGCTCCATTCCCACCATCACAACCCTCAGCCTCTTATGATCAAAGATCTCCCGGGATCTTGTGACATCCCCTTCCAAACCTCTTCTCAGAGTAATCTTTCTGACACGCTGAACTGCCTGATCACTCTGCTTCTTAACCCTCTTCCACTTTGGAAGTTTCTTAAAATGTTAAACATAAATTCATCATATGACCCAGCTATTCCACTCCTAGGAATCTACCCAAGAGAACAGAAACATGTGTCTCTACAAGACTTGCACACAAATGTTCACAGCAGCGTTATCATAAGAGCTAAAAAGTAGAAACAACGCAAATGTCCATCTGCCGGTGGATGGATAAATAAAATGTGGTCAATCTATACAAGGGAACATTATTCAGTCATAAAAACAATGAAGTACCGATACAGGCTACAACAGGGATGACCCTCAGAAACGTGACGCTTAGGAATAGCCAGACACAGAAGGCTACATATTGTGTGATTCCAGTTATAAGAAATGTGCAGAATAGGTAAATGCATAAAAGAGAGAAGGTAGATTAGTGGTTGCCAGGGGCTGGGGTGGGGTGACTGCAAACAGGCATGAAGGATCATTTTGGGGTTTGTAAGCTGGATTGTGGTGATGCTTACATAACTCAATTTATTGAAAATCACTGAATTTTACACTTATCTTGGGAGGATTTTTGGTATGCAAGTTTTATCTTAATAAAGCAGTTTTTAAAAGCTGTCCACGGCCCCCAGTGTCCTCAGATGAGGCCCAGAAGGGGCATCCGACGCCTCCCGTGACTGGCCCTGCCTGCCTCCCCAGCCTTGGCACTTTTATGTCTGTCACTCTTAATTCCCCAGCAACCCCACCCAGATCAACCCCCAAACGCACTCTGTGCCTTTGTTCAGGCTATCCCTGCTGCCTAGCAGGCCTTTCTCTTCTTCTTTCCTGGCCATTTCCCTCAGTCTCAAAGATGACACCTCTTCTAAGAAGCCTTCCACACAGTGATGGAGCCAGGGGGAGGCTTGGCTGTAAATCTCCGTCAACGCTCCTAAGCTATCACAAATAGTCAACCTTGTTAGAGAGAAGAATCCCTAAGAAAAGTCCCCAGCCTCCATCAAATAACCTGACTGCTGCCTCTAATACCCTCCCAGACAGAAATCCTGGAGCTGTCACTGGCTCCTGCCCATCCCCAAGACAGATGTCTCCACTGCCACAGCCCCTGTGCTGCCCGAGCGCCCTGTCCCAGGTTGTTTTTTTTTTCTCTTTGTTTGTGTCTCTGCCCCC
>NW_006793997.1:3205501-3229022 GCF_000442215.2 Lipotes vexillifer | reverse complement strand
GAACCGCTCATAGGCAGAAGTATCCAGTTCTGGACCCCACTTCCCTCAGTTTCTGGATCCCTAGCCCCTGAACCCTAAGTCCCTGACACAGAGGAGGTGTAGCTTGGTGAGCACTGAAAAAAGCCAACTCCAAACCTGGAAGACATGAGTTTCTTGATGGGGAAGTTCAATATACACACAAGAAACTGAGTCACTCATTCATTCATTCAACAAATGCTTTTAGGGCATCTACCAGGTATTCGTCCCCATGCTAGACCCTGAAAATACCACATAATAGTACCTACTACTTAGCACCTTCTCTGTGTCATGCATTATTTCAATCATTTGCCTGTATTAACTCATTCAACTCCCGTACATCCTATGAGACAGACCAATTTTATCCCCATTTCACAGGTTAATAAACTGAGGTACAGAGAAATTTTAAAACTTGCCCACAGTTACACAGCTAGTAAGTGGATGAGGCAGAATTTGAACCCAACACCTACTATTTATTGCACACCTATTATGGGCCAGATACACTTTTCTGGCACTTTCCCTGTGTGGTCTTTGACCCTGACCCTTTTAAGTTTAAGGAAACTGAGGTCAGGTAACCCAAAGTCACACAGCCACTTCAGGGACCATCCTGGGGGTTGAAGCATCATGCATCAGAGTCTGGGCATTTTCTGCTGTTCCAAATACAGGACAGGGCACAGGAAATGGAACGGGGGTCCCTAGGGGCCAAGACTCCTGCTGGATTAGGGAAGGAATTGGGAGACAAGGCAGCTTGGAGAGACCAGCAGAGACCAGTCAAGGGAAGGAGTGAGGCCTCCTTCCCAGGCCAGAGAAGCAGCCTTACCACCTAAGGTCTAAGGTGACAAGAAGGAAACTGGGGCATGAAGTGGCTTCGGGGATGGAAGGATCTGCTTCCCATGAATCAGCGTAGATCCATCCCATCACCGCTGCCACACCTGGTCTGAGAACCATCACTTTAGGCCCAGATCCTCCCCTCCCATCTCCCTGCTTCTGCCCACGCCCCTGCCGTTCTCACAGGGCAGCCGGAGGGGTCTTCTTTTTTCCCTTATAAATTTTAAAAATTTTGGTAAAACATACATAAAATTTACCATTGAGACCATTTTAAAGTGTCCAGTTCGGCAGCATGAAGCATGTTCACATTGTTGTGCAAGCATCACCACCATCCATCTTTTTCATTTTCCCAAACAAACTCCATATCCATTAAATAATAACTCCTCAGTCCCTCCTTCCTCCAGCCCCGGGCAGCCACCATTCTACTTTCTGTCTTTACGATTTTTGACTACTATAAGTGTCTCATGTAAGTGGAATCGCACAGAATTTGTCTTTCTGTGTTTGGCTTATTTCATTTAGCATAGTTTCCTCAAGGTTCATCCATGTTGCAGCATATGTCAAAATGTCCATTGTATGGATATACCCCATTTTGTTTATCTATTCATCTGTTGATGGACACCTGGGTTGCTTCCATCTCTCGGCTACTGTGAATAGTGTTGCTATGACCATGGGTGTACAAATATCTGTTGGTGTCCCTGCCTTCAAGTCTTTGGGGTATATGCTCAGAAGCAGAATTGCTGGATTATGTGCCAATTCTGTTGAACTTTTCAAGGAGTCACCATACTGTTTTCCATAGTGATTGCACCAGTTTCCTTTCCCACCAGCAATGTACCAACATTCCAGTTTCTCCACATCCACATCAACACTTAACTACTTTCTGATTTTTGATAACAGCCATCCTGACAGGTGTGAGGTGCTATTGCATTATAGTAGAAAAATCTTAAAAGAGTCAGATCAGGGGCTTCCCTGGTGGCGCAGTAGTTGAGAGTCCACCTGCCGATGCAGGGGACATGGGTTAGTGCCCTGGTCTGGGAAGATCCCACATGCCGCAGAGCGGCTTGGCCCGTGAGCCATGGCCACTGAGCCTGCGCGTCCGGAGCCTGTGCTCCGCGACAGGAGAGGCCACAACAGTGAGAGGCCCGTGTACTGCAAAAAAAAAAAAAAAAAAAAAAAAAAAAAAGAGTCAGATCAGCCACGGCCTGGTCAAAACGAGCTGGCTAGTCCCAGTGGTCCCCAGTCTCCCCACCATGGCCTACGAAGTCTGGCCTGATGTGTCCCCACCCAGCTGCCTCACTGGCACCTTTCTCTCCTTACCCCTACTCAGCTCCTAAACAGCCACCTGCTCCTCACAGAGAACACACTCTTCCCTTCCAGGGCCTTTGCCTGGAACACTCTCTCCCCAATTTTTGCCATGGGTGATGCCTTCCCATCATCTTGAGGGCTTCCACTCTCCGAGAGGCCTTTTCTAAGTCTCTGTCCACAGGGATGCAGGCAGTTGCCTCAGGGCACTCAGGCAATTAACCTGTTTATTTCCTTCACATCACTTAGAGCCATCTGCGATGACCTCTTGTGTTTGTCTATCTCCCTGTGCTGGAAAGCAAGCTTTATTGGGGGAAGAGGGAGGCTTGTCTGTTTTGTTTAACACTGTATCTCAAGTACCTGGCATATAGCAGGTGCTCAATTATATTTGTCAGATGGATGGATGGGAGGATGGGAGGATGGATGGATGGATGGGAGGATGGATGGAAGGAAGGATGTGAGGATGGATGGGACAGGAATAGCCCATGCCTATGCATCACTGGGGACCAGAGAGGATAGTCATGACCATATCTGGGAAAGGGAGGCAGATTTACATCACATAAAGAAGATCTGGTCCACTCCAGGGTCAGATGAATGAGATGACTGTGCAAGCTCCATTGACCCTATGCCTATCTCCAAACAAACTTCTCTCTATCCTCTCAGATAACAGATGGACATTCTGGTGGCCTGGCTGAGCCAAATCCCCAGGACAAAAGGCAGAAGAGCCAAAAGGCTATTTCATTCCTCTTTCTCACTCTCATTTTTTCCACCTTGAGCTGGTAGCATGGGCCACAGCTGCCTGCAAGGGCCACGTTCAGGGGGTCTGGGGAGGCTCCCCTCAGGCAAGTTTGACCTCTGAGCCGAGGGCAAGGGGCAGCCCTTCGCAGGGAGAAAGAGGCAGCCCCTCCTTTGGCATCAGGACTCTCCATCACCACGAAGTCCCGTCTTCCGGTCCAGCTGTGCTGATTCTGATCAGGCCTACATCCCTGCCTCCTCCTATGACTCGTGGGCTGCTCCACAAACCTCAAGAAATAGCCACATCGGAAACTCCCACACGTGTGCCCAAGGACAGACGTTTAAGTTGGTCACTGCAAGAATATCAGCAAAAGCAAAAGACCGGAAAGAAACCATTCAACGAGTCTATCAACTGCAGACTAGCGAAATACATTTTGGTATTTAAAATCTGGTAGGGCATGGGTGGGGGGGATAAATTGGGTGACTGGGATTAACATATACACACTACTATATATAAAATAGATAATCCACAAGGACCTACTGTACAGCACAGGGACCTCTATTCAATACTCTGTAATAACCTAAATGGGAAAAGAATCTGAAAACGAATGGATATATGCATATGTAAAATTGAATCACTTTGCTGTACACCTGAAACTAACACAACTTTGTAAATCAACTACATTCCAATATAAACTAAAAATTAACTTAGAGAAAAATCTGGGGACTTCCCTGGTGGCACAGTGGTTAAGAATCTGCCTGCCAACTCAGGGGGACACGGTTGGAGCCCTGGTCCAGGAAGATCCCACATGCCGCGGAGCAACTAAGCCCATGTGCCACAGCTACTGAGCCCGCGTTCTACAGCCCGCGAGTCACAACTACTGAGCCTGTGTGCCACAACTAGTGAAGCCCGCATGCCTAGAGCCCGTGCTCCGCAACAAGAGAAGCCACCACAATGAAAAGCCTGCACACTGCAACGAAGAGTAGCCCCCGCTCGCCGCAACTAGAGAAAGCCCGTGCGCAGCAACGAAGACCCAACGCAGCCAAAAATAAAGAAAGAAAGAAATAGAAGACATTAAAAAAAAAAAAATCTGGTAAGGCCACACAGCGGCACATTGGGCAGCCACTGAAAGGAACCAGGCAGATCATCATGCACTGACGCAGAACAATCTCCAAGACATAGTAAGCTAAAAAATAAAAGGCTAGGTGACATAGCATTACACCTTTTATGTTTTAAAAAGAGGGATATATTTTCACACACACACATATACATACCTAAGGTGTACACACACACACACACACACACACACACACACACATCTTCAAAGACTTGTGTATGTTGGATATATCGTGAAGCTACTCGACACCCCAACGATGGTTGTCCCTGAGAAGAGGGTCTGAGGGACTGAGAACCAGCAGAGGAGGGAGACTCCACCTCCTTCTGTCCCGCTGGTGTTTATGCTATGAGCATGTATGACCATTCCCGCATCTCACCAAAAATGGGTAATGTAAAAATAGTCTTTATTGCTCTCAGGGAGCCCATTATGACCATGAAACTTAGGAAAGAGAGGAAAGAAACAGCTGCCTGCCTGCAGCGTCCCCAGCAGCACCCACCTCCAGAGTATGCACTGTGCTGCGGGCCCCCCCGAGCTCCTTCTGTGCAAGGTGACCCGTTCCACCCTCACAGCAGCCCCTGAGCTGGGCACTGGCACCACGGCCACTTTACAGATGAGGGTAGTACAGTGGAGTGAGGCGACTTGCCCGAGGTCACTGCAGTGGGCTGACCTGTGGCCCCCAAAGAAGTGTCCACTCGGAAAGTCAGAAGGTGACCTTATTTAGAACAGGGGTCTTACAGATGTAATTAATTAAGGATCTCCAGATGAGATCATCTTGGATTTAGGATGGGACCTAAATCAATGACCAGTGTCCTTATTTATAAGAGAAAGGAGAGGGGAATTAGAGGCAGAGGGAGAAGCCACGTGAAGGAGGAGGCAGGTTGGAGGGATGCAGTTACAAGATGAGGATGCCGAGGACCTGGCAGCCGCCTGAAGCCAGAAGAGAAGCGTCTGGACTGGATTCTCCCTCGGAGCCTCTGGAAGGAACCAACCCTGATGACACCTTGATTTCAGACCTCTGGCATCCAGAACTATGAGAAAACAAACTCCTGTTGTTTTAAGCCACCAAGTTTGCAGCCATTTGTACAGCAGCCCTAGATAATGAACACAGTCACACAGCTAGGAAGCGGCAGGCGGGGACTGAAACTGAGGTGCATGATCCCAGAGGCCTTGCTTCCAGGCCATGGCTTTGTTTTGTGTTCCTCAGATAACCCACAACCATGCGCTGGTGGCATTTCCTTCCAAGATAAAAACAGTAAAACTTTCATCTCCCCAGTACACTCTGGAGAGAGACAGAGGTCAGCATCACAAGAAATTTGTGGAGGGAGGTACCCTGTGCTGGTACAACCGCCAGCTCCTTGGACTGGAATCGAGGGAATATGGATGCCTGTGCCTCCAACTTCCACCTGGAGGGAGAAGTCTGCTGAGGACCAGAGCAAACTAGGAAACCAGTTCAAAACGGATTCAGGAAGGGGCAGAAAGGCAAGACATGGAGGAACCAGCACCCTGTGATCAGCACCCAAGCAGAGAGAGAACCCGCTAGGCCTGGCCCAGAGCCTGCACTATTTTAAGGAGTGATTTTGAGATGGACAGACGGACGGGCTATCTCCATCCATCTGCCACAGGGAGACGGGCAGTCTTTCCCAGCAGCCTTGGGAAACCTACACCCAGAGGATGAGAGATTTATAGGGTCAGATGCCTGTCCTGAGGCCTCTCCTCCCAGGTCCCCAGGAGAGGGAGCGGGCTCCAGGGAAAGGCTGGGCAGCTGCCGGGGCGGATCCATGCTGGGCGCTGCCAGGGGACCTCCGGCCTGGGACATTCCCATCGGAAACACACCGGCTCCAAGCGTGGGAAGCTAACTGTGCCCTGGTTGGTTATGGGCAGGAGGGCTCAGCGTGGGTGCTTCTTGCCGACCCATGCACAGCCCGGGAGACTAACTTCCCCGGGCTTCCTAGCTGATTCCTTCCCTGAGCTTGAGATCGTGTCTGACACGAGAGAGCAGAGTTCTCTGAATGTGCAAAGCAGTTTCCCCCTCAAGCTTTGCACACACTGTTTCTTCTGCCCAGAGCACCATCTTCATCACTTTTCTACCCGCCTAATCCATTCTCTTTTTCTCTTTTTTTTTCCCTTTTAAGTGAAATTCACACCACATAAATTTAACCATGGAAAAGTGAACAATTCAGTGGCATGTAGTACGTTCACAATGTCGTGCAACTCACACTTCTGTCTAGTTCCAAAACATTTTTATCAGTCCCAAATAAAACCTCATATCCCTTAAACAGTCACTCTCCATCCCCCACTCCCCATAACCCCTGGCAACCACGAATCCACTGTCTGCCTCTATGGATTTGCCTATTGTGGACATTTCACACAAATACAATTGTACAATATGTGGCCTTTTGTGTCTGGCTTCTTTCACTTAGCATGATGTTTTTGAGGTTCACCCCTGTTGTAACATGTATCAGAACTTCATTCTTTTTTACGGCTGAATAGTACCCCAATGTATAGATAGACCACATTCATGGTTCCACTCATCCGTTGATGGGTGTTTGGGTTGTTCCTAGCTTTTGGCTATTGTGAACAATGCTGCTATGAACATTCAAGTACAATTTTTGAGCACCTGTTTTCAATTCTTTGGGGTATATACCCTAATCCATTCTTGAAATGTCACCCTGAGAATCACCTCCTCTATGATACTTTCTCTGACTCCATACCTCCCTAGAGCTAAGTTGGGGGCCTTTCTACTCTACATCTCCCCCCAGGGCTGCCATGGACAGTGGTATGAGTTGTACACTGCATAACTCTAAGGGAGAACCATTCACACTGGTCACTGTAGATTTGTATATTTATTACAACCATCTTTCAGCAGATGGAAGAAAGATGCCTTGAGAAAAGGGTACCTTTTTCTAATTCTATAAAGGTACCACCTGTTCTGGTGGTGACCCTGGCTCCCATAGTCCAAAGATTCCCTCCATTGTAGCACTTAATCTCACCATGATCATTGTTTCACCTCAATACTTTTTAGGAGAAAAGGATTATTTGGAACGGTAATGGACTATTTTCCCTTAATATGACAGGCAGAATATTTCTTTTTCATCTTAGTAAAAATTATGCTACTTTACCAAAGAGTAGAAACAATACAAATGTCCAACTGGTAAATGGATAAACAAAATGTAGTCTATCTATACAATAGAGTATTACTCAGCCATAAAAAGGAATGAAGCACTGATATAGGCTACAACATGGATAAACCTTGAAGACATTATGCAAGGTAAAAGAAGTCAGTCACAAAATACCACATGTTGTATCATTCACTCCATTTATACTAAATATCCAGAAGAGGTAAATCTATGGAGACAGAAAGTAGGTAGTGATGGGATGGAACTGGGAGTAGGAATGGGGGAGTCACTATAAGAGGCCACAAGTGGGCACAAGATTTCTTTCTGGGATGACAGAAAGATAAACTTGTGGTGATGGCTGCATAACCTTGTAAATTCACCAATAACTGGTGAATTGCATACTCAAAATGGATTGATTTATGGTATATAAATTACACCACAATAAAAGTTTATTAAAAAACAATGTTACTTTTACATCACCTCTAAACCAAGAGATCTGATTCCTTAAACATCATACAGATCTATTCATTTTTCAACAGTTACAAAACTACTTTTTTTTTCTTAAATAAGTTATTAATTTTTTATTTGGATTACAAAATTAGTACACAACAACTGCAGAAAGTTTGGCAAAGACAAAATCCCCCTACCCTGTGATGGTTAATATTTGGATATATCTCCTTTTCATTATTTTTTATAGCGGTTTAGAGTGATTTACACAATTGATGCCATTCGATGGCGTGATTTTCTAGTCCTTTTCATTTAACATTTGACTATAAGCGTTGACCATGTCATACAGTCTTTGTTGCTGATATTAAATGGGCTTGTAATGGTCTATGGGGAGGCTCCTGCTGCTTCTCAACCTCATCTGGTTACTTCCCTCCCCCACTTACATCCCAGCCACACGGGCCTTCTTGGCACTCCCTCAGTTTCTCTATTTTTTTTTTTTTTTTTGCGGTACGCGGGCCTCTCACTGCTGTGGCCTCTCCTGCTGCGGAGCACAGGCTCCGGACGCGCAGGCTCAGCGGCCATGGCTCATGGGCCCAGCCGCTCCGCGGCATGTGGGATCCTCCCGGACCAGGGCACGAACCCATGTCCCCTGCATCGGCAGGCAGACTCCCAACCATTGCGCCACCAGGGAAGCCTCCTCAGTTTCTCTTGGTCCCATCATCCTGTTTTATCTTCTCCTTAGGGGGGAAAAATAACTGTATAATTTCATCACCTGAATTTTTTTATTTATTTATTTGCTTACTTGACAAAACTGCTTTAATGCTTCTCCTACTGGCCCATGATTTCCCAAGGGCCAAGGGCTGTGCCTGATCCAGGGGGGCAGGGACCATGTTTGACACATAGTAGGTACTCAGGAAATGCTTGTTGATTTGAATCAGTCTCAACCAATCATTTTTTCTCTCGCTCAATCTCTCTCTCTCTCTCTCAGAAAGGAATTCAGATTGAAGCCACAGTCCGTGCTTCTTCCTTTATTCACATATTCACTCAGCAAACAAGTCCAGGGCCCCTACTATGTGTCAGGCACTGGAAACACAAAGTTTACTAAGACCTGCTTAGTCTTTGCTTTTGAGAAGCTTATGATCCAGTGTGGGGGTCAGATGGGCAAAGACCGGACTGCAAGATGTGGGCTAATGCCACAGTGGGTAAATGCCAGAAGTGCTACAGAAAGGCTGTTTTCACGCTCCCCGAGAGACAGACAGGACCTGTTAGCAGCTGAGGGGACAACTGAGCCACACAGAAAAGGATGTGTAGGAATCCGCAAGGGAAAAGTCACCAAGGAAGCAGAGCATCCCAAGCAGAGGGCCTGGGCCACAGGAAGTCAGAGATGGGAAAGAGCACAGCACAAGAGCAGAGATGGCAGGGCTGGAGCCCGCACCCCAGCACCGCCTGCGCCTGGCTGAGCTGCCCGGCCCGGAGCCCTGGGGTCTGCCTCACCTCACACCCCAGCCCCAAATGCGCCTGTCTTCCCTCCTTCTCCTGGGCCTGGGGGTCTGGCCTTGGATGAGCAGGTGTTCGGGGGAGCTTTCCAAGGACAGAAAGGGCTCTCTGCTGTCTCCCCTGCACCAGGCCTGAGTCTCCCAGGAGACGTCCAGCTCCCCACAGACCAGCTATTTCGGCCTGATTCCGACACCAGCTCGTGGTTTCTGGCTGGGGAGCCAGAGGCCTGCAGGCTGACCATAAAAGGAGAAAACCGAGCTGGGCCTGAGAGCAGCCCGGGCTGGCAGCTTCCCTTCCTCCCTCCCACACCAGGCTGCTGTGGGACTCATGGAGAGGGAGGTGGCCAAGCCCATGTCCCCGCAGGGTCACCGCTCCCCACGACCAGGGAAGGACCTGGCCTCCACCAAGTGCAGAAAGGTGGCTCCCTCCCTAATGCCACCCACAAAGGTGGATGCGGAGGGTTCCAGACCCAAGGTCAGTGCTGGGCCTCCACCCTGGGCCCAGCCAGGTGACAGCTCAGGCCCTGCACTTGCCTGCCTAGTGCTGTACTCCCCAGGCACTGTCCAAATCAACCCTCACAACCACCGGGATAGGTGTCTTCTCATGGGACAAATGAGGAAACTGAGGCACAGAGAAGTGGGCGCCTTGGCAGAGCTGGGATTTGAACCCGCTCCAAAGTGACTCCCTAAACCTCTGCTCTGTAAGTCCAGGCTTTCCTCTCTCCATCCTCCTCCCCCCAGCAGCGTGGGGAGGAAGAGATACTGGGTGGGCAGAGGTACTCTGAGAGCTTGTGCTGGACCCCAGCAGGATTCTTCCAGACCCGCATGAAGCTCTGGCATCTTTAATAGTGGAACTGGCCAGCTAAGGGGGCGTGGGTACCCGAAGATTGATATCCTCCCGGTGGCCTCCCGGGCCACAACTCCCACCTCCACTTTCTGTGTCCTCCTCTCTGCTCCAGCCCCACAGCCTCGTGTATCCCATCAGCTCCCTTAGGCCCACATGTCACCTGGTAAGGAGGCCTCCTCTGCCCTCCCAGCCTGGGACAGGTCCCAGGGTCCACCTCACAACTCCCTTGATCTCCCCGACAACACATGTACTTGTGGTTGGATTTGATTAACATCTGCACCCCTCAGTAGACTGTGTCCCCCACCACAAGCCTCCCCACAGTGAGGCCTCAATCAATACTTTTGGACAAAAAAGGGAACAGGGAGCTAGATTCTCTCTGAGGCTGGGAGGACACAGAGCCGGGAGGCTGGAGCATGCATATAGGCCAAGAGGAACACACCATCAGCAAGTGGCAGCCAGAGCTTCCCAAATCCACTCCCTTAAGCATATCTGCTTCTCCAACTCAATATTTACTGCTTATTTTTTTTATTTTTTAATTTTTTTTTTGCGGTACGCAGGCCTCTCACTGCTGTGGCCTCTCCCGTTGCGGGGCACAGGCTCCGGACGCGCAGGCTCAGCGGCCATGGCTCACGGGCCCAGCCGTTCCGTGGCATGTGGGATCTTCCCGGACCAGGGCACGAACCCGTGTCCCCTGCATCGGCAGGCGGACTCTCAACCACTGCGCCACCAGGGAAGCCCTTTACTGCTTATTTAAAAAAAATTAATTCTCCTTAGCTCTTTCCCACCTGTGTGAGACACCATGGGCAGTCTGTAAAATGCTCATCAGAATCAGATGATCCTCCTTCCTCATTTCCTGCCAAAGAACGTGATCTTCTCATGATAACTCAGAGGGCCAACCAGAGGGGGCCAGACAGATGGAGCTGCCAGCATCCCTCACACCGCCAGTCCAGATGCTGAGCAGAGAGCTGCAGCAAAGTCTCCAAAAGGCAGAGAAGCATGCAACTGGTCCCCTCCCTGGGGATGTGTCACAGGAACACAGTCTCAAGAGCAAAATGACTTGGAATTACTTCCCGGCTCCACCTCTTAGGCAACTCAGAGCATCAGTTTCCTCACCAGGAAGGGATAAAAACCCACACATTCCAAGGATGTGAAAATGAAATGAGACTGGACACACAAAGAGCTTAAAAATACCCAAGGCCCACTCAAAAGCATAATAAGTGCTATTACTATGAGCTTTTTTATCATTACCACTCCATCCTCTCTGTCCTCTACAACAGTGAGCCAGTGAAGTGGTTACAGACAGCAGTGATTCTGTCCCAGGAGGACAGGATATCAGGCCAAGTTCAACCCTTTCTAATTATAAGGCCTAAGCCAGTCCCTTAGCCTTTTGGGGCCTCAGTTTCCTCATCTGTTAAATGGGGGTAACAGCACTACACTATCTACCATACTGCCTCAGAGAATGTTTCCAGGGTGGCCAAAGGTGACGTTGCCAGGTTTGACACTCAGCTCGGGGGCCAAGCCACTCGGTGCTCTGAGCCTCAGTTTCTTCAGTCTGTCAAATGGGGAGGCTGTCCTGCAGGGGACCGGCAAGGGCCAAGGGAGGCAGGATCTACTGGGCGGTGAGCCCAATGCGCGTCACTGCCCTTCCTGTCTCTGCTGAGCTTACAGGGGAGCCCCTTGGGAGTTGGGGGAGCACGAGCCAGCCCCCCAGTGCCTGCCGGCCATGGACAGAGGGTTCAGACTGAGTGTGGGAACTTGCAAAGCAGAGATCGGAGTTTGGCTCACTCCACTCCCACAGACCTCTCTGCAGCCTGAAGAGGGTTCAGCCAAGAGCCTGGGCTGATAAAGGTCTGTAGCTGTTGCTTTTTTCTTTAATCCCCTGAGAGTGGCCATTTGGTGTTAATTAGGTGAGGACACAACACTTCCAGTGACAGATCCTGATGGTTCCGCTCATCCTCAGAATGAAATCTCATCTGCCTTTCACACCATCCCTCACTCCAGGGACCCACAGAGGGGCGGTGGGAGATCCAAAGTAGATTTTGTCGGGAAAGCTTTGGTGATGCTTTCCCCACACTCATCATGCTAATTTGCTGAAGTCACTAATGTCAGCTTCCCAAGTGCTGAGCCCTCAACACTAACCCCCTGAGATGTGAGGAGACAGCCCTGCAGGAGCAAACAGCCTTCCATGGGGCAGGAGGGGCCTGTGCAGCAGCTCAGCATCACCCACTTGTCCAGCAAGCCCTGGGCTTTGCAGTCTGATAAACCAAGTTCAAATCCACTCTGATACTCATGTGTCAAGTTCTTCAACTCCCTGAGCCTCAGTTTCCCCAGCAATAAAATGGGGCTAAAAATAGCACCTGCCTCCAGGGTTGGATTATCTGACCAGTCATGTAAACATAGGTACACAAGCAAAGGAAGGGAGGGAGGTAAAAATAAAGAACAATTCAAAGGAGTCAATATTTGCTACATCTTAAAAACTATCATAGTAAATGTCATGGGAAAACTTAAAACTTTGTTGGCTTTCATTACTTTATAGTTTAGTGTTCTTTTTATTCTGGATTACATGTGTGCGCACCATAATAGTTTCAGGGCTTAATTTAAAGGTTCTAATCTGATCCTGTCTCCCTTGTGGGTTTGTGGGAAGGATGAATGGAGATTATTCCTGGAAAGCCTTGTGCATATAGGAAGCACACAATAAAAATCCACTATGACCATTATTGCTTTTTTGGAAAAGAAGGTGTGAGAGAATTTCCATCAAAAGATAGTGGGTTGAATTGTGAAAATGACTATACTACCCAAAGCAATCTACAGATTCAATGCAATCTCTATCAAAATACCACTGGTATTTTTCACAGAACTAGAACAAAAAATCACACAATTTGTATGGAAACACAAAAGACCCTGAATAGCCAAAGCAATCTTGAGAAAGAAAAATGGAGCTGGAGGAACCAGGCTCCTGGACTTCAGACTATACTACAAAGCTACAGTAATCAAGACAGTATGGTACTGGCACAGAAACAGAAATATAGATCAATGGAACAGGATAGAAAGCCCAGAGATAAACCCACACACATATGGTCACCTTATCTTTGATAAAGGAGGCAAGAAGATACAATGGAGAAAAGACAGCCTCTTCAATAAGTGGTGCTGGGAAAACTGGACAGGTACATGTAAAAGAATGAAATTAGAACACTCCCTAACACCATACACAAAAATAAACCAAAAATGGATTAAAGATCTAAATGTAAGGCCAGACACTATTAAACTCTTAGAGGAAAATATAGGCAGAACACTCTATGACATAAATCACAGCAAGATCCTTTTTGACTCACCTCCTAGAGAAAGGGAATAAAAACAGAAATAAACAAATGGGACCTAATGAAACTTAAAAGCTCTTGCACAGCAAAGGAAACCATAAACAAGATGAAAAGACAACCCTTAGAATGGGAGAAAATATTTGCAAATGAAGTAACTGACAAAGGATTAATCTCCAAAATTTACAAGCAGCTCATGCAGCTCAGTATCAAAAAAACAAACAATCCAATCCAAAAATGGGCAGAAGACCTAAATAGACATTTCTCCAAAGAAGATATACAGATTGCCAACAAACACATGAAAGGATGCTCAACATCACTAATCATTAGAGAAATGCAAATCAAAACTACAATGAGGTATCATCTCACACCGGCCAGAATGGCCATCATCACAAAATCTACAAACAATAAATGCTGGAGAGGGTGTGGAGAAAAGGGAACCCTCTTGCACTGTTGATGGGAATGTAAATTGATACAGCCACTATGGAGAACGGTATGGAGCTTCCTTAAAAAACTAAAAATAGAACTACCCTATGACCCAGCAATCCCAGTACTGAGCATATACCCTGAGAAAACCATCATTCAAAAAGAGTCGTGTATCACAATATTCATTGCAGCACTATTTACAATAGCCAGGACATGGAAGCAACCTAAGTGTCCACTGATAGATGAATGGATAAAGAAGATGTGGCACATATATACAATGGACTGCTACTCAGCCATAAAAGAAACAAAATTGAGGGTTTTTTCCCATTTACCCCCAACTTTTATTTATTTATTTATTTATGCGGTACGCGGGCCTCTCACTGTTGTGGCCTCTCCCTTTGCGGAGCACAGGCTCCGGATGCGCAGGCTCAGTGGCCATGGCTCACAGGCCCAGCTGCTCCATGGCATGTGGGATCCTCCCGCACCGGGGCACGAACCCATGTCCCCTGCATCGGCAGGTGGACTTTCAACCACTGCGCCACCAGGGAAGCCCCAAAACTGAGTTATTTGTAGTGAAGTGAATGGACCTAGAGTCTGTCATACAGAGTGAAATAAGTCAGAAAGAGAAAAACAAATACCGTATGCTAACACATATATATGGAATCTAAAAAAAATAGTTCTGATGAACCTAGGGGCAGGACCGGAATTAAGACGCAGACGTAGAGAATGGACTTGAGGACACAGGGAGGGGGAAGGGTAAGCTCAGACGAAGTGAGAGAGTGGCATGGACATATATACACGACCAAATGTAAAATAGATAGCTAGTGGGGAGCAGCCGCATAGCACAGGGAGATCAGCTCGTGACCACCTGGAGGGGTGGGATAAGGAGGGTGGGAGGGAGATGCAAGAGGGAGGAGATATGGGGATATATGTATATGTATAGCTGATTCACTCTGTGATATAGCAGAAATTAACACACCATCGTTAAGTAATTATACTCCAATAAAGATGCTAAAAAAAAAAAAAAAAAGAAAAGATAGTGGGTTGAACACAGGTATTTAGCGCTTCTTCCTCCCCAAACCTTTACTAAAGTGACAGTAAAGGGGTTTTTCAAAAACACATGAAGCCGTTCAAATGAACAGGAGAGGAGAGAACAGCAGCACAACCTGGGAAGCCAGCAAACAGGATGAGTGATGACAGTCCCAGGAGAGAAGTCTAAGCTGGCGGTGGGGAAAGTGGAGAAGCAGAGACCCCTGCCTCCAGCCCCAAACCTCAGTAATTGGCAGCCCCCGGGGCTTTGGGAAGGGGTTAGAGGGAAAAAAATCCCAGAAGGACGGATTGAATGTCTGTTTGAGAAGCTGCTAGATACTCCAGATACCTTCTACACCCCTGCAGCCAAGTGACTGCCCTTCCCACAACCCACAGAAGGGGGGCAGATTTATTCTCTGGAGAGGAAGAAATAGAGGGTCTCTGTCTTGGGGGACACCAGGGACCATACTGACAGCAGGAGAATAACATGCAAGTTTGATCCCACAGTTTGAAACCCTCAGCCTCTTCTCAACTAGACCCTCAAAATGATGGTAGACAGATATTTCCCCTCCAGGCAGAAGACTGCACAAGTCTTCTCTGAAGAACCTCATCAGCCCAAGAAAAAAGACTGAAAGATATAGCAGAAGTGCCCCGATGGAGCAGCCCAGCTTCACGTGCCCATAGCCAAGCTCATCATCAGCAAGCTCCTCCTGCAAGCACGGAGCTGCCATCAACTTTTTGGTGCCCATGCATTAAAGCATCCCAGATGAATGGACAGCCAATAATTCACCGAGCATCTGAAGAAAGCCACTAATATGACAAACATAAATTAAAACAAATAAAAAAGAAAATATGCCTCTTGGAGGAAACAGAGACCTACCTGTGTAAAAGTACCCTCCAAGAAAAGGGACATACATGGAAAAAGAATGTCATAAGAAAGAAACATTCAGGAAACAAAACAGAGCTCTTGGAATTTTTTTTTTTTTAATGAAAGCAGTAATTGAAAACTCAATGGAAGGTTCATAAGATAAAGTTGAGGTAACTGCCCAGAAAATAAATGAGACGAGAAAGATAAAAATCATAAAAACAATCTAGGAATTCCATTATGGAAATAAGAAAACATCTAGAAAAAAACAGGAGAGAGAATACAAAGAGAAAGAAATCATTAAGGACATAATTCACAAAAATTTCCCAGAATTTAAGGACCTGAGTTTATAGATTATGAGGGTCCACTCAGTCTCCAGCGCAATGGGTGAAAACAGACACATGCCAGATTCCACCATCATAAACAGGGGGATAAAGCAGGGTCAGAAAAAGAAAAAAAAAAAAAAAAAAGCTTCCAGGGAAGGAGAAAAAACTGGTCATACACAAAGGATCAAGAATCAGATTGGCCTTTTTTTTTTTTTTTTTTTTTGCGGTACGCGGGCCTCTCACTGTTGTGGCCTCTCCCGTTGCTGGAGCACAGGCTCCGGACGCGCAGGCTCAGTGGCCATGGCTCACGGGCCCAGTCGCTCCGCGGCATGTGGGATCTTCCCGGACTGGGGCACGAACCCACGTCCTCCGCATTGGCAGGCGGACTCTCAACCACTGCGCCACCAGGAAAGCCCCAGATTGGCTTTTATCTCCTCAAAAATGAAACTGAGTCTCAAAGCTAATGAAGCAGTGCCTTAAAAATTCTGAAAGAAAACTATTTCTTGCTTAAAAATTTAAACCCAGCTAAACTGCCCTTAAATATTAGAGAAGCATCAAGACTTTCAGATATGCAAGATCTCAGTTTGCCTCACATACATCCTTTCTTGAGAAGCTACTAGAGAAAGTGTTGCATTTAAACAGGGAGTAAATCAAGGAAGAAGACCTGGAAACTAGGAAACAAGGAATCCACCATGAGAGCATTGAAGGGTGTTCCAAGAATGATAAAGAAGATCCCAAATGTCAGCTACCAGTCATGGAGGGTAGCCAGGGCAGGTCAGAAGACTCCAGTAGCAATCACCTTCATGGAGAAGCTATCAATAGGATCTTGAACACATAGCTAGACATGTTAGAAGGAGATTAACATATTTTGAAGGAAAATTTGGGGTAGAATTAGTGATTAAGTACATAGATAATCAACTTGGGGAAAAAAAGGCAATTACTAACTCCAGGGAAAAGAATAATTGTACCGGAAAAGCAATCATAAGACAGTGCGGAGCTCAGCTGTGAAGAGCATCTACACAGTCATAATAATGTAAACTCTGAATATAGTTTTCATCAAAGTTAATACAAAACTATGTTGGGATTCTATGAGATAGGGCGCAAATGCATGTGTGCTGGGAGGAGACAGGAGGCGCAAAGCAAAGGGGTGACTGAGCTAAATCCTCATGTTCCATGATGAAAAGTCAATAGGCTAGGGCTTCCCTGGTGGTGCAGTGATTGAGAGTCCGCCTGCCGATGCAGGGAACACGGGTTCGTGCCCCGGTCCAGGAAGATCCCACATGCCGTGGAGCGGCTGGGCCCATGAGCCATGGCCGCTGAGCCTGCGCGTCCGGAGCCTGTGCTCCGCAATGGGAGAGGCCACAACAGTGAGAGGCCCGCGTACCGCAAAAAAAAAAAAAAAAAAAGAAAAGAAAAGTCAATAGGCTATTGACTAAAACAGGGAAAAAATTAAGATATGAGCAATATACTCAAGTTTTTTAGTGATTACAGAGGTAACTATCCAAAAATTAGTTAAAGGGTTGATAATGGATACCCCTGGAGAAGGGGAAATTAGAGAAGCAAAAGAGGAGGGCTATTTTCCTTAATAAGCCTTGGGGAATTGACTCTGAATCATCTTCACATATATCTTCACTAAAAATAAAAACTAAAAATGGAAAAAAGGAACAAAGAATCCCTTTAGGCATGTAATACTCTAGCAGCCTATAGAACGGTGCATATGGAATATTACTATTTGTGGGGAAATCTTGGGGAGAGGGAAATAGATATGTATCTAAACACATGTGCAGAAAATATCTCTAGGAGAATATCTAATAAACTAGAAATGACGGTTATCTCTGGGGAGGCAAATTAGGCATCTAGTGCACAAGGGTTGAAAGGTGAGAATTTTCAGCTTTTGAATTTGAATCTATCATCTCTCCAAAAAAATGAAAAAAATTGGGAAATGTAAAAAGTAAACACGACATCATGTACACATACACATATATAAGCTGCATCTTTAAATGCCTACTTTTCCCATCCTCTTCTAACCCAGGGGCTTGGCTTCCTTTGAGGAGGGGGTAGTCAGTAAATTATGTCTTAGAAATCCCCTACCATATTCCCAACTCCCCTGTTACTATTCTCAGCCAGAACGCCACCCCAGATCCCCTTTCCCCTCTTAGTAAGCCATCAAGGCTTGTAACTCCCCACCCCTCTAAGACAAACCGCGCCCCCATCCTGACCCTGGTTGGTTCTTTTCTTTAAACAACTCTGAGAGTTCTTCCTTCATTCATCACAAATATTAACGGAGCAGCTACTCCACGCCAGGCACCAGCAAACATGCCAGAGATTCAGTGATGAGCAGGCAGACAAGGATGGAGTTTGTGGGTTTTATGGAGCTTAGGGGTCCTCGGGAACTTAAGCATCTACGTCACATATTTTAAACATTTCATTCTGTATTCAGTGAACGTGTTCTCCAACCCTTCCCAACCCCACCTCTTCACACTCCAGCCTGTTCCACAGAGGACTTGAGGAGGAAGCCACAGCTGCTAGCTTGACACCTCCAAGACAGAAAGTTCAGCATGATTCAAGCCAAATGACTGTACAGCCTGGGATAGCAACATTCACCAAAAGAGTCACAAACCGGGCCCACATGTTCCTTCACAAAAACCAAATTCCCACTTTCTAGAGAAAAAAAATTATTTTCCCCAAGCCTATATTTTTCTCCTTGATTTTTTCTTGTGGGGGAGGGATTTTTTTCCATTGGAGTCTATCATCACTAATTTGCCAGGAAGCACCAGGTAAGGCCAAAAGGAATACATACGTAGCAGCTGTTGATTAACATTTAATCTAAAAAGAGCTTATCTTTTATGGTTCTGTGCGCTCATGGCTGTCATTTTCTCTTGAGGTTTGAAATTTCAAAGTAATTTTATTTTTTTAATTAATTAATTTATTTATTTATTTTTGGCTGTGTTGGGTCTTCGTTGCTGTGCGTGGGCTTTCTCTAGTTGCGGCGAGTGGGGGCTGCTCTTCGTTGTGGTGCGCAGGCTCCTCATTGCAGTGGCTTCTCCTTGTTGCGGAGCAGGGGCCCTAGGCATGCAGGCTTCAGTAGCTGTGGCACGAGGGCTTAGTAGTGGCTCGCAGGCTCTAGAGCGCAGGCTCAGTAGTTGTGGTGCACGGGCTTAGTTGCTCCGTGGCATTTGGGAACTTCCCGGACCAGGGAATGAACCCGTGTCCCCTGCATTGGCAGGCGGATTCTTAACCACTTTGCCACCAGGGAAGACCCTGAAATTTCTAAGTAATTTTATATTTCACTATATAATTCTGTGTTAAAACATAGAGCCTAAAAGGAATTAAATGTAATCAGCCCCAGGGATCCCGGTATAGAGTATAACATTGCCCCATGGACGGGAAGTTGTCTAGGGAGATGAAAGTTATCACAACACAAAAATATTCTTCAATGAGACGACTATTTAGGAAATCAGACCCCACTGAAACATCTTTCTCTGGTCTGCATCACTGTTGCCCTCCGACTCAAAGGCTTCACCTTGCCAACTACTGGGTGTCAACATCCATTGTCTTGATACAAACACAACGAAGTGGCAGCTCTGCAAAACTGTTGATTTCCCTGAAGGTGCAATGTCACATGTCCATGCCCTTTGAAAGGCCACAGAAAGTCAGATCAATTCACAACCAAATATCAGAGAGTCATCGGGAAAGGTAACATAACAGGGGCTTTGAGGCACTGTGTTAAACGCCAAATAAGTAAAAGCCCGTGGCAAAAGTGGTGATCTCTCCAGTAAGTCTGCAAAAATTATCCTCTTACCCTACACTGCAGAAATCAAGCATGACATGAAGAATGGTGTCTTATGCTCTCACATGGTTCTGTCCAAAAAAATGTTAAGGCAAAAAAATGAATTAATTTTATACTCAATCTAAGAATTAGCATCTAGTTGAAATTACCACCAAATTCCTATTACACGTAAAATAAATAAGCCTGTGTTCATAATTTGCAGTGTCATTTTTCAAGCCCGTCAAGCCCCCTTCCCCCTTAATCTACAGTGCCTGTTTTAAGTGATTTTTTTCTGGAACCAATTATTTTCAGATAGTCAAAACGTCCTTCATTTCATGCCATCCAGCTCAGTTAGTGTATGAAGGTTTCATAGCAAAAGGTTAATGGTGGTGATCTCTGGGTGATAGAATTATGGGTGCTGGTATACTCTCTTTTGCTTAAATATATGTTTTACTTCTTCTAGAATCAATATATAAGATTCAAGTTTTTTTTTTTAAGTTACACATATATATTTTAAGAGCACTATGGCAGTGCTTCACTGTCACTCCCCCCTTCCTCTTTGCTGACGAAATTTTCTTTCATTCTGGTATTCAGATAAAATTTGCTTAGTGGGAGCTCCCTCAGCTCCAGGAAAGAACCAGGAATAGTCCAAACCAATCATAAATGTTCCAGTCCTCTTTGCCAATGATTGGTTTAGAGGTCGGCATGTGACAAAGTTTTAGCCAATCAGGCATAAGGGATGCCTGCTGAGAAGGTTCTGGAAAAGGTTTTCCTCTCTGATAAAAAAGAGGCATAGGAAAAAAACCTAACCCTCCACGTCCTTCATGCTTTTGGATATTATCACATGAGGATGTGATGTCTGGAGCTATGGCTGCCATCTTGTGACCATGAGGAAGTAGCCAAGAAAATCCCAAAAAAGTCTGGTTTTGAGCTGCTGAATTAGCTAAGCCTGAAATCATCAACCTTCAGACTATTTGCTATGTGAGGTAATAAATTCCTGTTGTTTAAGCCACTTTAATTGGTTGCTATGTTTCTCGCAAGCAAAAGCACCCCAAATGATACAAGCACTGTAACTTTGTGATGTTCAGCTTCCCAAAGAGGTGTGTGAACCACCATTTTATACTTTTCCACCATATATACTTTTTTATACTTTTTTATACTTTTAAGGGAGACCACAAATGATTTTTTTTCACAAAAACACCTAACTCGATATACCTAACTCGAAGAGTCATCACTTTACAACCTGAGATTTTATCTCCACAGCCCTCTTTGCAAGGCTCCATATTCTGGCCTTTGGAGGTAATGGTAGTCTCTCGTCTAGAGTGGTCCAGCTTGAGTCACACCTGTGGGGTTTGGCTAACCCTGTCAGTAACCCTTGGGGAACTTACACCTGAGCCCCTCTACCTTGGGGGATTATATCTCCTAGGCACACCTGGGTCTCTGCCCTCAGGAGCTTCCAGAACTGGGCTCCTTTCAATTCCCAACTCAGAACAGTCCTGGAGGAAGATATTCCAGGGGTTGCAAAGTCAAACACAGGGGCCAGGCAGTTAACACAAACAAGTGCATCAGGCCAGGTGAGAACTGGGGAACTGGAGAACTCATACCCCCTCTAAAGGGGCAGCTGACAGGTGGGATCACATGTTGCCAGACGTTCCAATACTTTCAAAACAACCTAGAAATCTGGATTTTTATGTACAATCTCCAAATTTTTAAAAATTGGCAACTAATTTAGGTATTCTTAAAACTCCATGTGATAGAGAACAGTATGGAAGTTCCTTAGAAAACTAAAAATAGAACTACCATACGACCCAGCAATCCCACTACTGGGCATATACCCTGAAAAAACCATAATTCAATAAGAGTCATGTACCAAAATGTTCATTGCAGCTCTATTTACAATAGCCAGGACATGGAAGCAACCTAAGTGTCCATCATCGGATGAATGGATAAAGAAGATGTGCCACATATATACAATGGAATATTACTCAGCCATAAAAAGAAACGAAATTGAGATATTTGTAGTGAGGTGGATGGACCTAGAGTCTGTCATACAGAATGAAGTAAGTCAGAAAGAGAAAAACAAATACCGTATGCTAACACATATATATGGAATCTAAGAAAAAAAAGAAGGTCATGAAGAACCTAGGGGTAAGAGGGGAATAAAGATACAGACCTACTAGAGAATGGACTTGAGGATATGGGGAGGGGGAAGGGTAAGCTGTGACAAAGTGAGAGAGTGGCATGAACATATATACACTACCCAACGTAATATAGATAGCTAGTGGGAAGCAGCCGCATAGCACAGGGAAATCAGCTCAGTGCTTTGTGACCACCTAGAGGGGTGGGATAGGGAGGGTGGGAGGGAGGGAGACGCAAGAGGGAAGAGATATGGGAACATATGTATATGGATAACTGACTCATGTTGTTATAAAGCAGAAACTAACACACCATTGTAAAGCAATTATACTCCAGTAAAGATGTTAAAAAAACCCCAAAAAACTCCACGTGGACCAAACCAAACTTATCTGAGGGCTGGATCCAGTCTACCAGTTGCCGGCTTACAACCTCTAGACTATTCGCACCTAAAAATCACATAACAATTGTGCACAGCTTTAAAACTGCCAAAGCTCTTTTCTGTTGCCCTTTCCCAAGTGTAAGGAGAGCAGAACTCCTGTATCTCAAGACCAGATCCATTTACACGAGGAGGTATTCCATTTATGGGAAGAGGCATGAGGGAACTTTCTGGAACTATTTCCCATCTTGGTCTGGGTGGTGATTATACAACTGTAGACATGTAAAAATTAATTTTAGGCTGGACACTGAATTTGTGCACTTTTTGCATTCTACTGTATGTATGTTCTACCTCAGTAAAAGTTATTAATGATAGTAATAATACATAAACACGGAGGTAATATGCAAAGGTCTTCAGTGTGGAAAAGCCTGTTTTACAATCTTCACCACAAGCTGAGAGATGGATCCTATCACTCTCTTTTCACAGATGAGGAAACTGAGGCTGGAGATGAAAAGACATTTGCACAGGATCCCACAGCGTGTGAGTGACAGCTGGTTGCAGATCCACATCTGGTTGGCTCAGCCCCAGGGCTGTTCCCCACCCACTTCCCTCCCCAGGTGACAGCATCCTACCATTTTCCAGACAGCTGGCCTGCCCAGGGCCTCGGGCAGCCTGGAGGGACAGCGAGCTCTGGAGCGGAAGCCAGAGCGGGCCCATGCCCATATTTGCCCAAGCTATCTGCCCTCCTTTGCCCTCCTGGGCCGCAAACACAGATGTTCAGTTTGCTTTTTCCCTTTTTCAGTCACAACCCTCCTGAGGCCCAGTGCTGCCTGCCAAACTCTGCATTCTTGGCGAGAACTGCAGTCAGGCAGGACAGGAGGGGCCCGGGGAGTGATGGTAAGCAGCCCTGGTGGGCTCCCTGGAGGAGGAGGAGGAGCTCCATGCACCCACGGGCGGCTCACCTTGCAGCATGCTCCGGTAGGCCGTGTCGGCGATTGCGTAGATGTGGGGGGGCATCTCGTGCCGCTTCTTGCCCTTGTACATGTCGATGATCTTTTCCGAGTAGATGGGCAGCTGCTTGTAGGGGTTCACCACCACGCAGAAGAGGCCCGAGTACGTCTGCCAAACAGAGAACCCATCTTATTTCCAGAACCCAGCAGGGACGAGAGCTTGGACAAACGGCCCGTGGGGTCCAGCCATGAGAACACCCACCATGGCCTGCATTGTCTGAGCACCACCGTGTGCATTTTCTCACTTCATCCTCACAGTGACAGCCTTAGACAGATGCACTCAGAGTCTCATTTTAGAGATGGGGAAACTGAGGCTCAGAGTCCTAGTGGGAACCTCTTGGCATCACTGACTCTGGATATAGGGAAAGA
>NW_006793997.1:3201448-3205405 GCF_000442215.2 Lipotes vexillifer | reverse complement strand
GGAAAGAGGAGCAAGGGGCAAGACTGGATTTCTAGGGCACCTGTGTTATAGTTTATAAGTTCTGCGTTCAGATCCCAGCTCCACTCTCACCACTCTTGCTTCACCTCCCTGAGCCTTGCAGGCTTAAATAACATCTACCTCTTCTGGAGCATCTACTGTGCGCCGGCCACTGAGCTAAGCACTTCACAGTCATCTTCTTCTTTAATCCTCACATCCACCCTGTGACAGGGATACTATGATTTCCCTGCTGCCCATTTGACAGATGAGGAAACTGAGGCTCAGTGAGGTTGTCACCGGGTCATACAGCTGCTGGGGAATTCGGAACTAAAATCGCGACTGCTAACCCCAGAGCTCATACTCGCCCATGAACAAAGCACACACTCCCTTGTCTCTAAAATGGTGATGAACACAGCTGCCCTTAAATAGGAATGGTCCTGACACGTTACAACACAGATGAACCTTGGCAACATTACACCGAATGAAAGAAGTCAGACACAGAAGGTCACGTATCACATGGTTCCATTTATATGAAATGCCCAGAACAGGCAAATCCACAGAAACAGAAAACAGATCTCTGGTTTCCAGGGACTGCAGAGACGGGGGAATTGAAGTGACTGCTAGCTGGAATGGGTTTCTTTGAGGGGTTATAAAAATGTTCTGGAACCAGACAGTGGTGATAGTAGCACTACATTGTGAGTGAGTGTATTACTGCCACTGAATTGTTTCCTTTAAACTGATGAATATGGTGAATCCATATTATATGGATTTTATCACAATTAAAAAAAAAAAGTCAGGAATTCCCTGGCAGGCTAGTGGTTAGGACTCGGGGCTTCCACTGCTCGGGGCCTGGGTTCAATCCCTGGTCGGGGAAACTAAGATCCCACAAGCCACATGGCGCAGCCAAAAAAATTAATTAATTAATCTTTAAAAATTGTCCTATATGTATATGTATAGCTGATTTACCTTGTTATAAAGCAGAAACTAACACAGCATTGTAAAGCAATTAAACTCCAATAAAGATGTAAAAAAAAAAATTGTCCTGCCCTACCAAGCGCAGAGGAGCGTGTGAAAATGAACAGAACAGGGAAGGGGCGTGAAGATGCTCGCACACCCTGCCATGCTGTGCCTGGGGGAGGCGCTGTCCTGGTTCTTACTCTACGCTGGCCTTTCCCATGGGCTGAGGTCACAGCCCAGGAGGGAGGCACCAACCTGTCCCACAGGAGCTGCTTTTCCAAACAATAATATCAGTGCTGCCCAAGGCTCTGATGGCCAGGAAGTATGTCTTCCGTCCAACTCCCCTGAGAAGTGACTAAAGGAGGAGGAACAGATATTCCATCACTGGGTTTCACTCAGAGCAGCGACCAAAGTCACCCAGCAAGACCCTGGCAGCACTGAGCTCCAACTTGGCCCACTCCGAGGAGTGGACACTGTCCATAAGGCTGTGGACCTATCCCTGTCCTACAGAAACAATAGATCATTTGTTCATTCATTTACTTACTCATTCATTCATTCATTCATTCTGTGTGTGCCCTAACACTGTGCAAGGCTCTGGGGTTATACTGGAAGACAAAACACACAAGGCCCTGCCCACAAAGGGCTTTCAGTCATGCTGGCAACTGGTTGAAGAGTGGGAGCCTCCCTCCAGGGCACCATTTGCTAAGGGACAATGATGATGAGAGTTGGGCCCGGGTGCAGGGAGAATGATGTTCCTGAAAAGGTACAGGACTGGTGGAGGAGGGAGGGAGTAATCCCCCAGGTTCTCACCACTCCCCAAAAAGGGCAAGAATGAGGTCAACATAAGGCTTATCTAAACATCCATCAGCCACTTACTGAGCACCTACTGTATACCAGGTCTGTGTTAGATGCTGGAGACAAATAAATCAATGATCATTCCTGCCCTCAAAAAGCCCCCAGATCAAGAGGGAGACAAGGATGTTCAAAAATAACATCATAAGAACAAGGATGGAGCCCAGCATATTATGGGAGCAAGGAAGAGAGGGCCCTAACCCACATGGGGGTGCTCAGAGAAACTTCAGTGGGGAGGCACTCCCAGCACTGAGACTTAACAGATAAGGTGCTAACCAGCTCAGGTATACAGTGGGTGCTCACTAAATGCCTGTTAAATGAATGCCTGAGGGGTCAGTTAATTACAAAGCTTCCCTGAAGCAGGGGCAGTGCTGCCTTCGTCTCTGTGACCCGGGGCCTTGCACTGGTCTGCACATAGTAGGTGCTCAATAGACATTCGTTGAACAGGTGGCAAAGCTGTTCCAGGGCAGGGCCTGTGTGTCTTGTTCATCTGTGTCCTGGTCCCCAGCATGGGGCCTCCATAGAGTAAGTGCCCAACAAACGATCGATTGTTTGAATGAAGGCCAACCAAGCCCTACCTCCTCTTCAGGCCTCAACTCCACCTCCAGCTCCTCTCAGGCCATGCCCACTGCCACTGCCATGTCCTTTCCAGAATGTGTCATTTACAACCCTAACCACCCCTCCAGGGACCTGGAGGCAGGCAAGGGCAGTGGTTAAGAGTATAGGATTGACTACCAAGGATTTGTTGGAGCTCATTCTGCTACTTCTTGGCTGTGTGTCCCTGGGCAAGTCTCTTAGCCTCTCTGAGCCTCAGTTATCCTCATCTGCAAAATGGGTAGGTGTAATAGGAGCTCCTTCATTGGTTTGCTGTGAGATAGCCCTCGTGAAGCATTTAGCACAGTACCTGGTATGTAATAGGGGCTCAACAAATGTTAGTGACCATCCAGTGCTCCCTTTGTTTCATGATGATGAAAACCTTGCCACCTTGGAAACTTCACATGGAATGTCCTCTCTCCCTGGAACACTTCTCCCTGATCTTCCCAGAGCCATTTCCATCTGCTCTTTCAGGGCTCAGTCTAAATGTCCCTCCTGGACTGCAAGCTGCACACCAGCGTATATCTAGCACCCAGCACAGGGCCAGGCACATAGCAGACAGTAAATATTTGCTGAATACAGTGAATAAAAGAAAGACGGGAGGGAGTGAGGGAAGGAGGAAGGAAGGAAGGCATGGCTCTCCCAACTCCAACATCAGCTTCTGAAGGAGAAATATCACCTTCCTCCTGTTTGCCTAGGACACCTCCTGGTGCTATGTACACAGCAAGCACTTAATCCATACTTCCAGACAGATCTGAATCTCTGTCCAGTTCAGCACATCTTTCCGGGGCACAGTGGCCCTACAGGAAGGACTAGGAAGGCAGTAGCACGCCCCACACAGAAGCTGGGCTTCAGAATCTGGAGTCTGTCTCCATTGCTCCAACTTGGTTGGTCTCACCTGACCCAGCCCACCTGCACCTGATTGTGCTTCTGCTTCCCCATCCCCAAGAGCCCCTTTCCAGCTGGTCAAGTTCAGGTTTCAACATCCCCGTCTCCCATGTCCCAGCCGGCATCTCAGGGCCCGGTGCCACAGCAGGTCCCAGCTGCAGGCCAAGGGTTTCCCTCTTGTGACTGTATTAGGAAGTGAGTCCACTTTTTCCCTAACACTTTATATGGTCAGCCGTGGAGCCCTGAGCTCCCAAGGCCTCCGGCAGAAAGGAGGAACAGTGGGGGAAGGTGGAAGAGATGCAGGCTTTAAGTCACAGACGCCTGGTGGAACCTCAGCCTTGCCCTCATTGCCTGTGTGACTTGAGCAAGAGGCCAAACCCCTGAGCCCCTTCTTCCCCATCTATAAAACAATGGATAACCATACTTTCTTTACCAGGTTGTAGTGCAATGCCATGACTTTCTGAACATGTATCTTAGAGAAAGACCTGGTACATCAAGAATGTGATCTGCTACAGCCTTGATTTTAAAGGGCAAAAAAGACTAGAAACAACCTAAATATCCATCAGTGGGAGACTGGCTCAATAATTATGGCACACTGCCCTTTAAAGGAATACATATGGGGCTTCCCTGGTGGCGCAGTGGTTGGGAGTCCGCCTGCCGATGCAGGGG
>NW_006793997.1:3182330-3201228 GCF_000442215.2 Lipotes vexillifer | reverse complement strand
GGGGGGGCCCGCGCGCCCAAAAAAAAAAAAAAAAAAAAAAAAAAAAAGTAGTAAAGGAATACATATGTATGTATACAAATATACATATATTTGCCTCTATGTGTATAAAATATTGCTGGAAGGCTACATAAGGAACTGGTGACCATAGTTTCTCTAAGGAGGGGAGCCAGAAGGTGAGGAATGGGGTTGAAAGGAAAAGTTCTAAAATACCCTTATATACTATTTTATTTACTATTTGCGTGTGTTGTCTATTCAAAAAAAATGTTTTAAGTCTCAGTGGTTAGATAGTTGTGAAGAGACACAAGAAAAAGCCACAAATAAATAAATAAATAAGAAATTCCCCATTTCCCCCTCCCCCCAGACCCTGACAACCACCATTCTGCTCTCTGATTCTCTGAGTTAGACTATTTTAGATTCTCATGTAAATGGGATCCTGCAGGATTTTCCCCTCTCTCTCTGGCTTATTTCACTCAGCATAATGTCCTCCAGGTTCATCCATGTTGTTACAAATGGCAGGATCTCCTTCTGTTTTAAAGCAGGGTTATTACACTGTACGGTGTATTTACCACCTTTCCTTCATCCATTCATCGTTGTAGAATCTGTTACATATCTGCATCCAGCTCAAGTGTGCCTTATCTTCCTCCCCTCAGTTATCAATCAGCCTCGGGGGAGGACTGGGCCCTGTGACTCTCAGCATCTCACAGAGAGGGAAGCAGGGGAGTCTGATCCGGTCCCTCCCCAGGCAAGTCTCGTCACCTCCCTGCCTCGGTCACCTCGTGCACAGGGTGGGATGTGAGCTTCACTCTCGCCAGAGAGCTGGGACTTGGGACAGTAGCCAGTACAAGCAAGGCCCACCTCTTCACTGAGTTCCCTGTGCCTGAAACCCTTGTCTCATCTCCCAGCCCAACACCAGGGACAGAGCCAACTGCTAAGCAGTCATGAAAAAACCCAGGCAGAGAGAAGCCAGCCAACAACAACATCCAAAATAGCAAGAGAGTGCTGGACCAGGGATCAGAGCCACATGCATGCCCCACATGTGCCATCAATGATCTGTGGTAGCTCAGGCAAGAACCTGCATCTCTAAGATTAGGAGTCGGGACCCTCTGGCTTCTACCTCTTCTAGACCCAAGAGGACAAGACATCAGCCAGGACCTAAGCAAAAGTGTCTTGTTCGAAATGAGCCTTGCAGAATGGAAGGGAAAGTTCTCTTCTTTATCAAGGGCAAAGTCGGGCACGGCCAGCTGCCTGAGCATCACCTGCCACCCACCTGTAATAAGGGCTGCACCTTCCACTATCACGCGCTGGGTGAATAACTTGCTGTGCCCCCCATCTCCACCCCTGTCCTCCTTTATCTCCTCTGTCACGGACAATAGTTTCTATTTAAGTGATTAAACTGACCAGAAAGGAATGAGACAGGAGTGGACGTGTGGTCACAAGACTGAAAGGCTTTTCATCTAATCTGTCTAGAGAAGCATAGCAGGAATTTGAAGATTTGATTCATTTTTTAATGTGCTGTAGGAAGACAGTCTGGGTCTTGGGACCTTCATAAGCCCCTCATTTTTCCTGATTTCTATTTTAGGCTCAAACATCTGTGTCAGAGTATAGCAGGCGAGATTCATATCCAGGCCCATCCTTGACCTCCTTGGATGAAGATGACTCATCTTGGACAGGAGACCCGCTCCCCTCTGGCTCCCTGCAGATTGGTGTCCTTAGAAATATCCACGCTGTACCAACAGCCCCAGGTTGATAATGCTTCCAAACAAGGAGTTCGACACAAGGGACTTCCCCCACTTAGTTAGCGAGCATCTTAGACTATCCTTAGAGAGTCTTTAGTACTCTGAGTCTCAGCTTTAATTAGCACAACATCCACTGAATGAAATATGCTCGTCCCATCTTACAGACTAGCATACTTCATTCAGTGGATGTTGTACTAATTAAATGAGATAAAGAGGAGGCATTTATAGAATTATGAGTTGCTCCCCCGTTCCCCCTTGGCTCTTTAAAAAAAAAAAAAACCTAAAACTCCTTAAAAAACAATAGTCTACCGGGCTTCCCTGGTGGCACAGTGGTTGAGAGTCCGCCTGCCGATGCGGGAGGCGCGGGTTCGTGCCCTGGTCTGGGAAGATCCCACATGCCGCGGAGCGGCTGGGCCCGTGAGCCATGACCGCTAAGCCTGCGCGTCCGGAGCCTGTGCTCCGCAACGGGAGAAGCCACAACAGTGAGAGGCCCGCGTACCGGAAAAAACAAACAAACAAACAAACAAAAACCATTGTAACCCCCTCTGAACAATCCATAAGAAGAATAGATCATTAATTATGGTACATCCATAGGATAGGTCACAAAGCCCATAAAGGGATATTCTGGGGTTATGAATGAGCAGTGGGGATGCTCATCACTGACTTGTACGTAGAAAGAAGGGCAGGTCCCCAGCCTAGGTGCACAGGCTTTTCAATATGTAAACACGCACTATTCTCACATAGAAACACCGGGAATGCACCAACATCTTATCAGCTGTTATCTCTGGGGGAGGACTGATTTTTGTGTTTACTGTGCTTTTCTGAATTTTCCAAATCTTCTGGAATAAACGTGCCTTATTTTCCTAATTAGGAAAAAAGTCTGCAGGACAATTTTAGAGATGACAAGGGAGTTTTGTAATTTAAAACACAAAGGGCAGGACCAGAGGGCCTAAAGATGGAGGGGACTGTTTCCATAAGTTTGCAAAGAATCCAAGAACATCTGTCTGGTAATAACAAAAATGACCATAACAGCAACAAAACTAATAAAAACAACACCTAGCATGTTGAGTGCCTACAACATGCCAGGAAGCATGCCAAGGGCTTTCTTTTCAGAGTAACCCAGTCTATGAGGCTAGTACTATTCTTGTGTTCATTTTACAGAGAAGGAAACAAAATTTCAGAGAAATTAGATAACTTGCCCAAGGGATTAACATACCCTTTCTGAGAGGCAAGATAGACAAAGGCTGGACTGGGGGACCCTCTGCCCACCAGTTTGGCTTAATGGGGTTACCATGTCCTTCTATATCCTGGGGAGCTGGCCCACCCCACAAGGAACCTGTACCCCTGAGTCACACATCATCTGGTCCAGACTGTCCCACAGAGCTTTCTGTAGTGATAGGAATGTTCTACACTTGTGCTGTCACAGGTATACAGCAGCCACTAGACACAGGTGGCTGTTGGGCATTTAACATGAAGCCCAGTACAAGTGAAGACGTGAACTTTTAAGAATTGATGCTTAATTAGTTTACATCTAAATTTAGTTAGCCACACGTGGCCGGTGGCTACCATATTGGACAGTGCAGCTCTAGTGCACTCTGATCTGCGCAGTCGACCCAGAGGAGTCCAGGTCAATCTAGGCGTTCCCATTTGGGACAGGGAAGGCCTCCACCAAACCTCACCAAGATCCTCACGTCTCCTACCTACTTGACTGCCAGGATGGACCAGCCTTCCCAAGGAGGTTAAGAGCTCTTCTTTATTTCCAAGATGGAGGAAGGGCAGGGAACTACTTTACTGAAATCCGTTGAGCACTGACCAAGCGCCTATGGGATTACATGGAATCTTTGGATCTCCTTTACGTGGGGAGGGTGATTGTTCTCATTTTGCAGATGGGAAAACTGAGGCTTCAAGAGGTGGAATAACCTGTTCAATGTCAACAGAACTAGGTAGGGCAAGGTGAATGGGAACCCAGGTCTGGACGATTCCATACCACCATGCAGCCTCTCTCATTGAAAACTTCAGCCTCCCAACCTGCACCCCAAAGACATCTCCAAGCCTCTCCCTTCCCTCAGTGGTACAGGAGGCCAGCAAGAAGTGACTGGCTGCCCCAAGATACTCACGTATATGAGTCCTGAGAAGTACCTCTCCCTCAGGTTGTGCAGCACGGAGGCTTCATTGAGACACGTCAGCTCTGCCATGTCCTCCACCTTGGAGAACTTGGGCGGGTTCATCTTCTGGATATCATCTTTGCCGACCGTGACCTTCTTGCCATTCTCCACTAGCTCCACGATCACCTCATCTCCCTTCTCCTCCTTGATGCTGGCCGCCTCGAAGCCCTGCTTCTCCGAAGGGACCCACACCAGCTTCTTGGCGGCCCAGTCAGCCTGGGCCACTGGGTTGTTGATGAAATTTTTGTCTACAAAGAGGAACTTCTCGTCATCACTGAGCTGGTCCTTCTGTGCCATGGTGCCTGGTTGATCCCCTGGGGAATAAGGCCACAGGGTCAGAATTAGACCAGAACCAAGCCCTAAAGACAGATAAAGCCCTCACCTCATCATGTCTGGGAATGCAGTCTGCAGAAACATTCCATAGAGTACAAAGGTGTTCCCTGCAGGATGGTTTATGTTGTCAGAAAATGGAAACAACCCAAAGGCCCTTCAGAAAAGGATCTCCAGGGGCTTCCCTGGTGGTACACTGGTTAAGAATCTACCTGCCAGTGGTTGAGAATCTGCCTGCTAAGGCAGGGGACACGGGTTCGAGCCCTGGTCTGGGAGGATCCCACATGCCGCGGAGCAACTAGGCCCGTGAGCCACAACTACTGAGCCTGCGCGTCTGGAGCCTGCGCTCCGCAACAAGAGAGGCTGCGATAGTGAGAGGCCCGCACACTGCAATGAAGAGTGGCCCCCGCTTGCCACAACTAGAGAAAGCCCTCGCACAGAAACGAAGACCCAACACAACAAAAATTAATTAATTCATTCATAAACTCCTACCCCCAACATCAAAAAAAAAAAAAAAGAATCTACCTGCCAATGCAAGGGACATGGGTTCGAGCCCTGCTCCAGGAAGATCCCACATGCCACAGAGCAACTAAGCCCGTGCACCACAACTACTGAGCCTACGCTCAAGAGCCTGCGAGCCACAACTACTGAGCCTGCATGCCACAACTACTGAGCCCACGTGCCACAACTACTGAGCCCACGTGCCACAGCTACTGAAGTCTGCATGCCTAGAGCCCGTGCTCTGCAACAAGAGAAGCCACCACAATGAGAAGCCCGCGCACTGCAACAAAGAGTAGCCCCCACTCACCGCAACTAGAGAAAGCCCGTGCAGCAAAGAAGACCCAATGCAGCCAAAAATAAAAACAAATAAATAAATAAATTTATTTTTTTTAAAAAAGGAAAAGGATCTCCATCATTGCCTGTTGTCCATCAACATGGCATGGGTACATAAACCATTATATTTTCATACAATTAAATGCTATCCAGGGGTTAAGATGCAAGAAGTATGTCAAGGTGTGTTGACACAGGAAGTCTTATAGTTTACTGTAAAAATAAAAGGGGGGTCCTCAAATGGTTAAACAGAGAGTTATCATATGATCCAACAATCCCATTCCTGGGTATATACCCAAGAGAAATGAAAACATACCTCCACACAAAAACTCATAAGTGAATGTTCATAGAAGCATTATTTCTAATAGCCAAGAAGTGTCAAAAAAAAAACCCAAATGTCCATCAACAGATGAATGGATAAATAAAATGTGGCCTCTCCATATAATGGAATATTATTCAGCCATAAAAAGGAATGGGGTACTGATATACACTGAGCATTAATGAATCTTGAAAACACTATGCTAAGTAAAAGAATCTAGTCACAGAGGACCACATATTATATGATTCCACTTACCCAAAATGTCCAGAATAGGCAAATCCATAGAGATAGAAAGTAGATTAGTGGTTGCCAACAGCTGGGAGAGAATTAGAGGGTGACAGCAAAGGGGTGCAGGGTTTCTTTTTGGGGTAATGAAAATGTTCTAGAATGTACTGCAATGATGGATGCACAATTCTGTGAATATGCTAAAAGCCATTCAATTGTACAATTTAAATGGGTGAATTGTATGGTATTTAAATTATATCTCAATAAAACTGTTTAAAAATGAAATATAGGGAATATTGTAAAATAGTAGGTATAATAACCCATTTTATTTAAAAATATTTAGAATCCATATAGACAGAATAACTGGAGAAATACGCACTTATCAATATAGTTATGAAGGGATTTTTACTTTTTATGGGGTTTTTTGCCAATATTTTATTGTGGTAAAATATACATAAGTATACTATCTTACTCATATTATGAAACTAAGTTCAGTGACATTAAGTACATTCATATTGTTGTGCAAGTATCACCACCATCCAGCTCCAGAACTCTTTTCATCTTGCAAAACTGACTCCACACCCATTAAAGACTAATTCCCCGTTGCCTCTTCCCTCCAGCCACTGGCAACCACCATTCTATTTTCTTTTCTTTTTTGTTTTGTTTTTTTTAATGTATCTTTTATTATTATTATTATTTATTTATTTATTTTTGGCTGTGTTGGGTCTTCGTTGCTGCATGCGGGCTTTCTCTAGTTGCGGCAAGCAGGGGCTACTCTTCATTGCAGGGTGCAGGCTTCTTATTGCGGTGGCTTCTCTTGCTGTGGAGCACGGGCTCTAGGTACGTGGGCTTCAGTAGTTGTGGCACACGGGCCCAGTAGTTGTGGCTCATGGGCTCTAGAGCACAGGCTCAGTAGTTGTGATGCATGGGCTGAGTTGCTCCGTAGCATGTGGGATCTTCCCAGACCAAGGCTCGAACCCGTGTCCCCTGCATTGGCAGGCAGATTCTTAACCACTGCACCACCAGGGAAGCCCTCTACTTTCTATGAATTTCACTACTCTAGGAACCTCATATCAGTGGAATCATACAGTATTTGTCCTTTTGTCACTGGCATATGTCACTTAGCATAATGTCCCCAAGGTTCAACCATGTTGCAGCATGAATCAGAATTTCCTTCCCTTTTTAAGGCTGAATAATATTCCATTGTATGGATATATGACATTTTGTTTACCCATTCATCTGTTGATGGACACTTAAGTTACTTCCACATTTTCTCTATTGTGAATAATGGTACTCTGAACATGGGTATACTTTCTATTATGTATTTTTGCCATACTTATAGTTTATAACTTTTATTAAATTTATGATCAACAAAAATAGATACTTTAAAAACACCTTCAAATAGCCAATCCGCATAAGAAAAAGATGTTCAGCCTTACTAGTAAATGAAGAAATACAAGGTGAAGCAGTGAGATATTGCTTTTCACCCATAGCTTGGATAAGATGAGAACCACTGATAATATCCAGTGCTGTCAAGAGTGTAGGGTCCGGGCCTCTGCATACATTGCCCTTACAGATGGAAAGTTCCTAAAATTCATGCACACCCCCTGACCTGCAATTCGATTTCTAGCAATTTAGCTTAAGGAAACTGAGAAGTGCTAACAGATGTATAAAAATGTACATTGCAGTGCTATTTGGAATAGCAAAACCTGCAAGCAATCCAAACGGCCTTCAGTGAGTGCCTTGTTAAATTACAGAGCACCCAGGCAACAGAATCCTATAATTCCACCCAAAATTCAAGATGTAGACTTATTTATGCCTCACAAAGATTCTTCCCTTTTGAACCCTCCTACACTGTTGGTGGGAACGGAAGTTGGTACAGCCACTATGGAAAACAGTATGGAGGTTCCTCAGAAAACTAAAAACAGAATTACCATATGATCCAGTAATCACACTCTTGGGAATATACCCAAATAAAACTATAATTCAGAAAGATACATGCACCCCTATGTTCATAGCAGCACTGTTCACAATAGCCAAAACATGGAAACAACCTAAATGTCCATTGACAGATGAATGGGTAAAGAAGATGTGGTACATATATACAACGGAATACTACTTAGCCATAAATAAGAACGAAATAATGCCATTTTCAGCAACATGGATGCAGCTAGAGATTATCATACTAAGTGAAGTAAGTCAAAAAGAGAAAGACAAATACCATATGATATCACTTACATGTGGAATCTAAAATATGGACGAATGAACCTATCTACAAAACAGAAACAGACTCACAGACATAGAGAACAGACTTGTGGTTGCCACGGGGGAGGGGGGAAGGAGAGGGATGGACTAGGAGTTTGGGGCTGGTAGATGCAAACTATTACATTTAGAAATGGATAAACAACAAGGTCCTAATGTGTAGCACAGGGAACTATATTCAATATCCTGTGATAAACCATAATGGAAAAGAATATTTTAAAAAAGAATGTTAAAAAAAGAAGAAATAAAAGTGATAATTCATAGAGTTAAGACTGGTTACAGATTTGCACACAATTTTTGAACATTAAAAGACTATAAATTTGGCTTCCCTGGTGGCCCAGTGGTTGAGAGTCCGCCTGCTGATGCAGGGGACACGGGTTCGTGCCCCGGTCTGGGAAGATCCCACGTGCCGCGGAGCGGCTAGGCCCGTGAGCCATGGCCGCTGAGCCTGTGCGTCCAGAGCCTGTGCTCTGCAATGGGAGAGGCCACAACAGTGAAAGGCCCACGTACCGAAAAAAAAAAAAAAAATTAAAAATTAACAAAAAGATTTTTCCCTTTCATCTTAACATATTTATTTGTCATTTACATGTTTTAAAATCCTCTCATTGTAAATGCACAATTCAATGATTTTTAGTAAATTTACAGAGCTGTGCATTTATCATGATGCTAAATTTTGGACCATTCCCATCATCTCTAAAAGGGTTTCCTCATGCTGGTCTGCAGTCACTCCCTGTTCCTACCCACAACCCTCGGCAACCACTAATCTATTATCTGTCTCTATAGATTTGCCTTTTCAGGGCATTGCATATAAACGGAATAACACAATAGATGATTTTGGACCATGCAAAGATATTTACGATATCTTTTTAGGTTAAAAACAATATGAATAAATGGAATACTCAGCAATAAAAAGGAACAAACTACACAATAGATGAATCTCAAAAGCAAGCTCAGTGAAAGAAGCAAGACCCAGTCTACATGCTCTGTTATTCCACTAATGTGTTAAGTCTAGAAAAGGCAAAACTATGGTGACAGAAAGCAGATCAGTGGTTGCCAGAGGCTGGGGAGGCCACTGACCGCCAACAGGCACAAAGGAAATTTGGGGGTGATGGAAACGTTCTATATCCTGATTATGGTGGTGATTATATAACTGTATACATTTGATGAAACTCATTGAGCTGTACACTTAAAAATCAGTGAATTTTTTTTAAAATGGTGAGTTATATGTAGAGTATACCTCAATAAAGCTGATTAAAATATTTATAATAGAGTAATTCTTGTCATTTTATATGTCTGTGTATACATTTTTAAAAGTCTAGAAAACTACACACTAAAATATTTTATATGTCTGTGTATACATTTTTAAAAGCCTAGAAAGCTACACACTAAAATATTAAACTACACACTAAAATATCAATAAAGCTGATTAAAATATTTATAAGAGTAATTCTTGTCATTTTATATGTCTGTGTATACATTTTTAAAAGTCTAGAAAACTACACACTAAAATGTTAAACTAGGGTTCTATTTGGTCAAATACGGGACAAGAGTTGAAAGGTGACTATGTTTAAATCCATGAGCTCATAATGATTAAAAAAAATTCACAAGTCATCCTTGTAAGATGCTGGGGAATCAACCCATTGTGTTGAAAACTGGTAAAGAAAAGGGGAAACTAAAACACTGATGCTGCCTTTCTACAAACTGTTCCTCAAGGTCACTAAACAATTGACAAGAAGTCTATCTTTATATAAAATGTCAAGTCATTAAATGCCCTCTCAACATGGGGAGCCCATTTGTGACAGATTCTCCATTCTGTTGTCTAGATGTGTTCATGAGACAAGGTGCTGAGGCAACAGACTATTTACAGGCCGATCCAAGGGTCCATTCCAGACCCTCTGACCATACCTGAAGGAGCTGCCCTGCTCTAGTAACACTTGCTCTCACTCAGCTCCTCCGACCGACCCCATCTCTCCTCCCCCATCCACTGTTGGTTCCAAAGAACTAAGGTGCAAGCTGAGTTAGGATGTACAGCCACCAGGACGTACTGTGTGCTTGATCCCCCTACTTCAGCAGAAAACAATTCATAACTCCTTTGAATTCACCAACATAATCTCCACACTTAGGCCAACAAATCCCACGGAGATGGAGTAACCCCTATATCCCATCAATGCGCCCCTGGAGCTGGGCAGCCACCTCCTAAAATGCAGACTTTGCAAGGCAAAAATCAGAGGGGCAGTTACTCCCACTTTTCTCTTCTGGGGGGAAAATAACAATAATACAAACCAAAGGCTGCCAACAAATTCACTCAATCTCAAACTTATTTTAAAGTAAAAATACAAATTTAAAAAAAAAAAGGAAAGGGCTTCCCTGGTGGCGCAGTGGTTGAGAGTCCGACTGCCGATGCAGGGGACACCGGTTCGTGCCCCGGTCTGGGAGGATCCCACATGCCGCAGAGCGGCTGGGCCCGTGAGCCATGGCCGCGGAGCCTGCGCGTCCGGAGCCTGTGCTCCGCAACGGGAGAGGCCACAACTGAGAGGCCCGCGGACCGCGAAAAAAAAAAAAAAAAAAAGGAAAAAAACCCCGAAGGCTGATTTGTTCAGAAGGGATGGTTATTTCTCCTGGGAGACCTGGTGTAGTAGCTCATTTAAAAAAAAAAAAAAAAAAAGATGGAAAAATGGGTGAATCATTCCCTACATCTGAATAATCACTTCAGTTATTCCAAAAAGTGAACTAAAGAATCGTAGAGAATGTGCACTGTCCCAGGTTTAACAATCACATTTCCTGCATTTTTAAATTGTTATTGAATTTCTCTTGGGATGTAATGAGTCCAACATCCTCTTCACCTCACTTTCACTGTTTAAAAAAAAACAAAAAACTATCTTCTACTTAGAAGAATTCCAGCCAATAAAGGTGGAAGAAATGATGAAACTAAAATGTAGCAATTTTGGAACTCTGAAAAAAATAATGGGTCTTGACAATGACTATCAATGTTGCTAAAACATCAGACCATTGATTCTCAAACTTCCTTGTGCATCAGCTTCACCCAGGCAGTTGTGGAATCACAGATGGCTGGGCTCACCCCAGAGCTTCCGAGTCAGTAGGTCTGGGATGATCCCAAGACCTGCATTTCTAACAGGTTCCCAGGTGATGCTGAGGATGCTGGCCTGGGGCCCACACTTTCAGACCCACTGTATTAGATGAAAAGCAGACGGCAAACTTTATAATGGATGGATCAGGCTGGCACCACCTATACCTACTCATTATCCTTAACGTCGCAAAAACAAAGTCGATCAGAGGTTATGTACCTCCAGAGGGGTTGCTCTAGGAAGTGCCACCACCACCAATGAAATATTCTTACAAAAAGGAAAATGGGGTGGGGTTGGGGGACCGAAGCCAATAAACCCTCTGGATCTAACACCTATTTAAGGGAAATGCGGGGCACAGGGAACATGCCAAACAAGGTCATGGGCATGTGACAAAGCCCACAGGGTGGGAAAGCATAGGACAAATGACTCAGCTTCTTTAACAGGTAAAGTATTTTTAAAAAGGGTAACCTATAGATTAGAAGGGACTTTGGGACCCACAAAAGAAATGGGAGGAGGGTGGGGGTGAAATGATTGGCCTCATATGGAAGGTGAGTGACAGAAACCAAGGGGTACATCATACTGTTCTCTCCACATTTGCATATGTTTGAAAATTTTCATAATGAAAAAGTCTAACAAGTACAATAAAAGACGAACACTGATAGAGGCAGAGAAAGAACTCCCCTATCCTGTCAACATGCACATCCACACACGGAGCAAATCAGAAATAAAGGTACATTTTGCTGTCTTAAAAAGCCACGCTTTAGGGACTTTCCTGGTGGTGCAGCGGTTAAGAATCCGCCTGCCAATGCAGGGGACACGGGTTCGAGCCCTGGTCCGGGAAGATCCCACATGCCGTGGAGCAACTAAGCCCATGCACCACAACTACTGAGCCTGCACTCTAGAGTCCGCGAGCCACAACTACTGAGCCTGTGTGCCACAACTACTGAAGCCCGCGTACCTAGCGCCCGTGCGCCGCAACAAGAGAAGCCACCACAATGAGAAGCCCACGCACCACAACGAAGAGCAGCCCCCCCCGCCACAACTAGAGAAAACCCGCGCGCAGCAACGAAGACCCAATGCAGCCATAAATAAATAAATAAAAAAGAAAATTATATAGTATTCATAGATGAAATGATAAACCTGGGGTTTACCTCAAAATAATCAGGGCAGGGAGGAAATTTGGGTGGAGCCACGATCGGCCCAGTGTTAATTGCTGGAGTCGCATGATAGAGTACCTGTAGGAGGGTTAAACTCTTCTGTCTACTTTTTCATGATTGACATTTTCCTTAAAAGGAAAGATATTACTATGCAAAATTTATATAACTATCTTCTACACGTAAGCAATGTCAATATTACACCATCTCCCACTTGGCTGTATGTCATACCCAGGACAGAGTTTTTTGAACACCAAACAGTGATACTTAACACTCCTGGCCTCCTCACAGGCCCTGGGCTAAATCCTTCACATGCAGGATCATCGAGCGACACCACCACAGCCTTAGGAGTTCCATTTGATGGTCAGCTCCACCTTACAGACATGGAAACTGGGGCTCAAAGAGGTGAAGGAATCTGCCTGAGGTCACACAGCTAAATAGTGGCAGAGCTGGGATCCAAACCCAGGTCTGATTTGAAGCCTGTGCTCTTCTGTCTCCTACACAAGCTTGATGGGCTTGTCAGAAGCTCAGTGGAAGATTTGCAATCAATGAACCGACACTTTAAGGCACCTAGCACAGTGACCAGCACATAATAAACGTTCAAAATGGGACCCAAATCAGATGAAGTGAACTATAACTCCACACCGCGATAAGAACAAACCTCACAAACACTTGTGTGAAAGAAGGCAAACACAAGAAGGACATACTGTGCGATTCTGTTTGCAGGCAGAACGTGAAGATGCTGCGAGCTCAGTTCCAGACCATCTCAATAAAGCAAATATCACAATAAAGCAAGTCACATGGATATTTTGGTTTCCCAGTGCTTATAAAGGTTATGTTCACACTATGCTGTCATCTATTAAGTGTGCAACAGCATTATGTCGAATGTCTAATTATGTCAACATACACACCTTAATTAAAAATACTTGATTGCTAAAAAATGCTAACCATCATCTGAGCCTTCAGCGAGTCATAGTAGCAACAACAAAACCACTGATCACAGGTCACCATAACAAATACTGTAATGAAAAAGGCTTAAATATAGCAAGAATTACCAAAATGTGTCACAGAGACACAAAGTGAGCAAATGCTGTTGGAAAAATGGCACCGATAGACTTGCTTGACACAGATTTGCCATAAGCCTTTAATTTGTAAAAAAAAAAAACAACACAGTATCTGTGAAGGGCAATAACACGAGGTGTGCCTGTATATGAGGTTCAAAACCAGGCAAATCTAACCTAAGGTGGTAGATGTCAGATGTTGTAACTGGAAGTGTAGGACATGATGGGGGTTTGTGGGGTTGATGTTCTGTTTCTTGATCTGAGTGCCAGTTACATGGTTGTGCTCACTTTGTGGAAATTCACCAGGCTGCATACCCACAGGGAGGTGTACTGTTCTGATATAAAGTATACTTCAATGAAAAAAAAATTTTTTTTCTTTTTATCTTTAATTATGGTAAAATACACATAATAAAATTCACCACCTTAAGCACTTAATTGTGCAGTTCGGTAGTGTAAGTACAATCAATGAAAAATTTTTGAATGGTGGCCAAGTATACTCAAGAGGGCAGGGAGACATGTTTTATTTGTTTAGAGCAGCATGACAACTAAGTGGGCTCTTTCTAATTACGATGTTGGTGAGTTGCCTTACAAATCAGAAAAAAAAGCAAAAAACTACAACAGAAAAATAAAAGGACAGAGGAATTCCCACTGCCACGAACCCTGCCTAATCTAGGACTCAAAAATGCAAACAAGATCAAGCACAAAGATTCAGTCTCTGCCCAGAAAAAGGAGAGAGGCTGGGTTGCTTCCCATGTCTTTGAAGTCTGACAGTCACGATGTGTGAAATCTGTTTTGGTCAAAAGAAAGAAGGAAGAGGGAAGAGGAGCTTGTCTTCACCCTAGAATGGCATTTCTCAGGGTGTGTTCCTTGGAACCCTAATCCCTCAAAATATTTGGGGTGGTGTGGGGCAGGATTCAGGGAGGTTGAGACACTCTTCAGATATCAATTCTGGGAACTTCCCTGGTGGTCCAGTGGTTAAGACTCTGTGCTTCCAATGCAGGGGACGTGGGTTTGATCCCTGGTCAGGGAACTAAGATCCCACATGCCTTGAGTCACGGCCAAAAAAAAGAAAGAAAGAAATCGATTCTGTGGTCAAATCCATTTGAAAAGCGCTATACATCTACCCACCCCATCATTAAGAGGGAGAACTCCCGTCGGGATATCCGAGGTCCTGACATCTGAAAGTTATTTCGCTCCTTTGAGCCCATGGCTCTCAAAAACATTTAGCCGCAGACCTCTTTTCCCACCAAACACTGATTAAATCCCATAAATTTGTCCTTGAGAAAATGTGGTGAGCCTAGCAAATTAATATTAGTAATATTAGTAATCATAGCTGCTGTTCTATCTTATTGAATGCCAGCTACTGACTCATTTAATCCCCTCAAAAAGGCTATGCGAAGCACCATTACCTCTGGTTTTCAGATGAGGAAACTGAGGCACAGAGAGGTTAAGTAACTTGCCCATCATGGCACAGCTAGTTATGGTGGAATCTGAATAAAGATATATTATCAAAGTGATCTTTTCTGCTTTGTCTACCTTCTTTGAAATAGGGAGAGAACTTGAGGACTGAAAGAAATACAGACACACACGGGACACACCCTGCATCGGTCTGCGGCAACTTGAGATAACTTGGTTTTATTGCTGCAAGGACTCGCCTCAGCGCGCACCCAGAGCCTTGAGTTTTTAAAATTTGGGGTAGTGGACAATCAGGCAAAAAGTGCCAGGTCAGACATTAGGTAAGGCACAGCGGGGAGAGCAAAGCAGTTTGCAAGACTGCAGCAGTGATCAGAAAGCACAATTCTCCATGCGCTGAATGGAAGGAAAACTTGGTCTGCACCTCCCTGCTGCTAGAGCAGGGTTTCTGTCAGCCTCGGCACGCTGACATTTGGGGCTGTTGACATTTGGGGCTGGAAAATTCTTTGTTGGTGGGATGGATGGTGGGCAGAAGCCATGTAGCAGAGGGGGAGTGGTGGGCAGGCCGAGAGTGGGGGGAGGGGGACTGTCGTGTGTAGTTTAAGGCCATTAGTAGCATCTCTGGTCTCTACCCAATAGATGCTAGTAGCACACCCTCCCCGCTCCAGTCATGACAACCAGAAATGTCTGCAGATATTGCCAGATGTTCCATGGGGGAAAAAATTGTCCCAACCAACCTGGAATGCCAAGTGTAGAAGGTCACATGGCTGGAGTGTGGGCACATGAGAGCAGAAAAGAGACAGACACCCAGACAGCCGAACCTCAAGGAGACTCCCCACCGACGTGGTTTCTTCCTCTCAAGCCTTCCTCCCCCACCACCCCCCGTCCAATGTTCTGCATCAGCTCCGAGAGCTGAAAGGACACTTTCAGGATCATTATACAGGACTGATGGATACTACCTCCAGTTCATGATCAATGGCATTAGCAACGCCTGACACGGCCAAGTGTGTCGGCTCCATACACAGTCCTGTATTCCTCACCAACAACACCCAGCTTCACTCCTTGAGCGCAGACAAGCTGTTCGTTAGCCTCTGTAAGACCACAGGGTTACAAGTCCCCGTTCTCCGCCGAACCTGCTGGGTGACTCTGGGCAAGTTACTCTCCCTCTCTGGGCCTTGTGCTTTTCATTTGGGGATAGAAATATGGAGGGCTGGCTAGCTGTAACATTTTATGATAACTGTGATTCCAGATCAAAGGGTTGAAGTTGAACCAACTGAGAATGTTTAACTATTTTAGCTTGTTTTAGCATCGGTTTTATTTTCCCCAGGGGAACTCAGGGGTAAAAGATCTTGCCCCTTTTGCTTCTGTATTAATGGAAAATGAATAAAATACCCCAGAGCCCAAACAGTAACAGGATTTGCACATCATCAGGCCTAGTTAACAGCTTCCCTCAGTATTTTACTGCCAAGATTTTAGACCAGAGACACCAACCCAAATGTCCCTGGGGTCAGGTGGGCAGTGCAAGGTGACCCAGGCTGGAGGTGGCTGGACAGAGCCCTCTGGTCCTGTCCAAAGAGCGTGGCAGCTTCTCAACTCCTGCTGGGGTGAGTGAGAATGTGGGCCCTGCATTGCCAGATTTCCAACAGACCCCGAAGTCTGCGTTTAGGAATGAAATACCCACCCCTAAAGTTAAATCACTGCACATTTTGAATGCCATGCAGGCAAAATGAAAACCCTCTGGGCTTGATCTAGAACACGAACCACCAGCTGGCGGGACCTCTGCAGAGGAGCAACTATTTCAAGGTCTGGCCCAGGTGTGGGAGGAGCCAAAGTGGAGAGGGAAGCAGGGAGGGGGTGGGCACCCCAGATGCACCAGATCTCCAAGCCCCAAACTGTCCCCACGAATAATCGGGACTCTAAATCTGTCATTAATAACAGGCACAATTATCACTGTGCTCTTTCTATTCATGGGATATCGGGCCAGGCAATTTATTATATACACCATCTTGCTATGTCTCCTAAGCGTTCAGCTTATTCCTATAAGACTATGGAGGTCCCAGAAGGTAAGTGAAAGTAAAGGCTTTTGCTTGTAAAAGTTGGAGCCGAGATTTGAACCCAGATCTGACACCTGATCTACTCTTAACAGAAAGTCTCTTCCTTGCTTGAACTTCCTTGCATGGACTAGTCCCCGTGCCACTCCCCCACCAGCTGCACCCGCTTCTGATATCTGCCTAACTCATTAGAATACTGTTTTTAAAGTACCTCCAGAAGGAAGTTCTTATAATCAGTAAAGCTAAATTATTTTTACCTCCCCAAGAGAACTTGGTTAGCAAGAGGTCTAGTGGCTCTCACGGAGGATGCTTTGAGGATTAGAGAGAACTAGCCATTCCTGGCCCTAAAAGTCCTACTGTGTCTTGCGTCTTGCAACTCTGGCTTACCACAACTTAAAAGAAATGTAGTCTCCTATATGCCCATTTGAAGTTTAAATTTACAATGTCTTTAGAGGACTGTTTAACAATATCTATCCATTTTCAATATGCATGCTCTGTAACTTAGCAAATTACATTGCTGGGAATTTATCCTACAGATAAACTCATGTAATTAGACATAAATAGATACACAAAGATGGTCCCTGAAGTCCTGTTTATATGGTGGAGTGAAGCTGGTATGTTTCAATAAGAGGTTGTTTCAGTAAGATGCTATCCTTCCACATGATAGAATATTATGCAGATGATAAAAAGAAACACCACAATGTGCTGATATAGAAAGATGAAGATATGTAATCAAGTGAAAAAAACCACCTGATTTACAATGCCAATATTCGTGCAAAAGAGGAAGATTTGACATAGAAAAGTTTTGGAAAGATGTGCAAGAATACATTAAACATGTTTATATCAATATCTAAAGATGGGGAAGAGCCGAGAGGTGGGGAAGGAGAAAGAGGGTCAGGAATTCTACCTGGAGACCAGGGAATGGCTATAATGATGCACAGGGGTCTCAGACACTGGCCCCTTCTGAGATTCTGTATCATTTGCTGCATGCTTCACCAGCAGAGGGAAGGAAGTTCAAGCCTGCATGGGTGAGCAGGAGGCGAGCACTATGGTCCTTTCTTAGGGACTTTGATGAGGGCTGTTCCTCCTTAACCCCCAAATCACGGATGCAACTCAGAGACACCCAGCTTCCCGCTGCAGGAACAACGGGCAGCGCTAGCTTCTGCCTCCATCATCTGACCCCTTACAAAAGTTTCTTCAAAGTCAACTATTCAAAACAGAACAAAACAAAAATTTCCTTCAAATTCCGACTTGGCCTTTTCCAAACTCAGCCTTTCCGCCATGGTGTGGCCATAGTTAACTGTGTTTAAAGGTCAGGGGTAGAGGGAAGAGAACCCTGGTAGCAAAAGAGTCACCGTGGAAGCCAGACAGGCTCCTCCCACTCACAGGTGAGCTCTTAAAGGATGCCCTCGAGACCCTAAATGAATTTAAAAAGGGCCAATAAACCTGGTATCAGCCATGTTCCTGACACAGGTGAGGAAGTGGGTCTATATTCGAGTGGAAGAAGAATAGGAACTGAGTTTATGAAAAGACATTACACAAAAAGAAAATTAAGGGCAAGTTTCTCTTTTACGGAAAGACTATACCATAGGGTTCCTGGTTCTGCCAAGTACCAGATGGGCTACACTGAGCAAGATCCTTAAGGTCTCTGGTCATGTATGTTATAAATAACCATCCACAGAAGTTCACCAGGGGCCAGACACTGTGCTAAATCCTTCATATGCATGATCCCCTTGAATCCTCCCGAAAGGGCAATCCCTTAGGCTCTGCAGTTAGAAAGAGCTAGGTTTATAGAATCTTGTCTTCCTCATTGGCTAGTTGAGCTATCTTGAGCAAGTTATTCAGACTCCATGTTTGTAAAACAGGGCCAATAATAATAGCATCCATTCCAAAGGGCTGTTGTAAAGACTTAGAAACATGATGCCTGTAAAGGATTCAGTGTGTTGTCCACCAAAAGTGATCAACTAACATTAGCTATTCTCACGAGCCCCATTTTACAGATGGGAAAACTGAGGTTTGGGAAGGTCAACCTGCATGATTTCTAAATTTGCTTGTGATGTTTTCGGATTCCAGTGGACTTAAAATTGGATGTGGTTTTCCAGAAAAATCTAATGTGTACCCAATTTTAGAAGTACATGGTTGTGCCTACAGCATAAAATCCACCTGTTTGGATTCAGTACACTGAGGAAAGGAGAGGACAACTTTCCCACCCCAAAAATAAAACTTCCAAATAAGAGAGAGTAGGGAACGGTAATCCCCCTTTCC
>NW_006793997.1:3135203-3182090 GCF_000442215.2 Lipotes vexillifer | reverse complement strand
TAGGGAAAGGTAATCCCCCTTTCCTCCCAAATGTTTTCTCCTCCGGACTCCCCCACTTGTTCCCAAATGGGAAGGACAAGGGCAAAGAAATCTCCAGAGGCATGACCAACAAAGCTGCAATACAAGGCTAATTTGTGAGGGGGCCCGAGGATGGCCTCATGGAAAACGCTACCATAAATGGGCATGTTTGCCTCAATCTCAGCCCTCACACAGAAAAGTAAGGATAACAAATCCATAACAAATACCTTGTACGGAATAGCACGTCTACTTCAGACATGATAATAAGATACACAGTGTTTACGAGCCCTAGAAGCTTCTCGAGGAAGGCCTGGCTAGTTCACATTTTGGACTCTTGGGATGGCAGCCCACCTAATCTAGTCATTGGGCCAACTAGATGACCCCGCCACAGGGGACAAACAGTGCATTTTATTTTAAATTTGCAAAAAGTCAGTTTTTGTTTTCTTCAAAGAGATAATAAGCACTTGTCTTACTGGACACATCTGGTCCCATCAGAAACCTGATTCCAACAGAGTTTTTGTTCATGGTAAAGAAAAAAAGATGGTGGGGTCAGGGGTATAGAATTAGCATCAGACAGACACAGGAATGGGATCCACCACTTGTTAGCTGTGAGACACTGGGCAAATTACTTAACCTCTCTGAGCCTCAGCTACCTTGTATACTAAACAGGTGTCATAATGACTCCCTTAAAAGGTTGTTGCAATGATTAAATGAGATCAATTAAGTCAAACGCTGCTACAGTGCATGGCACATAAGTGCTCTGTCAATGGTAGTTTATCTCAATGCGAAAGCACCAAGGAAAGACTGCATTTCCTTCCACGGATCTTCAATATCCTATTTCACACACTCCTATCTAATGACTTTCAGTTCTGCTTCTTTAAGCTCCTTCTCTGTATAAAACGGCCACTTTGCAATTTAATCTATCAATTCTTAACACTGTAGTAAATGCTCCCTTTCTTGGGGTTTCTAAATATTTACTTTTACTTCTTGATAAGTATGGCTTTGAATGGTGCCTTTCCTCAAGCAGCCAAATTCCCACCAGCTCTCAGTGCAGAGAGAGAACATACAACAGGCAGTAGCCACTTTCTCTCACTTTGCACACTTAGTAGGACATGAGAGTAACATGTGTACCGGATGCTCTGCAGGAAATCCCAGCCCAATCTTAGCTAACGCACCTGCAGACTTTGTAAGCAAATGTGGACTCTGGCATCCTTCTGAGTATTTGAGGCCCTTGGGGTGAACCTGGATGAGATTTTTAAAAATCTGGAGGGGGGTGTGTGTCTGCAAGAAAATCAAGCTGTAATAAATAAACTGGATTATAACCAGCCTATCACTCAAGGGTTATCAGCAGGCGTCCTCTAGAGTGAGGAAAAAACACTCCCCTTTCTGCCCATGTGTTTTTAACTGATATAATGCATTAACAGAACTAAACAACCTCCACTGGAAGCCATACTTTGCCTGCCTATGTGATAGGAAATGACTTTTCAGTGAAGATCAGCTGCACTCTTTTTGTGGCCAGAATAAAAGAAGCCTGGCTGTTCAATCCAGACCTCTGTGATTTCTAAGGGAGCACATCGCTCAGATTTGCCTTAGAACAAGAATCATCTGGGACTCATATACATAGGGAACAGTTTTTCTGAAGATTCTAGTGTAACTGAAGTTCGGCCCGGGCATTATCTTTAATAAGTACCCCCAAGGTGGTACTTATCATTGGTTACCTTGGGAGATGCTGGTTTGGGGGAAATCTAGGATGATGGGGCAGAGAGAAATGAAAATTGTGAACCCCCAGCCCCACAGTCCTTAAGAAGAGAACAGATGCTCCTCACTGCTCTCCAGTCCCTGTAGGATGTCTTCTAGGATCCTTAAACCCTCTACTCAATTTCCCTTCCCCCACCAGGACCACATACTTACAGATCTCCAACTGGGGGGAGAGCGGAGAAGAAACTGGTTGGAGAGCTCCTATCTGGCACACCTCCCAGGCAGGGGCGTCCAAACCTCCTCGCTCGCCTGGGACGCCTCTCTTTATAGACCCGGAGCTGCCCGCGGGAGGGAAAGGGGAGGCGGCGGAGGGGGGCGGAGTGGGTGTGAGTCTCGCGCTGCTCCCTCCGCAGCGCCACCTGCAGGGTCCAAAAAGCGCGGCTTTGGTCCAGGCCTCGCGCGCACCTGTCGCGGCGCCCGTAGAGCGGCGCACCCAGGCGGGGGCGCAGGGGGGGAGCGGGGGGCCGCAGGGCTCCCGGGAAAGGCGCAGCGGGCAGAAGCGTTCGGGGCCAGTGGCTGACCCCGGCTCTGGGACAGTCACCGAGACTCCGGGTCCCTAAAGAAAGGGGTTGAGCGGCCTGCGTCTATAGGGGATGCTTGAGAATTTCTCCCTTGAGTCAGTTCCAGCCTCACGGGCTTTAACCGCTTCCTCCGCGTGGCGGGAACTGTGGGGGGCCCGAGTTGACACCTCCTCTCCCTGCTCGCCATTTTTCTTCGTCCCCCACTACCTGGAAAGGGCCTGGCTGTGCTGCGTGAAGGGTGGTGAAAGGGGATATTTTGAATTTTGCAAAGTACAAGGCAAGACACCCCAACTCTGCTGGGAAGTGTGCAGAAAGGGGAAGTTTTTACTTTTCCCAACTTGGCATCCCCACCTGCACCCACAAGCAAAAAAAAAAAAAGAGGCCCAATTGTTGTGACTTCAGGCCCTGGGTGTGCCATTCGCTGGCTGTGTGACCTCAGGCAAGTCATTTCCCTTCTCTGAGCCTCAGTGTCCGAAGCTGAAAAGTGTCTCTGTGTGTGTGTGTGTGTGTGTGTGTGTGTGTGTGTGTATAATTACGTAATTTGCAAGGTGCATGTCAGGATCCAAATAGAATGTGGGTGCCAGGCGCTCTTGAAAGTTCTCTTCACCTGCTCCTCCCCGCCCGAATAAATTCTTGAAAATGAAGCTGCCTGAAAGTTTTCTCTCTCTCTCTCTCCCTCTTAGTACCACTCCCTTACCCCGTGTCCGCCCCACCCCCTCCTGTGTGTCTGACACCGTGTCTCTCCATCACCGTTTCTGTCTTGTTCTGCCTTTTTTCTCTCTCTGTGTCTCCGTAACTCTGCCCACCGCTGTCTCTTTCTGTCCCTCTGTCTCACTCTGTCTCTGGTCTCTGTGTCTCTGGCTCCAGATCTCCCTCCCTCTCTCGCTCTCTCCATCTCTCTCCACTCTGTCACATGCACGCACACAGGCCATAAAAGGAAGCCGCGGCGGTGGGCTGGCCCCGCGCCAGGCCGGGGACCTGCGGGCAGCCGGGCGCCCCGCTCCCCGCCTGGCCCGGCTCCGAGGTTCCCGGCCGGTCCTCCCTACCCGGGCGGGCGGGAGACAACCCAAAAAGGGCAGGCGCAGGCTCCTTCCTGCAGGAATTCCCAGCGCCGCATACCAGCCCGGGGCTGCCGCTCCCCCTGACTAAATATGGTGCCGAGCGGCCTCCCGGCGCCCCGCGGAGGTTGAGGGGGTGGCATCCGAGACCAGCGGGGTGGGAAGGGGACCCTTCTGCTCCCAGCAGAGCCAGAAGGGGGCAGCCCCCAGTCCCCCGTGGGTCCCAGCTGCTTCCAGCCAGAGGGTTTACAGACAGGGTTAAAGATGTTGGAAGACCCTTACCAGGCTCTGTGCTTGGCACTCGCCCCAGTCTTATCCAACAAACCCTCCCCCAGCCACGAGGCCGGGTGATGGTGGGGCCTTTATTAATACCCCCATTTTGCAGGTGATAAAACTGAGGCCCTGGAGGAGTGAAGGGATTTGCCTGAGCCCTCACTGGGTCCAGAGCCCACTGTTGCCATGATTCACTTCCAAGAGAGACTTTAAGGGGAAATGCCCAGGACAACTAGCCTTGAGGCTAAAGGCTCCTCTCTGAGGTTAGATAACTAAGTTTGAATCTGCCAGTGCCATTTTCTAGCTCTTTGGCCCTGTGCCTCAGTTTCCCTACCTGTAAAATGGGAGGAACATCAGTCACTTCTTCACTTCCCAGCTGTTTGTAAACAGTCCTTGAGATGATCCATGTAAAATGAACACAGTACACTGCTTCATGTTAGCTGCTATTATTCAAAACAAACATGAAACCAAGCAGAGTTGCACCAGGCCTGGGGGACGTCATAATGGTGAGAGCCTGTCCTGCCCACTGTTTCCTGCAGGCTACCAGTCTCCTCCGTAGAGTTCTGCATCTCAGACCCTCTCAGTCCCTTCATCCCTCCAACATCTTGCCTGCGTTTCACCCCTGAAAACACACAGGCCCAGCTCTCTACCCAACAATGGGCCTAAGTCAGAGAGTCAAAAACAGCCAGCATTCAGTTGGCTGGGAAGTTAGGGGTTAAGTTCTTCAGAAAGTGATGAATGCACTGCTTCCCCACGTGCCTTTTAATGTCTGCACTGTAAAAGGAGTGGAAATCGTCTCTGCGTTAGTACAGAGCTGATGTGGAGCAGAGAATAGGAAGGGGGAAAAACTGAAGTTGATCATCCCCTTCCCATCCTGGAAAGATAATCCAGAGCAGGCCATCAGAGTCTAACTTGCTGGCCTCAAGAGTAAAAACGGGCACTTTTCTGGAGGCGTTAACATTGATATTCCAAAGGGGTGCATTTGATTCTTTAAAGAATTTGGTAACTTTTAAAAGAAAATAATCACAATAAATTATCAATAAATGAAGGCTTTATAACAGACACTGAATTGTACTACATTATCTAATCTAATCCTTATAACAACCCTATAAAGCACTTAAACTTTTTTTCCCATTTTGCTGTGGAGAAACCAGGTTCGGTGAGTGAAATAATCAGCCAATTTAGCACAGCTGGTTAATGGTAGAGCAGGAATCACAACCCTGCCTGTGTGATGGAGTCTAGGGTAAGTAGGTGAGAAGTCTGAGGTTTTTAACTCATGATCTGCTAAGCACCAGCCACAGTATTGTCAGTGAACCTCTCTGAGCCTGTGTTTTCTCAAAGCACAGATGGTCAGAATCTTTGCCTCAACATGGAAAGTGTTTCATACCCTTCTGGTATACTCTAGAAGTACTTAGGGACAGTGTGTGGGCATAATAGTCATTCAATAAATATCTGTCCAATGCAGAAGCTCAGATGTTTGAATCTTCAAAATCAGATGCCTCCATTTTATTTCTCATGGCTCAAGAAGCCAGTTAAAGATAGAGGGGGGAAAAAGTTACCTTCAAAAAACATTACTGTGGGGCTTCCCTGGTGGTGCAGTGGTTGAGAGTCCGGTCTGCGAAGATCCCACATGCCGTGGAGCGGCTGGGCCCGTAAGCCATGGCCACTGAGCCTGCACGTCCGGAGCCTGTGCTCCGGAACGGGAGAGGCCACAACAGTGAGAGGCCGGCGTACCGCAAACAAAAAAACATTACTGTGACTGACTGTCAAGTAAGTTTCCCTGGCATGTCTTCTGTGAGGCGCTGGGTACTGGGAGTTTCCATGAACTCATGGAACAAGATAGCAGTGGGGAAATTCCACTCTCAGAGTCTTTTTTTTTTTTTTTAAATCAAATAGCTTTGATTTTGCTACTAGGTTCAAAAACTTCCAAAGTATGATTCCCTCCAGTTTTTAATAACATCAAAAACTGGGGCCAAGCATGGCTCCTGCATGTCCTTCACAATTATTTAAAAGTGCATCAGCACTCGAGTCATCCAGCTCAAGATCTGCACAGGACTCTGCCTCCTTGCGAATAAAGGGCCATCTTTCCTGACCACAAGCACGGTTCTGCTCCAACTCTCCTGTGCAGAAGCACTTGGTTTCACTCATCATGGTCCCCACATTTCTCCAGGCTCAAGACTGAATCACACAGTAACTTGCAGTGCTCTTTCCTTTATCACCAATTTCTAGCTCCAGTGTCTTGGTAACTCTGGATTCTCTACCTCTATCAGGAAAGTCCTAAAATTCTCAATAAAAAGTTTTATAGTTTCTTATAAAAGTAAACATATTCTTACCATATGACCCAGCAAGTCACACTCCTTGGGATTTACTCAAATGAGTTGAAAACCTATGTCTGTACTAAAACCTGTACAGTTATTTAGAGCAGCTTTCTTCATTAATTGCCAAGACTTGGAAGCAACCAGGACGTTCTTCTAAGTAAGTGAATGGATAAACTGTGGTACATTCAGATGACAGAATATCACTCACTAAAAAGAAATGGGCTATCAAGCCATGAGCAGACATGGAGGAAACAAAAGCATATTACTAAGTGAAGGAAAACAATATGAAAAGGCCACATACTGTATGAGTCCAACTATATGACATTCTGGAAAAGGCAAAACTATGGAGACAGTAAACAGATCAGTGGTTGCCAGGAGCTAGAGGAGAAAGGAGCGATGAATAGAGCACAGAAAATTTTTAGGGCAGTGAAACTACTGATACTGTAATGGTGGGTGGATACATGTCACTATACATTTGTTCAAACCCATAGGCTGTACAGCACCAAGAGTGAACCCTGAGGTCAACTACAGACTTTGAGTAATAATGATGGGTCAATGTAGGTTCACTGATTGTAACAAATGTACCACTTTCGGGGATCATGTTGATAACAGGGGAGCCTGTGAGTGTGTGGGGACAGAGGGTATGTGAGAACTCTGTAGTTCACACTCAATTTTGCTGTGAACCTAAAACTGCTTTAAAAAAGTGTCTATTTTTTTAAAGATAATTTTACCTCACTTTCATTTTAAAAAAAAATTAATGAAGACCACACAATCCTTGCAAAATGGTTGTTACAAAAATGAAACGCCAAGTGGCTGGGAAGCATTGCCCTAAATGCCTTTAAAGGCATATTTTCACAAAATGTTAATCATTCATATACACTTGGCTTCAGGTTAAAAGAACACATCAAATTTTACATAATCATACAGGCATGTGAGTCATATATGTGTTCTTGCACATAATTATAAAGCTATTAGTTTATTCTAAGCAAGCATATATGCTATGCTTAAATTTATCATCTTCAAATGCCACCTCTGCTCTTGCTGAGTTTTTACACTGCCAAAGTTTTAAATGTCTACTTTTCCTAAATCCCTCTTCAAGTCCAATTCCCATCCTATTTTTGTGTAAGTTTTCTCCTAAAACTGCTCCTGCATGTCTGGAGGATAACTTCTCCCAACAACCTCATGAAAACCACCAGCAATGATGTACTAATTTATGAGTTCGTGAGAAGAGTTTGATGGGTCCTCTGTGTTTATGTTGGTCTTTTCCTTCCTTGAATTTAAGTGTCTCAGCTCAGGAACCTATTTAAACTACTAGAACATATGGGAATTCCCTGGCGGTCCAGTGGTTAGGACTCGCAGCTTTCACTGCCAGGGCCCAGGTTCAATCCCTGGTCAGGGAACTAAGATTCCACAAGGCACGTGGCATGGCCAAAAAAAAAACTACTACTAAATGCACTTTTTCAAGCCATATGTGGCCCCACAGATTATGATACTGTCCCCTCAGAGAATAACACCACCAGCCCCTACCACTTCCACCCTAAGAATAATAATTGTCCCAGGGTGATATGGCTGATGCCAAGTACCCTCAACCTTACTCTGCACCCTCCAACAACTAGGTTCCTGGAGATCCTGAATGAAGGCCTAGGGAGCCATCGCCAAGCCTTCTTCTGGTTCCAGTGGACACCTCTTGATGACAAAACAGTCAGAGGAAAGCCCTTTGCACAAAGGTGAGTTGCTTAAATTTTTTTTTGTTTTTTATTAAATGATACACTGAAAGTATAAAAGTTGCCTAGGTACAAACCAGTTATAGAATAATGCATACAAATGTGCTACAGACTACATGTGACAATTCTGTTTAGCTTCTATTTTGATGATTTTATATCAGTATCCAAAATGACAAACTCCAGCATTTTTTCTTAACCCAGTCGTGCATGATTGCAATTCCTGAGGTAAACAGTGTCCACTACCAACAACCCTGCATGTAAACTAAATCCTCTGAGAAGAATTCAGATATTTATACTCCCCATACAATACAATGGAATTCATAACTGTAATCAGGTACTATAGATTTCATTTAAAAAAATGGAAATGAGCCCTTATAATACTTCTACATCTGTATATGTAATTTTAGCCCACAAATAGGGCCTCTCAAAATCCTTTGACTTGTAAAGTATGGTTTAAGGCAATTTTTAAAATAATTTTCTGCATTCAGATAAAAATTCTTGGTTAATCTGTAAGGACTGAACCCTGACTAGCACCAAAAATAAAATCAAGTTTCAATACTTTCCAAAAGCAGCACAGAATCTATACCCTGAGAAGAACGCCAATTCTGTCAACTACAGCCCTTATCACCTTCCCTGTGGAAAATGTTTAAGCTAAATGTTGTCAGTGTACAGGCGCCCATGCAGTTTTGTTCTGAATACACCTTATAATTTGTGCCAATCAGGTGTCTACTATAATAGTTTGTTGTTTTTCAGTGACATCAGTCTGAAGACTCCACATTATAAAAATGTCAATGAATATCAAAGTAGCATTTTAGAGATGGCACTATAAGAGCTCTTACTATTTTTCTACCCCAAGAATAAAAATCGACATTTAATAAGACACTCAGAGCCCATACAAGTAAGGGTTGGCCCTTTCACAGCTCGTCTTGTAATTGCACAACTGAAGGCCACATGGAGGTTAAACAATGCCATCTTTTAAAAGGTACTTTCTGGTATTTCTCATAAAGCCTGTCTCTTCATGTTTATTCCACATTCTTCACGTAATAAACTCTTTGTTTTACTTACAGCAGAATTAAAAGAATTATTCCCCCCCACACGCCTTTTAATTAAATCTTCTAGGTGAAGCCAAACTGTCTAAGGAAAGAAAAAGTACGTCGTTACCAAGTTTTAAACGTTCAAATTTAGGAAGTAATTCAGATATTTAAACCTAATTATAAATGGTTATCTGAAAAATAGCTAGCTCCACCCCCGAAAACAATCAAACTTTATAGGAATTATAGTTTTTTCTAGTTTTGGTGTTCTTTAAAATTTTTTTTTAAAAAACATGAATGAATTTTCCTATAAATCCACATAATTCCAGCCTGAAGGAAATTTAATTAATGTGCCATGGTAAAGAACAGACCAGGGAATTCCCTGGCAGTCCAGTGGTCAGGACTCAGTGCTTTCACTGCTGGGGGCTGGGTTCAATCTCTGTTTGGGGAACTAAGATCCTGGAAGCCATGTGGTGCAGCCAAACAAAGAACAGAGCATATGGCTATAAAGACCTGATTTTTTTTTTTAGAAGAATTTATAGGGTACTAAAAAACCCTTTCATTTCTCAAAACTTTAGGGGCTTTTAAAATCTTCCTAAAAACAACACATTTTCTTTCAAGTCAAATCTGGTAAGCTGGATGACAGAGTTAGCTTTTATTCACAAATGCAGTAAAACACAAGGGGCTAAAGGTTTTGCAGAAACTCACATTTCCACAAAGTACAAATATTAGTGATGAATTCTGGTAACATTAGGAGAATAAATAAGTTATTTAATGCATACAAGTTTATAAAAAAACGCCCCACATGGAAATGTCATCTCTTCATTGTGGGAGAAGCGTGCAGGTTTTCAGTGTTAGCGCTCCTCCCCTGCTCCTTCTGTAGGTGGTCCTCTGCAATGAACAGAAGCAAAGGTCAGTACTCATCCCAAGTAAAAATGGGCAGCAGGCAGACTTATCTACATACATTATAGGATGTTATATATTTAATATTGTGTGAGTTTTTTAGATGGCTTAGGACAATAAAAGGGGTTTTTTTTTAAACCCTATTGAAGAAATCAGAAATGTTTAGTACTAGGGACTCACTCTAATTTTTTATTTTTTTTTAAGTGAATAGAGTATACCCTGGAGTAAACCCATGGATAAGTACTTACAAACTTACACTGTATGTAAGGAATGGAATTCACAAGAAAGGACTGTATTCAATTAGTATTTTGAGGGATGCCAAAGCTCAACTAAAAAGAAAAAAAACAAAAACAAAAAACTTTTCTTCGAATAGAAATCCTCCCAGCAGCACCCTCTTGCGGCAAGAAGAAAACTAGCATGGTTTACAACTTCCTACCAAAATCAGAAAACCCTCCGAGAAATTGCAGAAAATGTTCTTTAGCCAAAAACAAGAAAGTTCCATGCAGCTTCAGAGGAGCCCAGAGCCTCTGTGACCACACACTGTGCTCCAGAATAGTAAAGAAAGGGCCCTAGTTATGTCTGCTCCATTTCTTTTGTCCTGGGGGAGAGGGGAGCAGGCAGAAGTATTCTCGATTAAAAGAACCTAAAGAGACTTAACATCCAATGCGACAAAAATGCAACGCACAGGGACTTCCCTGGTGGTCCAGTGGTTAAGAATCCACCTTCCAATGCTGGGGACATGGGTTTGATCCCTGGTCGGGGAACTAAGATCCCAACCAGGGAACTAAGATCCCATATGCCATGGGGCAACTAAGCCTGCGTGCCACAACTAGAGAGCCCACGCACCACAATGAAGACCCAGCGCAGCCAAAAAAAAAATGTGATGCACAAACTAAATTCCTAAGAAAACATGAACACCCCAACCCTAACCCCCAATTCCCCAAACACTCTTTACAAGTAAAAAAACAAAACCTTTTTAATGACCATTTTGATAACAGGAGACAAAAAAATTACAAATTTAGACAAGTTGTTAGAAATATGCAATTGTAGCACCAAAAATGCACACTAGATTTGCTAATTCTGAGGACAAGTTGCTGTACACACAGTCTTGCTAGTCCAGAGCAGCCCCTCATCCTCAGAGGCAGTGCAGAGTGCTAACACTACCACAGGTCTGGAAAATTCATCCCCCTCAGTGTTAGGCAACTTTGCTGGAAGAACAAGATCAACAATATCCTTAGGGCAAAACCATTTTAGGTTTTCTATCAAAGTGTCATAAGAGAGTGAAGTATGTCACTCATGTACTTCATAGATGTGCAATAATGTTGAGCTGATAATGATTTTCTCTATTATAAAATATCTGGGCTTTTATTTATAGCAAAAACTACCTTGCTTTCAATATTACAAGCACTAATATCAGCAGCATTAATGAACTGGCTACCATTTCAAAGGTGAGTGTGCCTGTTATATAAACCCTCTTCATTTTTTTTGTACTCTGAAAGCTTTAATAAAAGAAGTGCTTTCATGATGGCAGGCTTTGGACTTATCTTCAAATAAAAGAGAATTTAATTTTAGTGTTTTATATTTCAGCTGGATGACTTTGTGTAGATAGAAGGTATATAATCTGAAGAATAATTATTTTAATACCTTTATAACTTCTCGATGTTGTCAAATAAAACTTATGTATCTTTCACACAATAAGCTGGAGTTGAGAAAGTAAATGGAATGCCTAAATGTGTTACTGAAACTGCAATTTGGGGCTAACAATTCTTCACAATTCATTGCACAAGGAGGTTCCTGTTGTGTCAGTAACATTTTTGATGATCAAGAAAAATAATTTGCAATATCACTGTTCTCCTATTAGTGCACTCATTCTCCTTTCTGAATCTTCCACAGAATAGGTACCCAAAGCTTTGTTGACTTGAACTCAAATCTTTGATGTCTCTGGCACTTTATACAGACAGGAGCCAAGGTAACCCAAGGACTCTTGCATCCTCTCTAGCACACCCTGCCCCCACCCACCCAACTGGAACTAAAAATACCAACGTCATGGGTTTGCTGTGTTAACATGCGTTAATGTGTACAATATCCACTGGTGACAGTTAAAGAGAAACTGGCATTATCATATATTCTTGGCAAGCATGTAAAATGGTAAAGCCTTTTTGGAGGGGAATTAAACAATATCTACTACATTTTTTAATATGCATATATTTTGAACCAGCAATTCTACTTCTAGGCATCCACATAAGAAAAATACTAATGCTACCCTGCAATACTATAAAAGCAAAAAATTTAAAACATACAAAAGTAGGACTTCCTTGGTGGTGCTGTGGTTAACAATCCACCTGCCAACGCAGGGGACACGGGTTCAATCCCTGGTCCGGGAAGATCCCACATGCCACGGAGCAACTAAGCCTGTGCTCCACAACCACTGAAGCCCGAGAGCTCTAGGGCCCACGTGCTGCAACTACTGAGCCCACGTGCTGCAACTACTGAAGCCCACACGCCTATAGCCCGTGCTCTGCAATGAGAAACCACCACAGTGAGAAGCCCGCACAACACAACTAAGAGTAGCCCCCGCTCACCACAACTAGAGAAAGCCCACACACATCAACGAAGACCCAATGCAGCCAAAAAAAAAAAAAACAAACAAACAAAAGTAGATCAGTAAAGAGTGATTAGCAATAGTACTATGGAATACTACAAAAAGAACGAGGTAGAAGCAGATCTACATAAATTGATAAAACAAGTGAAAAAAGCAAACTGTGGGAAAATATGTACAGGAACAGTGCATATAAATTTAAATACGTAGAAATAACTCCTGAAGGACACCCACCAAGCTGCTAACAGCACTACCTTCTGTGGAGGGGAGGGAAATCAAGGCGTTAGGGAGAGGCAAAGAGGGAGGAGGTTAGAGGGAATTTCACATTATACTACTGATGTTTAGACATTTACTCTTGTACCGTTGTGTTTTGTTTTGTTTTTTAAGTTCTTGCCAAATAGTAGGCAATAATGACAGTTCCTTACCAATACTTGAAAAAGGAACTAAGAAAACTTCTCCATATTCTTTAAGTGGAAAGTGTACAGGAATGGCAATCAAGGGTGTTGACTCTGCTAAAAATGATCAGCTACAGGCTTTAGATGAGTCAATGAACCTCTCAGTCTTGGTTTTCTCAACTAAAATAAGACGGGAATGATTTCTTTTCCAATGTTCCATGGACTTAGAATTCTAAGATATATAGAAGGATAACTCCTAGTAAAGTCAGAACTAACCTTCAAGAGATCACCCTGATTCCCAAATATTTTGCTTTAAGATCTTAAGAGACAGAGTAAGTATTTAATATGATCAATGTATTTTTTTAAATATTCGCAATTATCTCAAAGGCCATTAAAGGCCTTTCTTTTTTTAAATTTATTTATTTTTTATTTATTTGTTTTTGGCTGTGTTGGGTCCTCGTTGCTGTTCACGGGCTTTCTCTAGTTGCGGCGAGCAGGGGCTGCTCTTCATTGAGGTGCACAGGCTTCTCACTGTGGTGGCTTCTTTTGTTGCAGAGCACGGGCTCTAGGCACGCAGGCTTCAGTAGTTGTGACTCAGTTGTGGGCTCAGTATTTGTGGCTCACAAGCTCTAGAGTGCAGGCTCAGTAGTTGTGGTGCACGGGCTTAATTGCTCTGCGGCATGTGGGATCTTCCCGGACCAGGGCTCGAACCCGTGTCCCCTGCATTGGCAGGTGGATTCTTAACCACTGCACCACCAGGGAAGCCCAACATGATCAATATTGCTCATGGCAGTTCAGGAAAACTGCAAAAGACAATTTGCACTTTAGATGTTTCTTAAAAGTTTACTTCAACAGTCAAGATTTATATTTGTTCTGCGACTTCCCTGGCAGTCCAGTGGTTAGGACTCCACGCTTTCACTGCCAAGGGTGCAGGTTCAAAAAAAAAAGATTTATATTTGTTCTGATAATCAGCTGCATGAGCCCCACCTATGACTATCCTTAAAAAGAGAGATCAACTCTCAATCACAGTTGGAAACACTGAGCTATAAACCATTCAATTTAGATTAACAAATTGAGGTCCTACTGCTGATATAATCAAAACAACTGAAACCTCATTGGAAGAGTGAGCATTCTTAAAAGAAATATGAGCTGTTCTCCTAAGAATTTATTTATAGATAACTACAACACTACCACAAAGAGTATTCCCCCCACCGCCTCAAAAAAAAGGAATCCTGAAAATGCAAAGGACAACACATAAACCTCTGACTGCTCTATCTATATTCAGCAATCTTGCCTTTTTTCAGTCTTAGAGGGGAAAAAATTGATAATGTGATAAAAAGCTCCTTCTTCAGTACGCTAAGGATCTAAGCTACTCCAAAGAGTACAAATCTATGTGAAAATCAAGTTTTTTAACACTTCTTTATAGAAATTATATCTAAGAATTTTGTCTAGCCATCTCCCCACCCCTCACAAGATTCTCCTTCTGAAAAGCATTGTTTTTTTGAGGATAAATAACACGGGCTAACTATATTGGATATAAATGGAATTAAACTTTGACTCAAAATCTTAGGAAAAACTGTTCCAAAGATAAAAACAGATAGGAAGAAAACATACTTGCTGATAGCTAAATGATAAGTCTCAGAAAACTCATACCCATTTGCTTTCTTCCATTAGGTTGTCTGCCAAGATTTGGGTTTGGAGGCTGAAGTGAAGACCCTTTCAGAAATGTATTTTGGATGTCATCCTTAGTTCCATGCAAGAAATGAGCTAAAATTCCATACAAAAGAGGTCTATAGCAGGAAGAAAATCAAAATCAATTCAATTTGAATAAATAGGAAAAGCTTAAAAGTATCTACTGTTTAAACGGTAGCCTCTGACACGAAAATAGCCAAGTAATTCACCAGACTTAAAAGAAAAAAGATGCATGGTTATTATCCAAATTGCAAACTTGTTCATCATGCCTTCTCAAATTTAAGCGTACCGTTTAACTCTAAAGACAATTTTAAAATCCAGAGAAAACTAACAAGTTAAACCTCACCTAAGCTGAAATACAATTTCAATCAATGCACAGGAATCAGCTTTTTTTTTTAAACTCCAAAGTCCAGTATAAGATTTCCCACTACCTAACATGGTCTGATACAAAACAACTATTCAATATATACTTATTGGATTAATAAATCCTTGCCTGGGTTCAAATCCTGGCCCTGCCACTTGACTTCAGCAAGATTCTTAACGTCCCCAGCCTCAGAAATGTTTCTTCCTCTATAAATGAGGATAAGCATAGTCCCTACCTCATAGGGCAGCTATGGACAAAATGAGTTAATAAATGTCAAGTGCTTAGAACCATACCTGGCACATATTAAATGGTATATAAATGCAAGCTATACAGGAGTCGGGTAAGAACTAGTATTTTAAAAGCTACTTTACAGTTTACAAAACACTCTTCTCTCTCTTCATTTTATCTTTACCTTGTGATATCATAATCATCATCTCCAATTTATAAATGAGAAAACCACAGCTCACTGAGGATTTGCTAGAGATTGCTTAGATAGTCAACAAACTTTACACTTGAACCCCAAGTCCCATATGCTTTTCCTTACAGCATGCTTCCTGGAGATTTACATTAGTGCCCTTGCACCAATGGAGGCTGCTCTGATGACAATAAAGAGTGGTTTTCCCTTGTTTCCAATATCACAGTTGAAAATATCAATTTAATGGATTGTCTTTTTGAGATAATCCATCTACTTATTAGCAGGTGTGATGGTTCAAAGTATGACATCCTTTCCCTTCAAAAGGTGGAGTCGAACTGCTCTCCTCTTGAGTGTGAGCTGAACTCACTTCTCAGGAACTGAGTAACTAAGGCATTAAGTGACAGCACTTGCAACTTCAGAGTCTAGGTCATAAACAGCATTGCGGTCTCCTCCTTGCCTTCTCTCTTGGTCATTCTCTCCGGGGTAAGTCAGTTGCCATGTCATGAGGACACTCAAGCTGTCCCATGGAAAGGTTCATGTAGTGAAGAACTGAGGCCTCCGACAAGCAGCCATGTGAATGTGCCACATGGAAACAGATCCTCCAGCTCCAGCCAAGCCTTCAGATGGCTGTATCCCTGGTCAACATCTTAACTGCAATCTCATGAGTGAGACCAGCCACAGAAGCCACACCCAGATTCCTCTCCACTGATAATACATGTCTGTTGTTTTAAACCACCAACTTCTGGGGTAATCTGTTATACAGCAATAAATAACCAACTACACACAAAAGCAATTTTTCCATACCACAAAGAAACCAAGAGAGTGAGTTTCTCTATTTAATAAGATGCCTCAGCTCTTATAAAAGCTTCATACAGGAATATAAAATAGGTCTCTTTGTCTACTTTAAACCATTGTTTCCCAAAGTGTTAACTGGTCAAAGAAGATTTTTAAATTAAAAAAATTCTGTTTTCCAAATTTACAATAAAATTTACTTAAGATTTAAAATTTTTAAGACATATTAGAAAATATAAAACTACCACATTTAACCTGCAGCTTCATGAACATTAAGGTTTCTTTTTTCAAAAATCCTACTTAGTATTTTTTGTTTGTTCGTTTGTTTGTTTTTTTGTGGTACGCAGGCCTCTCACTGTTGTGGCCTCTCCCATTGCAGAGCACAGGCTCCGGATGCACAGGCTCAGCGGCCATGGCTCATGGGCCCAGCTGCTCCGTGGCATGTGGGATCTTCCCGGACCGGGGCACAAACCCGTGTCCCCGGCATCGGCAGGTGGACTCTCAACCACTGAGCCACCAGGGAAGCCCCTACTTAATGTTTTTAAAGTACAGCTTCACAATGCCTTATTTGCAATTCTGAAAAACAAAAAACTCTGAAAACTAATTTTCTTCATAAATTTGACACAAACTCATTTGGTGGCATGGCTTGACCTAATATAAGGTTATTATACACTTTATCCTACTTTTTGTGAAAATTCTTAAGTTTCACTGAAAAATATTAATGTGCCTATTAATGCTACTTCAGACTTCCACTGGAGCCTACACCATATATGGACCACATTACTTTTTAAAATCTGAAAACTTTTCAATGGAAATGTTTTAAAGCAACATTTGCTTTCAGAAAGCAAACTACTGGCAGCGTGACGGGACAGACGCCTCCTGAACTGCACGGCACAGGTCGTGAGGACAGACAGGCGCTACTGCACAGGCCAAATTGATGAGACTCGCAAAATGACTGGTGGAGAAGTAAGGAGCCAGAAGTGCACGTGAGCTCTCAGGTGAAGACCTGAATGGCTGTATGAGGAAGCTACGAGGGGGTCTTGAAGAGATGAAAATAATGGACTTGATATTTGGACACACAGAGTTTGAGATGCCAGCAGAAATGTGGGCCTGTAATTCACAAGCTCTGTAAGATTTAAAGCAGAGTCACCAGCATGGAGACATCATTAAAGACTCAAGACTACATAGAAAAGTGGGCAGGGGGACAAGAGGAAAAGAAAGTTAAGGACAAAACTTGGGGGAGAGTGCCCACAATTTAAAGGAACCCTAAAGGAGGCAATGAAGAAACTGTGACGACCATTAGGAAGACAGAAAAACCAAGACAGTAAAAGGTCATAAAAGACAAATGACAAGAAGTGTTTTAAGGAAGAGTTGTCAATGTTACAAAACACTGCAGAAACTCAAGTAAAGCTGAGCTTCTCAAATTGGAAATAGATATATACCCACTCTTAGTGCTAGGGGCCTGGTACAAAGTACAGGTGGCATATGATCCCAGAAGACTAATTTTACACAAAGATTTGAGGGAGAGTTCAATTTAATTGGCATGTCATTTAAAACATTTTAATGGTAAAAATAATTATATCATAAAGTAGAATGAAAAAATTCAATAAACCTTTTAGAAAGAGGAAACATGAGACTTCAAAGAAATTTCTTACTAGGGGAAAGGTGCTTTGTCTATGTTCCCAGGCCTCCTAGGTACAATTTTTTCTGCCATTCAGGGATCCTCTAGAAAAAGTTTAAGAAACACTAAAGTAGGAAAAAAACTAAGAAACTACTAGAAAGTGGTCACTCTTTTTCAAGAGCATAGTTTCAGTAAAAACGGTGAGGGGAGAATTTAAAATGCAGAGAAGGCAAAAGAGGGGGTAATAACAAAATGAAAACAGGGGGTTGATCTTCACTAAGTTCAGTGATAAAAAGGAGTTAAGAGGTTTTCTTGGGGAGGGGAGATTTGAGTACATTCCCAAGTTGAAGTGAAGGAAGCAGTGAGGAGGAAGAGTTAAATGTGAGGAAGAAAACAATTGACAGAGCAAAGCCTCAGGTAAAAAACAAAAGGATGGATCAAGAAGCCGAGAGACGTGACCCTTAGGATAAAGCAGGGGTGCTCAGTCCTCTGAAACCACAGGCATTTAGCACCTACTCACAGCTGCACACCGCAGACGTGTGCTAGATACACACTGGGCCCAAATAAATACCTCCTGAATTAAAATGAAATAAAACCACTGCTATGCAATTATGACTCCAATACAACAATATCTGAAAACTTATTTTTTTTAAAAACTTCTTACATTGTATTATCCTTTGATTCTTCAAATGCATTTAGTTCACGGATGAGAAACTGTCTGTCCAATGGAACTATGGGTTGACCAGATTCTGGGGGGAAAATCATAAAACACTGAGTCTTTATTAATGTAAAAAGTAAATAGGATTTTGATAAAAACCACACTTACGAGGTATACACATTTTTCAGATTTTAGAAGAATGATGGCACACGCCAAGGCAGATGCAACTGTATGTGATTTTATGACTTTCAGAATAGCTACTTTGTTAAATGCATATTTTAATACAGTTTAACATAAATTTATTTTTTAAATCCCCCAGTTTTGAGTTGGGAAAATATTGTTTCTATATACTAGACTTCAGAAGTCCTATTTTCTAAGAAGCCTGTAAATTAAATACATGACAGTGCTGATATCCATTTGGCGGCAATAAATCTAAAAGTACAATAAACACTAATGTGAAGTGCTGGCAAGGATACAGGGCAACTGGAACCCTCATACTCTGCCGGCAGGAGAACAAAATGCTGCATCCACTTATAAAGGTAAGCATACACTTACCACACACAACCCAGCAATCCCACTCTTAGCTCTTTACCCAAGAGACATGAAAACAACGTTCGGCCAAACCTTGTAAATGAATGTTTTATAGCAGCTTGACTCATAATTGCCAAAAACTAGAAACAATCCAAATGTCTATCAACTGATAATAGATAAATCAATACAGCCATACAATGGAATGCTATTCGGAGGGGAAAAACAACAGCATGGTCTCAAATGTGTTACTGAGTGAAAGGAAAAAGATTCAAAATGCTACATCCTGCATGGTATCACTTATATGACGTTCTGGAAAAGGCAAATGATAGGTACAGAAAACAACAGATCAGAGGTTGCTAGGGGTTTGAGGGTAGGAGAAGAGGTTGTCTACAAAGGGACACAGGGAATTTTTTGAGGTGATGGAAACGTTCTATATCGTGATTGTGATTGTGGTGGTAGTTACACAACTGTATGAATTTGGTAAAATCCACAGAACTATATACTAAAAATCGTAAAGAATCTATGTTAATTTTACCTCATTTTTTGTTTTAAAAAGCCAAGACACTGTAGAAACTTGACTATGTCATTATATTCCATTCTAGGTAAGCACAAGCCCAAGACATCTAATTGATGATATTTTCATATTCTTTTCTGATTATTAATGTATTATACAGCCATCTATAACAAACTGAAGAAAGTGAAGATACTGATATTGAAGATCTTTAAACCAATAAAAATCATCAGTCTGTATTCAGTTAAGGTATTAACATTCAGTTAACATTAAATAAAAGATCTAGAATATTAACAAAAGATCTATCGAATGGAAAGTTCCAGCATCACAAATAAGGAATCCATTCTCTCTTCCAAAATCCACTTCATGATCTCTTTTCTTTGATGAGGCATATCTCCAAGGCACCAAACAGTCTTAAAGCACAGATTACACCTTGAACAAGGGAATCAAGTTATGTACATGCAAGGTGTTTTTGATCATCCTCCCAACCTCATCTCCCCCAGCCCAGAGGCAACGCTGATCCTGACTATTGTGCATATTCTTCCAGTTCTTTTGCTTTCTTAAGAAATAAAATTTAACAGATAAATTTCTTTTTAACTGTTGACTCCCGCCCCTCAATACCATTTCTCTCCCTCCCATCAGTAGAATGAGTTTGGAGTTTACCTTCCTAATCCTTTTCTTTTTTTTTTTCTTTTTTTTTAATTGAAGTATAGTTGACCTCTTCTTTCTTTTTTTATTTAAGTATAGCTGGTTCACAATATTATATTATATTAGTTTCAGGTGTACAACACAGTGATTTGAAATTTCTATAGATTATCTAATCCTTTTTAGATATCATGCTTTCAAATACATTTGTATACAGTGCCTGATCAATACATGGTAGCAATATTTTGAGGCTTTATCTCCCCATGTTTTATATTTTTTAATAAAGAATATATATTAAATCTGTGTGTATTTTTAAAGCATATACATAGAAAAAAGACTGACAGCACATAGGGTAAAATGTGAAGAATTGTTTATTCTCAATACCAGTAAACAAGTATTTATTGTCAGCGCCAGGAATTATGGATGATTTTTCAAAGTATGCACCTAGTTTAAGTGTTTATTGAGTTATTTTCCCCTATAATACAATAAACCTCACGAGCACTTGTTCAAGCTATGGAAAGAGCCCATGGGAGTTTTATGTTCCAGTCATGTCCCAGATGATACTGTTTGGTAATGGAATTAGATTTCTAGGCTAACCACTTTCTGAGAATTGGGAGAAGGGAAGAGGCAGATTTCATATCAGGTAACTAACAATAAATAACCTCTTACCTGCTATGAGGACAGACGCTGTATACTTATATTTGTTGAATTCCAAATACTCCCGAATTAATTCATTAATTAGAAGGTTTTCATGAGACAATGATGGTCGAGGTTCACTTTCATCATCAAGAGCATTGAAAACTTCAGCTCGAATCCTTGCTTTTAAATGCCCTAATACTCCTCTTTTTTCCAAGGTGTCCTTTAAAACTGTTAAATATAAAATATCAATGCTTCAGTTACAGAAGAAATTTTGTCATTCTTAGCCAAACTCTGAAGAAAAATGCTTAAAAGGTAAATGGCATAACACGCACTTTCAACCTATACTCTATGACAAACTGAACAATCTTCACATTAGCTACCACAAGCCACATTTGTAATAAAAAATAAAGTTCCTGAGTTGCGATGATTTACTATTTTAATATATTTAAGCAAATTCAAATTTATCCTTCCAACATCATCACTGTCAGAGGCTATAGACTGATACACATTCTTTAGTGAAGAAGAAAAGGGGGAGAGAAATATACTTAGCCTACTGGGACCTGAACTTATCTCCCAGTGTCTCATATCTTTTCAAGAATGGTTGTCACTGCAGACAGGTTCTGTATGTCACTAAAACCCTCTGGTCCAGAAAGTAGATGATTAAAGATAACAAGTACACTCCAAAAAGGAAGGACTATGTCGTGCCCTTTGTATAAAAACTGATACCCAGAACCCTTGGGAAATGGCCCATTCTGAACAAAAAGGTGGGCTTTTGTTCTGGGGGGGTTGTTTTTTAAAGGCAATTATGAGTTAATTCCTTTAAACAGTAAGATTTTGAAATTGTAAGCCTACTTAGAAATCTAACATGTAACTTTATCAATGTCATCTCAAGGAATCAGGGATATATATGCTGAATGTAATCTAACTTCTTGATAAGCAAGGGTCATTATTACAAATATCAGTAGTTATGATAATGAGATTTAGCTATAAATACTAATATGGATAGGGCTGAATTGGCATCATCCCTTGCAGTGGTCTGGAACCTTTTTTTTTTTTCTCACGTTGTCCTTAATAGCTAAATAACACTCCAGAGAATTAACACATTTCACCCATAGTGCCTAGAATAGAGAGCTGCCTAGTGGCATTATAATACTGTGCTGTATACTATTAGTGTAATAAATATAGTTTAATACTGTATTATGCTATAAGTAAGTACACCCCAATAATGACAATTCAGAAAGGGAGCCCAGGGACTTCCCTGGTGGCACAGCGGTTAAGAATCCACCTGCCAACACACGGGACACGGGTTTGAGCCCTGGTCCAGGAAGATCCCACAGGCCACGGTGCAACTAAGCCCGTGTGCCACAACTACTGAGCCTGCACTCTAGAGCCCGCAAGCCACAAGTACTGAAGCCCACGCGCCTAGAGCCCATGCTCCGCAACAAGAGAAGCCACTGCAATGAGAAGCCCACGCACCGCAACTAAGAATAGCCTCCGCTCACCGCAACTAGAGAAAGCCCACGTGCAGCAACGAAGACCCAATGCAGCCAAAAATAAAATAAAATAAAATAAAAGGAGCCCAGGGAGTGTATCCAAGTAGGCATGGACATGAAATTTTTTTAAGCTTTGATAAACAACAAAAACCTGAGTCAGGTTTTGTTGATTAAAGAGATACAATCTAGACTAGACTTTAACCTTTCTTGGCCCTTATATTTAGATTCATCCCCTCAACCTTTTTTGCAGGTGTGTTAAGAGTACTTATCATCCAGTCAGACTGTGTAACAGGCCCATAAAAGGAAGGTACAGCTTTATTATGTTGGGATCATAACTGAACACCTGTTCTCCAATTCCATCTTTAGAAATTAGACGGAGAGATTTTTCCCCCCCAATTACTCTGTATTTGCACACAGCACAGCCTCAAACTCAGCAAAGAAAGGAGAATTAATGAAGCTGGAGTTAGGAAACCCAGCATGTCTCATCACTACCTCAGCGGTAGATCACTAACTCCTGCCTCACTTGTCTTCTCCAACATGAGTTCTATGTCTCAGAGGTAGAACCAAGTAAGGGGGAAAAATGTGAGGTGAAAGTGCTTTAAAAAGGTGAAAGCCCATATAAGATAATTGATTGGCAAGCATTTTCAATGGGTTTCTCTTGAACACTAAGTATATTCAGAGCTGACGAATGCAGGAAAAGCATAAAGGGCTCCCTACATCTGTGTAGGACATTCCTTGTCTAGAGAGTTCTAGGGTTCCATATCATCCTGATATGCCCTCTATTATCATGTTTATTAAAACACTGTACCATGACAATTTCTTTGGAAAGAGCTTCTTAACCTGGTTTATATTCCAAAGTATCTTTAAATCCTCAGAAGTTGCATGCAATAGTATAGGTGATATGTGTTTCCTGGGGAGAGAGTTCACCAATTCATGTCAAGTCTGTCCTTGTGGATAGAGGTATGCCTTTTTAATGATTGTTCATCAGTCCTGGGCCGGAAATATACATTTAGATCAATAATTCCTGAATGATATTCTCAAATCATACTCTCCCCACCAAATCTCTAAGAATCACTGATTTAGAGCCTAAATTCCCTGAAAAATGGAACTGGTTTTACTAGGGGGGCAGCAGTATCACTCAGTAACTAAGACCTGCAGGCCTGGTGCAGCATCTCTAGGTTCTCACTCTGCCTCTTTATAGCTAAATTACTTTAGTCGATCTATTTCACCTCTCAGCGCTTCAATTTCCTAATCTATGAAATGGGCATAAGGTTCATACACAGAATAAATTAGGTAACACAGGGGCTGGGCTGTGCCTGACACATAAGGCTCGACGACTAATAACTATAATTACTATTACTTGTTTGGACATTTGCGTCAAAACTAACGATGTACAAATGTTCTCAGCTTAAGGACTCGAACCTTTGTGGAACTTTTCCTAAAAACACAGGAGAATGGCCAAGCCAGACACCTTTCTACCTCCACTTTTTCCCAATGGAAAATCGCGACCCACCTCGCAGGTGGTTGTAAGGACGCAATGAGATAAGCAAGCAAATGGTTTAGGATTGTGCTGAACACCAACAATGGTGGTTTAGACATTGTAATCATCAGCCCAGGGGGAAAGGCCCGGCCCATGGCCTCGCCCCCGCCGAGGTCCAGAAGGATGCGCCAGAGCCCCAAGGTGCAGAACTATAGACCTCTCAGGTACCTGGGGATCCTGGGACTCCTCCTCCAGCTCAAAGCCGGTTTAAACACTGTCCCTATGCAACTACATCCCCTCAGGGCCCCCGCGCGGCGGCCACCACACCCTCTGGACGCTCCGCAGGCCCTGACGCCACAGAACGACCCACGGAAAGGCTGACTAGTGTTCCGCGCACCCTCATTTCGTCCCATCCTTTTCACAGGCTGAAGGCCGACAAAGTTCAGCCGGTAAGCCTCCCATTCGCACTCACCCGCCTTCAGCTCGGCAACAGTAGCCATTTTTCAACGGCCCACAAGGGCGTGCCTAGGCCGTGCGCACGCGCAGCTCCGCCCCGCTCCGCGGCGTGGCCTGTAGCCAACAGGCCCTCCGCTCTCGCCGCGCCTAGTCCCGCCCCTCTTCGTTTACGCTCTCCGTGGTTGGATGGGGTGACGGTCCAGAGAGACCCCACCAATCAGCGAGTGCACTAGGCGGGCCCTGCTGAGGGAGGAGGGAGGGTGAGCCCGGGCTGAGGCAGGTTGGAACCTTACCAGGAGTCTTGCTGGCACCGTAGGGCTTAACTTTAGCCTTCATGATTTGCCCACCGCTCACCTCTGCAGCCTCAAGTACTAATTGTTAATAGTTACCAGGTATTAAACTTGAGATTGCATCAGAATCACCTGGAGAACTTGTTAAAACAGATTTCTGGGCCCCACCCCTGGAGTTTCTGATTCAGTAAATCTGGGGTGAGGTCCGAGAATTCCATTCTAACAAGTTACTAAATGATGCTGATGCTGCTGATCTTGGGGATAACACCTTGAGAACCAGTGTATTAAGGGCTTACTATGAATGAGCCTGACACTCTTATAAGTGCTTTACATGCATTGACATTGATTTCTCTATTACTACTACGTTTCACAAAGGAGGAAACTGTTTGAAGACTGCAGAGGCGTAAACAAGATCACCAGCAAATGGTGGAGGTGAGATTTGAATCCAGGCCTCTTGCTCTTCAAAGCCTGTTCTCTCCACTGGCGCTTAATACTGGGCAGTGCACATAAGGAATCCAAGAGCTATTTGTGAAGATGATTGATGAACGAATAAGCTCTAGCATCCCAAGGAAATGAAGAAAAAGGAACAAGGGAATAATGTACCCCGAACTGAGTGTGAGGTTCTATGATTCCAATTGTATTTCCAGAAAGGTCAACATTTTTGACCTAGAACACTGCCTTTTAAACTACTAGTCTTAACCCAATAGTAGATTTTGAAATCTATTAGCATATCCCAATGAACATATTTTCAATGAAATGGAATGGAACAAATAGAAAACATAGAAGTATCGTTTTTGAAACTTTTGTTTCAGGTCTATATGTGTGTTCTGGTTCCTGGTGTATTTCTTAAAGTGGATGGCAGTGAAAAAAAGCTTCACAGCCATTGTAACCTAGAGGAACGCATTCCTATTCCAAACTCAATTCATTTTGACCTCGTGGGACACAGATCTGTTCTGTAACCTTAGAACGGTGCTATCCTGTTGCACTTCCCTATTCTGTAAAGCCCACAGTGCCTGAAATCCTAGCCAGCATCTGAAGAGATTTATAAGGATTAACTAAATTCCGTAGGCAGAATGTTTGAGCTCTTTGGAAAAAGCATTTGTGAATATACTGATGAGGAACTCAGAGAGAGAGAGGCAAATAATAATGATTAATAGTGGTAATCATACAATAACTATTAACCTCCATTGCCACTCTGTGTGTGGCAGGCCCTGCTCTTAAAACTCTACTTTAAGTCCTCACCAACAGCCCTATGAGATAGATACGCATAGAGCAGTCGTCTAAAGTGAAATCTCATTTAAAATTGTAGTGATATTGGGTAATACACTGTGTTGGTGATGATGTGGTGAAACAGGTATTATTAAGATGTTACGGAAACACCAGAACGAACTTTTTGGCCAACACAATGCCATACCTAGCTGGTAGGCAAGGAGACTGGCCCCACCTTCTCAGAAGGCTGTTTGGCATACCTAAACAACCTTTCACATCCTTGCCCCATCAATTCTAGTTCTAAGACTATATCTTACAGTTATACTCATACCTGATTATAAAGGATATGTGTATAAGAATATTCATTGTAGCACTGTTTGCAGTAGACAAAAATCTATATATACCTATGGGAATGGCTGAAATAAAAACAACTTACAATGACAATACCAAATGCGGGTGAATTGGCATATATTGCTGGTAGAAAGACAAAGTGGTACAGTCACTTTGGAAATCAGTTTGGCAAGTACTTAAGTCAAACATGCACTTACCATACAGCCCAGTAATCCCACTCCTAGATGTTTACCCAAGAGAAATAAAAACTTATGTCCACACAAAAACTAGTATGCAATGATAGCAGATTTATTCGTGATTGCCCCAACTGGAAATGACCCAATGTTTTCCAGCTGGTGAATGGATATGAACTAGCTGTGGTATATCTGTACCATGGAATATAACTCAGAAATAAAGAGGAACCAAACACTCATACACACAACAATATGGATGAATCTCAAATGCATTGTGCCTAGTGAAAGCAACAAGGCTCAAAGGCTGCATCCTGTATGATTCCACTTATATGACATTTTGGAAAAGGGAAAGTCCTTTTGGGCAGGGTACAGAAAGCAGATCAGTGGTTGCCAGGGGCTGGGGATGAATGAAGGGGATGACTGTGTATAAAGATGCACTAGGGAGACTTTTGGAGTGATGAGATTGTTCTGCATCGTGGTTGTGACTACATGATTGTATATGTTTATCAAAATTCATAGAGCTGTACACTACCGCATGTATACCTCAATCATCTTGACTTTTAAAAAATAACTGGAAATAACAATATCATCAGTAGGGGGATTGGTTAAGTAAATTAAGGTAAATGAAATACTATGCAGTCATTCCAAAGAAGAGGGAGCTCTAAACATATATATGTAATTATCAGAAAGATGCATAGACAGAAATTTTTAAAAGCACGGTACAGGAGACTGTGTGTAGTATGTCACCAATGGTCTAAAGAAAGGGAAAATACTATTTGTTTACCTATGAAACCATTCTCCATATAATTAAAAAACTCATCCTTCTCTGTGATGACCTAGATGTGGGGGGAGAGGAGGAGGGAGGTCCAGGAGGGAGGGTATATAGGTATGCATATAGCTGATTCACTCCTTTGTGCAGCAGAAACTAACACAACATTGTAAGGCAATTTTACTCCAATAAAAAAAATTAATACATAAAAATAAAGAGAGGGAAGCTTGGGGCAAAAAAAAACCCCAAAACCCAACTCATCCTGAAACTGTGCCTCATAGGATTAACAGAAACTGGTCACTAATAGAAATTCTTGAGGTTATCTAACAGCTTGCTTAAAAACCCCTCTGCTTGTAGCCCACCTTCACTAGGCAAGCTTGCCTTAATTATTTTGTTCAAATTGCATAGGCAGCAAGCTTCATGAAGCCTAAACAATAAAATGTTTGCCTGAGTTGATTTCCAGGAACTTGGAGTCAGCTGTGTCTTGTTCAAGCTCAATCAGGCTAAGACTGGTTGGGACCACCAACCCTAAAACTGGGCCTGTGCGGGTGTCTGATGAATAACCTTTTGATGTCAGAGGGCCAAAAATGCCACCCTCGGATCGTGCTAAGTGCCTCCATTTTTGAACATACATCCCATGAAAAAGCGTGTAACTCAGATATGTCTGTGTAGAACAGTGATTACCTCACATTTTCCCTACCTCCAATCACCTTTCCCCATACCTAAGACCAACCTTCTTTTTTTAATTAACTAATTTATTTATTTATTTTTGGCTGCGTTGGGTCTCCGTCGCTGCACGCGAGCTTTCTCCAGTTGCAGCGAGCGGGGGCTACTCTTCGTTGCAGTGTGCGGGTTTCTCATTGCGGTGGCTTCTCTCGTTGCAGAGCACGGGCTCTAGGTGCGCAGGCTTCAGTAGTTGTGGTGCGTGGGCTCAGTAGTTGTGGCGCACGGGCTTAGTTGCTCCGCGGCATGCGGGATCTTCCCCGACCAGGGCTCGAACCCATGTCCCCTGTACTGGCAGGCGGATTCTTAACCAGCGTGCCACCAGGGAAGCCCCATCTTTCTTCTTTATCCCATAAATATCTCAAGCCCCTCTCCTGCAGAGAAGTGGATCTGAGATTTGTTCTCCTGTCTCTTCACTTGACTACCTTGTAAATAAACCCTTTTTTTTTGCTGCAAACCTTGGCACCTCAGCATTTTGGCTTGTGGCACATCAGGCAAACAAACCTGGTTCAGCAATAGCTATACATAGCACACATCTGAAAAGTTATACAAGAAAGTACAAACAGAAATTGCCCCTGGGGAAGACTGGATAGCTAGGGGTCAGTGGTCAGAGAGAGACATTCTTTAATGCATAGAGTAATTTTGATTTAAATTTTTAATTTTGTGTATACATTACTGTGCACAACGAGCTGTGTGCAGGTGAAACTTGATAGCCCTCCTTTTGACCACATTAAGGGTCTTGACATGCTCAATTCTTGAAGTGGTGGTGGTGGGGTAAGTAACACCTCCCTTGACCAATGGGAGCCAGTGAATAATCCATGTCTCAGGTGGACATTTATGAGACATATTCTACATAGTTCCCTAGAGGGTCTCCAGTGGAATTAAGCCCTAGGTGCTCAGAGCAGTAACTCACCACTGCACCGGTCTCCCCTTCTTCCCAAGTTCACTGCCACAGTCCCCCCAACTCCAGTTTCTCAGAATTCTTCCCCTCAAAAAACTATTTCCAAAATAACTCCTTGTCTCAGATTTTGCTTTTTGGGTTAAACCAAGCTAGGACAATTAAAGGAAATACAGAGTTCTTGAACGATTCTTCATCATCACAATGAGGGGTTTCAGCTTCTTGACACAGGATCATTGCAACTGATCACCTCAAGTGCAATAAATGGCAGGTCATGAACTTCACGGAATCTGAATTCACGAGCTCTTATGATGACAAAATGGGAATTTTATTGTTGCAGCTCGCTTTTTTGTATGTTATCATTATGTAATATTGTACGCTGATGCAAATATTCAGTTGGCCAAAAGTTCATTCAGAGAAGCCGAACAAACTTTTTGGCCAACCCAATATATGTAACTGATGTGTACAGAGAGCATTCCAAACGAGGGAAGGAAGGGTACATAGAGGAAGGACCTGAGATGTCTTCTCAAACCACAGAGACTTGCTTTGGTGTTTTAATAATCTGGTTTCCGGGGTTGGCTGCCTCTTTCTGTAAATAAAGTCCAATTAGGACACAGCCATCGCCACTTTCTAATGTAGGGTCTGTGGCTGCTTTCATGCTACAAGAGTTGAGTAGTTGTAAGAGACCACTTGTAACGGGGTCCACAAGCATAAAATACTCAATCTGATCCTTTAATAAAAAGTTTGCCACCTCCTGACTTCTTGTTCTATGATTTTTCTAGGCAAAGAGTATATTATTAACATATGGACTATTATTATTTTCAGAGCAGTATCCATTAATAATAAACAGAGCAACCAACATTTATAAGCCCTTACTGTGTGCATGTTATTTCACGTCATCCTAAAAATAATGGGACTTCCCTGATGGCTCAGTGGTTAAGAATCCTCCTGCTAATGCAGGGGACACGGATTCTATCCTCTGGGAAGATCCCACATGCCTCAGAGCATTTAAGCCTGTGAGCCACAACTACTGAAACCGCACACCCTAGGGCCCATGTGCCGCAACTACTGAGCCCACGTGCTGCAAGTACTGAAGCCTGAGCCCCTAGAGCCCGTGCTCCGCAGCAAGAGAAGACATCACAATGAGAAGCCCGTGCACTGCAACAAAAAGTAGCCCCCGCTCGCCGCAACTAGAGAAAGCCTTCACACGGCAATGAGGACCCAATGCAGCCAAAAACCGAAAACAAAACAAAATAAAAACCTGGGAGGCAGGTATATCATCCCCTTTCATAAAGAAACTGGGGTTTAGAGAGTTTATGTAGCTTTCAGGTAAATGGCAGAGTCAGGACGACCTCAAGCCCACTGACCCCTGCTCAGCTATTTTCAGTTATGCCGAATGAGAGGCACTTCCTCCCTGCCCCTCCCATTGCCCCCCCCCCCTTACCACTGGACCTTTGCATATGCCCTTCCCTCAGCCCGAAAACTTCTTCCTGCTCTCTCCTCTCCCTCCTGGCTGATTTCCACTCATTCTTCAGATCTCAGTTTATATCTCATTTCTTACTAAATGCTATCTGGCTAGAATAGGTTTCTCTTCTCATCTATTTTGGGAGCTGGGAGGGGCTGAGAAAAGGGAGGAATATAGAGATAGGGGAAGACTTCCAGATAGAGATGCACCTCACCTGGTTCCCCAACCAAGGCTGCCCCTTCTTGAGGGCAGACCACTTCCAGTGCCTGGTCCATGCTGGAGTATAAAGGTCCAGACTTCGCACCACAGCTTGGGACAATTCCGTGGGGACCCCTCAACTTCAGAGCTTCCTGTGGTAGGTTGAGCCCTTTCTGGGACCCAGCTTCCTCCTCCCCTCTCCTGATCCCCCTCCCTAGGTGTTGAACCCAAGAGCCCTCCCTAATAATAATCTCACTTCCTAATAACCTCACTCTCCGAGTCAGCTTCTCTGGGAACCTGCCACTCAATCCCAGAGACCGGGGATAGCTCCAATTGCCCTTGGTCCCCTACCTTCCCCCGGTTCTCTGATGACTCATCACTCAGCAATTCCAGAGTTTAGGGCATTCCCTGCATTGCACCTGGAGAGTGGCAGGAATGTAAAGTCATAGTCATACTCACAACGCCCCAGAATTCCCCCACCCTGCACCAGCACCATGGCAGAGCCACCTACATAGGCTGGACGGAAACTCTGTTTCACGTCCGGTTTTAAAGTGGAATTTTGGGGGGTAGGAAGAGGCAGTGGCAATTAATGTAAGTCCTTTAGAGGAAGTAAAATGAATCTGCCAGGTAAAATGACATTCTCAAGCCACTGCCAACAGGACATTTTTGGAGGGATGGATGAGCAATAAATTCATCAAATACTTTGTTTACCCAGAGGGTTAAGGATTAAGGAATTCTTGAGGTAACTCTTGCTGATGTGTTCTATCAGAGGATCCCAGCTGGACCAAAGCTGCTGGCTGAGATCAAAAGAGTTAAGTGTCCCTTACCAAGATTTAGTCACCTCCATCCTGGTAGGGTCCCTTTTCTTAGGAGCTGCAGGAAAGGCTGTCTGGAGAATGGGGGTGAGGTGGGGAGTGCAGATGGAATTTTACAAATTGGAGACAGCTACTTTATAGAAACGGTATCCTCAACAGAAAAGTCAAGGTATCTTTTGAAAATACGACATGCCTGCACATAAGTCATTCACAGCCCCCTGAGACTATGGCATCTGAGTTGAGTTAACGGGATGTGTCTGAATCCCAGGGGAATTCAAATTCTTTCTGATTCATTAAGGAGGAAAACTGCTACTGTCTTTTTTTTGCAATATTGTTGCACTGAGTGCTAAAAATAGGAGTGACTTATTTTTTAAATTTTTAAAATACTTGCCTCTTACTAGACACTGTGTGAGACATTTTGCATGTATCATGTAATTGAATCCTCACATTATCCCAGGAGGTAAGTGTTATTGTTATCCTGCTTTAAGGATGAGATGAGGAAACAAGGCTTCAGGAGGCAAAGTGACCTGCCCAGGTCAGACAGCTGGACTAAGACCTGACCATTCAAACAGTCTGATGCCAAGTCTAAGTGTTGCCAAACAAAGTTTGTGTGCCTGAAGCATAGTAAGGCCAAATAAACCAAAAACGTCAGAGTTTGGAGCAGAGAAAGGTTTACTGCAGGGCCAAGCAAGGAGAACAGGTGGCTTGTGCTCAAAAACCTCACACTCCCCAATTGTTTGGGGGCAGAAGTTTTTATAAGCAAAATTTGGCATGAGGGCTGCCAACATACAACAAGTGGACAGACTATTTGATATTCCAGATGGGCTGGACAAATCTATGATGTGTGGTTGTTATAATGAACTTACAGATCCACACAATAAGGACGTTTTCATACTGGAAAAGAATGTAGGATAAAGATGCTGTCTTGTCCAAAATCTCTCCCAGCTTTGCTAGTCTTTATTTCAGTTAGGGCTTCCGTGTTCTCTCTGAGCTCCAATCATCGTGAGACTATACACACTAAAACCGAAGCAGAGAAGGGTCAAGGATCTTGTTCAAGGTCACAGAGGTCACACAGCTGTTCGGGAGAGGAAAATTTCTCCTTTACCCCTTTGGGTTATTTTGACTGGTCTAATAATGAAATTGACATAAGAGAGATAAACAAATCTAATTTTGTACATATGGAGGTCACACAGGTATAGGACCTAAGAAATGACCACAGCAGGCTGTTTATAGACTCTTTTAGACAAAGTAACAAGTGAAGGTTACCTGCTTTAAAGCTTTTTGGTAATATTTGTGGAGAAGGTTTTGAAGATTTGTATTTGCTCTTGACAAGTACATTGACCCTCGAGCAATACAGATTTGAAATTCACAGGTCCACTTAGACATGGGCCTGCACGTCCTGCACAGGAACCACACGATCTATGGTTGGTTGAATCTGTGGATGTGGAACTGCAGATACCGAGGGATGAGTGTAAAATTATAAACGGATTTTTGATTTCTTGGAGGGTTGGTGCTCCTAATCCCCATGTTGTTCAACGGTCAGCTGTAATATTAAGGAGGCTGTGGTTTAGAGTTTGGGCAAGAGAGCCCTTTTAGCAGTTTGTTTTTTTATTATTTTTAATTTTAATTTTTTTAAACTTTATTTGTTTTTGGCTGCATTGGGTCTTCGTTGCTGTGTGTGAGGGCTTTCTCTAGTTGCGGCGAGTGGGGACTACTCTTCATTGCGATGCATGGGCTTCTCATTGGGGTGGCTTATCTTGTTGTGGAACACAGGCTCTAGGCGCGCGGGCTTCAGTAGTTGTGGCTCGCAGGCTCTAGAGGGCGGGCTCAGTAGTCGTGGCGCATAGGCTTAGTTGCTCCGCGGCATGTGGGATCCTCCCGGATCAGGGCTCGAACCCGTGTCCCCTGCATTGGCAGGCAGATTCTTAACCACTGCGCCACCAGGCAAGTCCCCAGCAGTTTGTATTTTTAAAAGCCCTCAAAAGTAAAATAAACTAGGGAATTCCCTGGTGGTCCAGTGGCTAGGACTCAGCGCTTTCACTGTTGTGGACCCAGGTTCAATCCCTAGTCAGGGAACTAAGATCCTGCAAGCTGCGAGGGAAAAAAAAAAAAAGAAAAGTAAATAAATAAATAAAATATCCTCTCTCTTTAGTCTCAAGCAAGTGTGGGCATGGTTTTAGATACCTCCTGGAGTATTTACATTTCAAAGACAAGGTAAGGTTTACGTCTTCAAGGGACATAGAGAGAATGCAAGTTTTCTCCTGAGTTTTGGAGTGTATCTGTCTATTATCAGAAGTCTACCATAATTGCTATTAAATTTTTTCCTTCCTTCTGAGTTCATAGTTCAACTTTAGGCCAATTCACTTTAGAGGAGACAGGTTCTAATATCATACCTATCAAATCTTGACTATTAGCCTCCAGCTGAGCTAGTTCCTGGTCATTTGCAGGAGGGCCTGGGAAAAGTTCTGGCCACCTGTTTCCTTCGTGAAAGAGGATGGGGGTTTAGACCAGGGATCCATAGATCCAAAAGATCTTCTAGAGGATCAAGGACAGGCTGTTGGGGATAAGGGGTGTATAAGAGGGAGAGAGAGGGGGAATTTATGCTAGATTTGGTTTTTAATTTTGTTCTAAATTTAATTTCTGTTCTTTCATCTTATTAAGAGAGTCCCAAAGGCTGGGTGTTATATTTCTTTGTATCCACTTTTTAGTTTGGTCTTTTCATGGGTACCAATGACACAATTGTTTGAAGATGAGAAAATTGTCAGTTTAGAAGTTTTTCCAATTCAAAGGATCCATTGTCTGGCGAGTAGGGTTTTCTTAACAGCCACCCAACCCAATAAGCCTTTTTATGGCTTCATTGTGGATTCAAGAGGTAGTCCCAAGGAGAGTGAAAAGATGCAGCTTTCACAAAATCCAGGAAGTTCATTCCCAAAGAGAATCTGAGAAAGCAAAGCAAGAGCTCAGCCAGGCAAGGTGACATCTCTATCCATCACCCTGCTGTATTGGTTCTTGATAACATTCTTGCAAATGCATCTGTGGTACCCTTGCAACTCTGACTTCCCACCTAGGACAGCATTGCAGGATCCTGGTTATCTACACAAGCTCTATTAAAATGCAGCACTGGGTGTGAATGCTGGATAGTTACATGGCCTTGAACAAATTGCTCTACTTTTCCAAGCCTTGATTTTCCCATCCATCAAAAGGAGACTAATCACACCCACTTCCTGGGATGTTGGCTACAAACTAGCTAATGCATGATAAGCGCTCAACACAGTTTTTTAGAAAACTGCCTTTATTTGATTAGTAGTTGAAAAAAATTAACAGATACAGAAAAACAGTTTAATCAGCTGGAGAGAAGATAGACACTGAATGCCCCCCAAGAGAACTGACGGGAGGAAACGTGAAAGGGTGAGGAAAAGGGGCATTGCGAACCAGAGCCCAACCCGCCACCCAGGTGAGGCAGGTTATAGCACCTTCTGAAATGTTTAAGTGCCTCAGGCATGAAACCGAATTCCAATTTACTTAGCTCAGCCCAGGTCCAGGGGTACTGGGTTGTGTGGGGCGGAATGAGACACATTCCGGGGGGTGAGATGATCATCTCTGACTAGAGAAACTGACAGAATGGAATTTTTTAAATGAATTTTTCATCTGACTTTATTTTCAAATACACTTTCTTTAAAAAAAAAAAAGACACTTTCAGCAGGGATGACAAATATCAGTACTAGGAAATCCAGTTATACAAAAAGAAAAAAAATACTACATCTAGTCTGGGGTAGATACATTTATTTGGGGTAATGTACATTCAGTGGCACTAATTACACAGTAACTATAAGGTAACTAACATGAAACCATGGAACTGTAACTTTGCCACAGCTGCATGGACTTGGGCCTTTCTGGCTGAGCACATCAAAAATGGGATGCCTACCCCAGAGCTAGGCCAGTGAAACCTGTTAAGGAGTAAAGCTCTGCAGCGGTGATTCACCAGAATACCTTGCAGCTGACAGATAATAGGCAGGACATGTTAGTTATAAAGCAGTTATAACCACTTTATAGTTATTGTCATGGTCTGAACGCAGGTTGGAAAAGAATTTCCAGACATGAGGCAGAATGTAAAGAAGATAGAATTTATTATGTGGAAGGGTCACTGCCAGAACTGGTTGACTCAAGCCCGAACATGTGCTATTGATCAGTTTTTATGGCCAGAAAACAAAGGAATGGTCTGAGGTGAAAATTTCGTTTACTGATTGGTCAAGGGACATATGCTTTCCTTCTATAGGGTGGGAGTGGGACAGGGCAGATGCCTTTCCTTATTCGGGACAGGTCCTGCTGCCCAGGTGGGCATCGCCCAGGTGGGCATCGCCCAGGTGGGCTCAGGAATTTCATAACCATCACAACATGGTGGAGAGGGCGAGTAAGAGTCCGGTAGGGGGTGTAACGCTGACACTTTTTCAGGCAGGGTTGTCCTTTGTCCTTGAAGCACCATTGTCCTCGGAGCACCACAGTTATAACTTGAATTAGTGCCTGGTGTGTCAGATGGGAGAGCAGAGGGCTGTTAGAGCTATGTCAGAGGAACCCTGGCAGGCCAGATGGTTTGGGCATCATCGATAATCATGGTTGACTTCTAAACACTGATAGCAACATGACTTCTGATATGTAATCTTAGATAAATTATAGATAAATGAAAAAGGCCACTAGTCAGCCACTAAGATTAATAAATAGCTCTTCGAAATTTATTGCATGAGGGCTGTGCTTTGCAGCACAGTTTCCCAAGATGAAGCACCCAGATTTTTCCTTCCTGTATCTGGCTTGCAGAGCTGCTCTCATGCCCATTTCAAAGACCTCTCTCACTCCATCTTTGGGCTTTGATGCACACCCCATCTACCCCAAAGCTCCAATTCTGTTCGCCATATTTCTGCCTTCCTCTAGTTTTCCCGGCTCCTGCCTTACCTTGGTTAGCACCCACCTTCTGCGCTCATCCTTCCAAAGATCTTTCTTCTCCCAAGCAGGGTAATGGGACAGAAATGACTACTTTCTGGGATGTTTTCTGATGAACGTCTGATGTTTCCTGATAAATGTCCCTTTATCAGGGCTCTCAGTGGAGAAACACATCAGTATAACATCAGCATCCAGATAGGCGAGGGGCCTCAGGTGATCTCTTCCTGCCCACCTGTGTTCCACAAAGCCAATTCTGCCTGTTCTCCATCCACCTCGATATCTGCCACGTAGCTTTCAAACACCATGTGTACACACACCTTTGGGAACTGGTCCTTGCTAAACACAGTGACAGAGCACACTGGCCAATGGGGAAGACAGCAATTAATCAAATATTTAATTACAAACTGAATAGGTACTACAATAAAAAAAAAAAAATTACAGAGACAACAGGGGACCTGCCCTGGAATGGAGAGCTGGTTAGGGAAAGGTTCTGGCTCAGAAGCTCTCTAACAAACTATCCTAAAACCTAGTGACTTAAACCAACAACGGTCATTTATGTTGCCCACAAATCTGTAATTTGGGCAGAATTCAACCTGGACAGCAAGTCTGGGCTCCACTTGGTGTCATCTGGGGCACCTTGACTGGGATTGGAGAGTAAGTTAATTTACGTTAATTTGAGAAACTGCTCCAGAGAAGCATGGTTTCCAGCACAGTTTTATATCTTGTCAGAACAAAGAACATTAAATAAGTCAGGGATACATTTCAAGGAAAAAAAAGAAAACACATAGGTCAGCATGTATACCGCAAGTCAGCATGACCTTGGCACCTGGGAAGGGAGTCTTATCATCAAAGGAGGAGCAGCATTGGCATCCAGGAAGAGAGGCATTTAATCTTTATTTTTAACATGGACATTTTTTCTTTGGTCAATGTATCCTTTTCTCTGATAATTAAAGCAGATGTACAGTGCTGGGCCACAAACAGGCTATTTTAGTTAGCATAAAATTCAAGTTAACTCATGTATAAGCCAGAATGACTTCCCTATATCTCAATATGTGAAAATTTCTTTTATTACTGTCTCTGTAGATATTCATAATCTGGACATTTCATATACGTGGAGGCATACAAAACATGGCCTCCTGTGTCCAGCTTCTGTCACTTGATGTTATCAAGGTTCTGGAGGCTTCTCTCAAAGATGGCTCACTCACCTGGCCTGTAAGTTGGTGCTGGTTGACAGCTGGGAATTCAGTCAGGGATTTGGGTTAGGGATCCTAGCTCCTCTCCATCGGGGCCCTTTTGTGGGCTGCTTGGGCTTCCTTATGGCATGGTGGCTGGGTTCTAAGAGTGAACATCCTAAGAGAATCAGGCAGAAGCTTTTCACATTTTATGACCTAGATTTGAAAGTCACATAATGTCACTTTGATGTTTGTCTCAAGCTCACCTGGATTCAAGGGAAAGGAACACAGACCACACTTCTCAATGGGCAGAGTGTCAAAACACCTTGTAAGAAGAGTGTACCATGGGAGACATAACTGTGGCCATATTTGGATAATAACTGCCACAGCTTCCCTGAGGAAGTGTGACGTTTGACCTGAAAGCTGAAAGATAAGTAGGTGTTAACTAGGTACAGTGGTGAAGAGCATTCCGGGAACGTGGAACAGCATTTAGAAAGGCCCTGAGGTGGAGCAATGAGAACATTTGAGGAAGTGAAAGCAGGTCCAAGTAACAGGGGCAGAGAGGAGAGACACAAAGTGAATGTGAAGGGCCTGACGGTGGAGGACTTTGTCTGTCATGTGCTTTAAATGTCTTGTTTCTGCTCAGGTTATCTTGTCCATTCTTCCAGAATAGACAGCACCCTAGAGTACCACTTGGGGACAGTTACTCCCCCACCCGCCCCTTTCAGTGGGGCTGCAAGAGTGGACATGGACCCCAGTTCTCACCATTTAGGACATTCCACACAACCCCATCAGCTTCAGTGACTGGTTCAGGAATGGACACATGACCCAAGCAGGGCCAATGAGCCTCAAACCCAAGACAGCCCTGCAGCTACTGGACAAGGGATGCACTCTTTCTCTGGGGGTTGCCAGGCAGGATATAGTTGGAAGTGCTGGGTGTCATCTTTGACTCTGAGTGAGAAGAACCTGACTGAGAATGACACTGTTAACCTAAAATCAGCCAGTTTTACCAGCAAAATGTGTTTATTTGGGAAAAGCAAAGAACTGCAACTCAAGACGCCCAATCTATAGCAAACCACAGGCACGCCTGGAAAACAATGGGAGCCTGCTTTTATAGGAAAAAGGAGGGGTGGGGAGTTGGGAGGTGCTGTTCTAAATGAAAGTTCATTGGAGGAAAGTAGGTGGCAATGGCTTCTCATTGGCTGAGCTGCAATGTTTCCCATTGGCTGGGCAGTTGCTGAGGGAGGAGAAATTCTTCCTTTGGGCTAGTAACGTAGTTGCGCTTCCTATTTGGGAGTGCAATTTTCCTTTTTTCCTGTGTGGCGTGGAAGTGAAGGTCAGTGCATGCAAATGAAGGTCAGTGCCTGCAAATGATGATGAGTGTTAACGTATGAGACTTTCCTCTGCCGGCCATTCCTGGCTCTAACGTTAGTAAGGTTTCCTTTATTAATTTTCAATGGGAACAAAGAGAAAAGCAGTACCAAGTGATAGAGACTGTGGAGCTCCTGGACCATGATTAAAGCCAAATTTACCACTTGACATTTTAGATACATGAGTCAATAAATTTTGGTTTAAGCTGATTTTAATTTTCGTCACTTGCAACCAAGAGTCCTGTTTAAATTCACCGTTAGGATTTTGGTCATCCTGATGCTTATCCTTCCTGGAATGCTCCAGCACTTCATTTGGCCTCTTCCTGAACTTTTTTTGTGTGTTTGTGATCAATAAATTTTTTTTATTGCTTCTCAGTCTAAATTTCAAGTTAAATTTGTTTGAGATTCAAACAAATTCTGTAGAACATTTATAAGAACATTTGTACATAACGTTTATAAATGTTCCTTCTTGAATAAAAATAATATGTAATAAAGCCAGTTGTCTTGTTGGTCAATGATTAATCAAATAGAAAATACATGACAGTTTATGGGACAGTTTAAAATGTCCAAATATTATGCCCCTAGAGGATTTGTCTAGATTAAAGATCTCCCTCAGTCCTTTTCAGGGGACAGATGGATCTTGGGCATATTTGGGCAGGTTTTTTTAGAGTATGCTAGAGGAACATGTCAAATCAGCAGCTATCTGTCTGATTTATTTTTACTGCCTCCTTACCCCCTCCACTAAAACAAAACAAAAAACCCTCCTGATTGATGAGACTTTTTAAAATTGAAGTATAGTTGATTTACAATGTTGTGTTAGTTTCAGGTATACAGCACAGTGATTCTGTTATACATATACAATATATCTATTCTTTTTCAGATTCAAAATAGCTATTACATATTACAAAATGTTGCATATAGTTCCCTGTGCTATACAGTAGGTCCTTGTTGGTTATCTATTTAAATATAGTAATGTATATATGTTAATCCCAAACTCCTGATTTATTCCTTCCCCACTTTCCCCTTTAACCATAAATTTGTTTTCTATGTCTGTGGGTCTATGTTTTGTATATAAGTTCATTTGTATCTTTTCTTTTTGGATTCCACAAATAAGTGATATCATATGATATTTGTCTTCTGTCTGGCTTACTTAGTGTGATAATCTCTAGGTCCATCCATGTTGCTGCAAATGGCATTATTTCATTCTTTTTTATGGCTGAGTAATATTCCATTGTGTATATATCCCATATCTTCTTTATCCATTCATCTGTTGATGAACATTTAGGTAGCTTCCATGTCTTGGCTATTGTAAATAGTGCTGCAGTGAACATTGGGGTACAGATGAGACTATTTTTTAATGCAAATCAAGCTGTATTATTGGTAAGAAAATGTAATGTTAAACATAACTGAATATCCAGACACTTGGCAGTTTTAAAAGCTACTATGCCTGTGGCCCTGGCTCCTTTTCCTTATATTCCCATGATTGCCCCAGGGCTGCCACTAGTATACATGGAGGCCTTAAGCAAATTAGAGAAAAGGCCCCTATGGAAGAACAACTTTTAGAAAAAATTATCTCTTTCCATGGGAAGACTCAACTACATACCAAGAAGAACAGAGGCTGAAATTCAGCCCCCAACTACCTATCCAGTGGGAAGCACTTAGTCAGAGCACAGTGCAAAATAGCATGCAAGTAACCTTCACATCCCCTCCTCCATAGATGGGCATCATTTTTTAAATGTTGTTGAGATGACCCAAGCTGTTCTGGGTATCACATTCAAGCATTACAATGGTCAGAGGAGAAAAGAGAACAACTTCCAGAATGTCTCCCAGCAAACTGGGAAGAACTTTCCCAGAAACACTTAGCAAAGCTCTCCTTATATTCCATTTGTCTGAATTGGATCACACTTTCTAATCATTTTTTAATTTATTGAGGTAAAATTCACATAACCTAAAAAAATCACGATTTTAAAGTGCACAAATCAGTGGCTTTTAGCACAATCACAGTGTTGCACAATCATCACCACTATCCACTCCAGAGAATTTTCACTGCACAAAAAAGAAATTGTACCCATTAAGCTATCACTCCCCATTCCCCCCTTCTCCCCACCTCAGGCCCTGACAACCACTAATCTACTTTCTTTTTTTTTTGTGGTACGCGGGCCTCTCACTGTTGTGGCCTCTCCTGTTGCGGAGCACGGGTTCCAGACGCGCAGGGGCAGCGGCCATGGCTCACAGGCCCAGTCGCTCCGCGGCATGTGGGATCTTCCTGGACCGGGGCACGAACCCATGTTCCCTTTATCGGCAGGCGGACTCTCAACCACTGAGCCACCAGGGAAGCCCTGACTTTCTATCTCCATGGATTTACTTATTCTGGACATTTCGTGTATGTAAATGGATTCATACAATATGTGGCCTTTTATACCTGGGTTCTTTCAAAAAGCTTGGTTTCAAGGTTCATCGAAGTTTTGGCATGTATCAGTATTTAATTCCTTTTTATGGCTGAATAATATTCTGTTATATGGATAGACAAAATATGATTTACCCAGTCATCAGTTGGTAAACATTTGGGTCATTTCCATTTTTGGACTATTATGAATAATGCTACTGTGAACATTTGTGTACAAGTTAATGTTAAAACACCTGTTTTCAATTCTCAGGCAAATATGGAGTCATGGGATTGTTCGGCCATATGGTAATTCTCTGGTTCCCTTTTTGAGGAACTGTTTAACAGTTTTATTGATTGATTGATTGATTGACTGTGCTGTGCTGCTTGTGGATTTCTAGTTCCCTGACCAGGGATTGAACCCAGGCCCTCGGTAGTGAGAACGCAGAGTCCTAATCACTGGACTTCCAGGGGATTCCCTGTCAAACTGTTTTCCATAGAGACTGAATTATACATTTCCATCAACAATGTACATGTGTTCCAATTTCACATCCTTGTCAAAGAGGATGTTATTTTCCATTCGTTTTTTATTATAGTCATCCCAGTGTCTATGAGGAGATATTTCATTACAATTTTTTTTTTTTTCGGTGCGCGGGCCTCTCGCTGTTGTGGCCTCTCCCGTTGTGGAGCATAGGCTCCGGACACGCAGGCTCAGCGGCCATGGCTCACGGGCCCAGCCGCTCCGCGGCATGTGGGATCTTCCTGGACCGGGGCACGAACCTGTGTCCCCTGCATTGGCAGGCAGACTCTCAATCACTGCGCCACCAGAGAAGCCCTCTTTACAATTTTTATTTGCATTTTCCTGGTGATTAACGATGGTAAGCCTCTTTTCATGTGCTCGATGGCCATTTGAATATCTTCTTTGGAGAAATGTCTATTTAAACCCTTGGCTCATTTTTGTTTTTTGAATTTTATTTTATTTATTTTTTTATACAGCAGGTTCTTATTAGTTATCCATTTTATGCATATTAGTGTATATATGTCAATCCTAATCTCCCAATTCATCACACCACCACCACCCCACCCCCGGCCGCTTTCCCCCCTTGGTGTCCGTACGTTTGTTCTCTACATCTGTGCCTCTACCTTGGCTCATTTTTGAATTGAGTTCTTTGCTTTTTTGTTGTTGAGTTGTAAAGTATTTTTTACATATTCTAGGTACTAGAGCCTTGTCAAATGTGGGATTTGCAAATATTTTCTCCCATTCTGTGGGTTGTCTTTTCACTCTTTTGATAGTATCCTTTGATGTACAAATGTTTTTACTTTTCATGAAGTCTAATTTACCTATTTTTCTTGTTGTTGCTGCTTCTGCCTTTGGTGTCATATTTAAGAAACCATCATCAAATCCAAGATCATTAAGATTTGCCTCTAGGTTTTCTTGTAAGTATTTTATAGTTTTCACTCTTATATTTGGTTTGTTTGATCCACTTTTTTTACATACACACACACATATATGTACATATATATTCTTTTTCATATTATTTTCCATTATGGTTTATTACAGAATATAAAGTTCCCTGTGCTTTACAGTAGGACCTTGTTTATCTATTTTATATACAGTAGTTTGTATCTGCTAATCCCAAACTCCTAATTTATCCCTCCCCCACTCCCTTTCCCTTTTGGTAAACATAAATTTGTTTTCTATGTCTATGTGTCTGATTCTGTTTTTGCTTTTTTTTTCTGGCTGTGCCACACGGCTTGTGGGATCTTAGCTCCCTGACCAGGGATCAAACCCTGGCCATAGCAGTGGAAATGCTGAGTCTCAACCACTGGATCACCAGGGAATTCCCTCTTTCTGTTTTATAAATAAGCGCATTTTAATCATATTTTATCTTCCACATATAAATGATATCATATGGTATTTGTCTTTCTTTTCTGACTCACTTCCCTTAGCACGATAATCTCTAGGTCCATTCATGTTGCTGCAAATGGCATCATTTCATTCTTTTTATGACTGAGTAGTAGTCCATTGTACATATGTACCACATTTTCTTTATCCATTCATCTGTCAGTGGACATTTAGGTTGTTTCCATATCTTGGCTATTGCAAATAGTGAACACTGGGGTGCATTTTCTTTTCAAATTATGGTTTTCTCCAGATATATGCCCAGGAGTGGGAATTGCTGAATCATATGGCAACTCTACTTTTAGTTTTCCATAGTGGCTGCACTAACTTTACATTCCCACCAACTGTTGATCCACTTTGAGTTAATTTTTGTATATGATGTGACTTCAAGGTCCAACTTCCTTCTTTTGCATGTGAGTATCCACTTGTTCCAGGACCAGCTGTTGAAGAAATGTTTCCCTAATCAACTGACCATAGATGTATGAGTTTATTTCCAGACTCTCAACTCATTTTTAATTTCATTGATTCAATTAATTTCATTGATCTATATGTCTGTCCTTATGCCAGTAGCACAATGTGTGGTTATCGTAGCTTTTAGTAATTAAAAAAAAATTTTTTTTTTAATTTGGCCATGCCAAGCAGCTTGCAAGGTCTTAGTTCCCCGACCAGGGATTGAACCTGGGCCCTGGCAGTGAAAGTGCTGAGTCCTAACCACTGGACCACCAGGGAATTTCCAGTAAGTTTTAAAATCACGAAGCATGCATCTTCCAACTTTGTTCTTTTCCCAGATCATTCTGGCTTTTCATGGTCCCTTGCCCTTGCAATACCATATAAGTTTTAGGTTTGGCTTTTCCATGCCTGCAAAAAAGGACATTGGGATTTATACAGGGATGGCATTAAATCTATAGATTGTTTTTGTGTAGTATTGCCATCTTAACAATATTAAGTCTTCCAATCCATAGAAACACAATGTCTTTCTATTTATTTAGGTCTTCTTTAATTTCTTTCAGCAATGCTTTGTAATTATTAGGGCCAGGAATGAGACAACTAGGGACGGCCCCTATACCCCAGAGCCCACTGAAATTATTCAAACAAGCCAATCCTAAACTGCCTACTCTACCTTTCCCATTCCTTCCCTTTGAAACTCCAGTGAAGGCTCTTGTCCACATTTCCTCCTTATGCCTCTACCTCCTGACCAGTTCTAGTGTTTCTCTTTGTGACCCCTGCCACAATGTGGCATGCTCCCTTTCCTTGGGATCTGAAGGTATAATAAACTATCTTTCAAAGGCAGTCATCTCCTAATCTGTTGGCCTCACTATGCCTGAATAATAATGAAACCTATATTTAAAAACATTCAAATATTGATACAGTGTTGAATAAAGGTAGCAATAGTGACATCCTTGTCTTGTTCCTGACCTTAGGGGGAAAGCTTTAAGTCTTTCATCATGTGATGTGGGTTTCTTCTATATACCCCTTATCATATTGAAAAAGTCCCATTTGTTGGAGTACTTTTAGCATAAAAGGGTGTTAGATTTTATCAAATGCTTTTTTTCTCCATCAATTAAGATGTTTTTGTGGTTTCCACTCCCCTTTTGTTTTATTAATTTGTTGTATGACATTGACTGAGTTTTTAAAATGTTGCATCACCTTTGCATTCCTGGGATAAATCTCATTTGATCATTATGTAGAATCCATGTATATGCTGTTGGAGTCACTAGTATTTTGATTAGGATTTTTGCCTCTATATCCATAAGGGACATTGAGCTGTAGTTTTCTTGTGATGTCTTTGTCTGGCTGTGGTATCAGGGTAACACTGGCTTCATAGAATGAATTAGGAAGTTTCACCCTCTCCTATTTTTTTAAAGGGTTTAAGGGGATTGGTATTACTTCTCTTTTACTACATATTTTTCAGTTATTTTCTTAGTGGTTCCCTGGGAATTATAATTAATGCTTAATTTATAACAATCTAGTTAGAATTAATACCAACTTAGCTTTAATATTATACAAAATTTTTACTGCTACATACCTCCATTCTTCCCTTTATGTTGTTACTGGCACAAATTACATCTTTTTCATTGTGTGCCCATGAATATAGATTTGTAATTATTGTTTTATGTTGTCTTTTAAATCACATAGGAAAAATTAAGAGTAACAAGCCAAAAATACATTAATACTGACTTTTACATTTATGTAGTTACCTTTCCCAGTGTTATTTATTTTTCCATGTAGATTTGAATTACTGTCTAGTGTCCTTTTATTTCAGCCTGAAGAACTCCTTGCAGCATTTATCGCATGTCAGGTCTACCAGCAATGATCTCTCCCAGTTTTTGAAGTCCCTTTGAGCATATTTAAAATAGTTGACTTGGGACTTCCCTGGTGGCACAGCGGTTAGGAATCCGCCTGCCAATGCAGGGCACACAGGTTCGAGCCCTGGTCCGGGAAGATTCCACATGCTGCAGAGCAACTAAGCCCGTGTGCCACAACTACTGAGGCTGCACTCTAGAGCCTGCAAGCCACAACTACTGAGCATGCATGCCACAACTACTGAAGCCCACGCACCTAGAGCTGGTGCTCCACAACAAGAGAAGCTACCACAATGAGAAGCCCGTGCACCGCAGCGAAGAGTAGCCCCTGCTCGCTGCAACTGGAGAAAGCCCGCGCACAGCAACGAAGACCCAACACAGCCAAAAATAAAATAAATAAATAAAATAGTTGACTTAAAGTCTTTGTTTAGATATTCTGTTTTTTTTTTAAATGTATATAGTTGGCTTTTGTTTTGTTTCTCAGTTCAGGATTCAATCAAGGCTATGTGCTATATTTAGTTGTTACATCTTTTTATTTATTTATTTATTTTTTGCGGTACGCGGGCCTCTCACTGTTGTGGCCTTTCCCGTTGCGGAGCACAGGCTCCAGACGCGCAGGCTCAGCGGCCATGGCTCACGGGCCCAGCCGCTCTGCGGCATGTGGGACCTTCCTGTACCGGGGCACGAACCCGTGTCCCCTGCATCGGCAGGCGGACTCTCAACCACTGCGCCACCAGGGAAGCCCATAGTTGTTATATCTTTTTAATATCTTTCAGTCCAGAATGATTCCTCCACCTTTTTCTTTTTTTTAATGATATTGGCTTTTTAGGAGAGCCCATGTCAGATGTCTAATAGAATGTCCTATTTGATACTTGTCTCATTGTTCCCTCATAATTGGATCCAGGTTAAACATTTTTGGCAAGATGATACATAAGTAACGTGTATGTACAGTCTTTCCAGGGCAATGATGTTGGAATGAATTGGATGCAAACATTTTTGGTTGTGATGTCACTTTGGTCAGTATTCAAATTTCCAGAAGAAAGAATCTAATTGGCCAGGTTGGTTCACATGCGCACTCCTTGGCCAGAGAGGGAAGGCATTTTGACTGACAGTCTCATCAAGAATGTTCTCAGTGAGGAGTAGGTAGCTCAGCAAAAGAAAACTAAGATGCTGTTGGAGCAGGGGGAATGGATGCTGAGTAGGAAAAAATGACGAATATCCACTATCCCTCTATCTTTCAGTGGTCTCAGCCATTCACTTGACTTCTACTGTTTACTCTATCAAATTCTCAGAATGAAAGCTGACTTCTGTCTTCATTTCCACACCATGTTTACAACTGTCTGCTCAGAGCCTCTACTTGCCTGTCCTAAGGGCATCTAAAGTAAAACTTAATGCCTTCTCCACCTGCCCCTACTCATCCAGCAGAGGACCTGAATTATCTACAGCTCGATCACCGCCCCCCCAGAAACCAAAACCCAAATTCATGACTCAGTGTGCCTAGTCTTGTGGTTTGTACTTTTGTCGTGTCTTTTATAGCCTTTCTCTCTTTCATTCCCACATGTGTCATCCGAGACTATGCCCAAAGTGTTGTCTGGAATTACAAGTAACAAGGAAGAAACAGCTTTTCAGGTTAAACACATTCAGGGAGCATTGGGGGGACACAAATTTATTTATCACAGAACTTCTCAGAGCTTTGAATGAGCCAATGTGATTTTTAAAGAATAGATATTCTTTTCTTACTTTTTATTTTGCAAAATAATTCAATTTATGGAAAAATCTCAAGAAAAGCACAATGAACTTCCCAGTATTTGTCACCTGGATATATGAATTGTTAACATTTTCTTACCTTCTCTCCTCCCTTTCTCTCTTTCTTTCCCTCTTTCTCTCTCATATCTATATCTATACCTATATCTAAACCTATATCTCTATCTATCTATCTATGAGAGAGAGGATTATTTATATATATATATACATATATATATATACACATATATCCTCAATATATGTACTCTCTATGTATACTGTCAAATGGTTC
>NW_006793997.1:3125345-3135063 GCF_000442215.2 Lipotes vexillifer | reverse complement strand
GTTCAGCAGTAATAACATACATAATTATATCTATCTGTATCTATATATAATTATTGCTGAAACATTTGAGAATAAGTTGCATACATACATAAATACTTCACTTTGTATTTCCTAAAAATAAAAAATCTCATTGTTTCATAAATAGTCCATTGATAAATCCATATGATAAGAAAATTCTTATCTCCCACATCAGAGGACAGCTATACAATTTGGGAAGTGCTAGTTTACATTATTTCTATAGGCTGTAAACTCAGCGGTTCCCAAACCTGGCTGCCCATTACTGCCATCATTATTACCGAACAGTAAATGCTTATTGTATACAGATGTAAACATTTCACATGAATGCACTCATTTAATCTTCATAGTAACTCTAAATAATAAGTATTATCATCTCTAATTCTTACATGAGAAAACTGGGTTACAGAGAGGTTGCCCAGGATGCACAGCTGGTAAGAAACAGAGCTGCCATTTATAGCCAGACTATCTGAAGGGTATAATACACTTCTTCCAATGGTTCTGTTGGGCAAACAGGTTAACCACTCCTCTCACTGATAGGAAGGATTCTGCCTCATTCTCCTCCAAATTCCAGTTGCTAGATGAAATTACACAAAACACATCTTCTTCTGTTGCTTGTGAGTTAAGGAAATTGTCATTCAATCGAGTGGTTAAGAACCAGGACTTGGAAGTCAGTTCTGGATTTCCATCTTGGCTCTACCCTTAACCAGCTCCATGGTTTTGAGCTGGGCACCTCACTGGACAGTGAGGGTCGGATCAGAGGAGGAGGTATGGCCAACACTCAGGAAAGGGCTTGGCGATCAATCCATGGCAGCTAATAATTGTGGTTATTATTATTGGTGGTGGTGCTGTGTTATAAACCCCTCAGCCACAAATGGGCAAATTATCAACCGATCTGTCTCTGTTTCCTCACCTATAGAGTTGGGCTGTTAATATATTGTCTTCTAGGAGTGTTGTGAAGGTTAGAGAGAGGATGTAGTGTTTCGAATGCTGCCAGGCACATAGTGAGTATACAGTGAATGTTGGTTATTACTATTATTTATTCTTTCCTTTATCACTATGCTCCTGACAAAAGGTTCTACTTAGAACAGCTTGAATATGCTCCATTGTTAGCTGCTTCTGTGTGTTTTTCTTTTCTTTCTGGGACACCATCCCCATTTCCCTGTGTCAAAACCCCAATTGTGTCTCCTCCTGTCTCACCAGCAGTGTCCTTGGTGCCAGGGAAGCCTTTCCTTATCCCCCCATTAGGACTTTATTCATCTCATGGGATACTTATTTCCAGCTTTGTATAGAAATCTCTTGTCTCTTCTCCCCTTGGAGGAGCCCCTTTCCCTCTCCCCTTGGAGGAGCCCCTGTCCCTACTTCAGGTAACATCTAAACCAGAGCAGACCCCATAACCTGTTACCCTAAAGAGACCAGAGCCATTTTTAGAAGGTGCTAGATGAAAGCCTGCTTGGAGTCAGGGAAAAAAACCCACAGATCCCTTTGGTACCTCCCATCTGTCTGTTGCGAAGACTCAGAATAAATGTGCTGATAGGGACTGACTCCCACCGTTTAAGGGGCTGCTGCTGAGTAACCTCCTGTCTAGGGAGAGACCTTACCACACCAAGAGCTTCATCATTGCCTAATGGGGGTCCTCCGGGGCTTTATCAAGAACAAGGGAGCTGGGGACCCTCCTCCACCCAGTGAAACTGATAGAAAGAAATACAATGGGCAGATGGATTGTTACAAAGGCAGGTGGGCAAACAAGACACACAGGCAAGAACCTTCCCTTGCATGAGATGTTTCAACTGCTTTCTGGGGAGGCAGATAAAAAACAGTCACCAGAGTCCAAGCCCTCCCACTCTTCATTTGCAAACTTTTAGGCATCTTCCTTAGATAAGCATTTTGGGGGCTCTTGCTAATTCCTGGGGACTGAAATAAACAACAGCTACTGTCCTTCAGAGCCTGCTGGATGCCAGGCCCTTCAAAGGTGTTCTCCCAGTGACTCTCTGCCAGAGTGGCGGGTGTCCCACTGAGCTTTGAGCCTTTCTCTAACGTCCCCTTCTCAGTGAGGTCTACCCCGGGACACCCTACTGAAAACTGCAACCCTCCCCCACCTCCACTCCGCATCCCTGCATTCTCAGCATGACCCTCACCACCTTCTAATGTGCAGTTTGATTTATTTATTAAACAGGTTTATTGTCTGATTTTCCTCCCACACTCCACAAGGGGGACAACCACAGGGTGGGGCTGGGCGGTCTTTGCCACTTAGGCTCGTTTGGGCATCCCTAGGGCCTACAACAGAGCCTGGATCGTTAATACCATGTATGATCTATGAATCATTTATCATCGTTCATTTATTTTCCTTTTCAAAAATATTGTTTAGTTTTATAATGAAGTATAGTGGACAATAATTACAATGTCAAACAATTGTCCATAATTAATCGACAATAATTTACTATGTTGTATTAGTTTCATCATTCATTTAACCAGTCCCCTTCTGATGAACACTTGGCTGTTGTAAAACTTCTGCTCTTATAAACACACTGCAGTAAACATCCTTGGGCAAATATCTTTGCACATTTGTGCATTTATATCATAGTAGAGATTCTTCCATATAGAATTGCTAAGTCAAAAATTATGGAAAGTCTCAATATTAATAGATACTGCCAATAGCTCTTCCAAAAAGACTGTTTCCATTTAGACTCCCACTAAGAGTGCATGAGAGGGCTCACTAAGGATTGGTGAAATCAGGGTGGGGGTGGGGAGGATCCCAACTCATCTACACTTGCTGAACCTCTAATACCTGCAAGTGTAGAATCTTAATGTTAAAGGGATGTAAAAATTCATCTCGTTCTCCTTCAACTCCCTTCCCAGGCAGTAATCCTCTCCAACACAGCTTTGTTCTTAATTCTTTCCTTGTCAGGGACAGAGGTCAAACTTCCCTCCTATGGTTTTCAGGATAAATTGCTACTGACAGGTGACTGGGTCAAAATCTGCTTTCTTATAACCCCACCCCACCTATCCCGGCTCCATTCTCAGGAGCCACAAAAAACTGGGCTAATCCTTTTTCCATGTGACAGCTCTTAAAATATTTGAAGACTGTATCAAATCTCCTCTAAGACTTCTTCCAGGGTAAACCTCCCCAGCTCCAGCCAGACACACCCCCTGGATGTGACAGTGTTGACCTGGGGACCCTTTAGGTTAGTGGCCAAGCGTAAAAGCTTTCGGGTTCCCCAGGCTTAAGTTCAAGTCCCTGTTCCCACACTTTCCAGCTGTCTGACCTTGGCTAAGTCACTTTTCAGACTTTAGTTTCTTCCCTTGAATAAATTATATAACAATAGTGCCCACCTTATAAGGTTGCTGGCTGGGACACATTCTTACACACACACCCACACAAATCTAAAACTGTATTTTATGATGGTGTTGGTATAAAGACAAATATAATAAAGACAGGGTTATATTTATTTATTTTTCTTCTGATTCTAAAAGAATTAAAACATTTTCCTGGGGCCTTCAACGTATCGTGGCCTTAGGCTGTGCCTTCTATAACTGATGGATACATGGGGTCTGGTAACTGGGGGAGTGAAAAAGAGAAAATAGGCCAAGTATATAAAGTTCTTACCACAGGGCTTGGATCTTTGTAACTTAATAAATGATGATCACAAATTTAAAAAGGACTGTGCAGAGAACAGAGTGTGACACTGAGAACGTTTCCCCACAGACCTCTTTATCAGTGCCTGTGGGCTTTGCAGACCCAGCTTCTGAACACAGTAACACAGCCTGTGCCTTCTCACCTTGCCCGCAAGAGTCTCGTGAGAGAGTTGGTAAAAAAGATCCAGAGTCTATGGCATTTATGTTGAGAAAAGAGGTGTCTTATCTGCTCAGACTGCTATAACAAAATACCACAGACTGGATTCGATCCCTGGTCTTATAAACAACAGAAATTGATTTCTCACAGTGCAGGAGGCTGGGAAGTTCAAGATCAAGGTGCCAGCACGGTCACATTCTGGTGAGAGTCCTCTTCCTGGTTGATAGCTGGTGCCTTCTCGCCGCGTCCTTACATGGTGGAAGGGGGCAAAGGAGCTCTCTGGGTTCTCTTTTAATCTTTTGTTTTGTTTTGTTTTTTGTTTTGGCCGTGCCATGCGGCATGTGGGATCTTAGTTCCCCGACCAGGGATCGAACCCACACCGTCTGCAGTGGAAGCACAGAGTCTTAACCACTGGACTGCCAGGGAAGTCCCAAAGCTAATCTTTTTGTTTGTTTGTTTTGGTTTGGTTTTGGGGTCTCTTTTATAAAGGCATTAATCTCATTCATGAGAGCTCCATCCTCATGACCTCATCATCTCTCAAAGACCCCACCTCCTAATACCATCACATTGGGGATTTGAATTTCAACACATGGATTTGAGGGAGGTGGGGGGACACAAACACTCAGGCTATACCAAGAGGAAATACACATTTCTTAAAAAGAAACGTCTTCAAAAGAGGGTCAAAAAAATCCATGGACTAGTAGAAGATATTTGAAATATATGTAAATGGCAAAGCATTTAGACCTAGACTAAATAGAGCTCCCTCAAATCATTAAGAAAAAGACAGTTGATAGAAAAATGGCAAAAGACTTTAAGATGCCCTTGCAAGAAGGAAGAAATCGATATGGCTAATGAAAAAAAAAAAGTACTCAGCTTCATTTGTAATCAGGGAAATGCAAATTGAAACCACAATGAGATACCGCTACGTACTCTACCTACAGCACTTTTTCTGGATACATGTTATATTTTACCATTAGCATGTGTTTTTTAAATGTATACAATCACAAGGTAAACAAAAAGTTGCAAACAAACAAATAAGTGAAAATTCTCCCTACCACTGGACCTCCTAACCCCTCCCTCCAAATACGTCCTGTTACTAGTGGCTGGTGAGGCCTTTCAGAGACTGTGCTTGCCGTAGCATCTATGCATAAGCAGCCACCTTTCCTCAGATAATTAGTGCCATACTTATATCAATTAGCGTTTGAACAGGGAAGCAGAACCAGTATGAGTCCTTACAACTCATAATAAGGGATTTATTATTGAGATTAGGTCTTATAAAACTGTGGACGCTGGTGGAGAATTCAATGGGCCTAAAGTTGCTGGAGATCAGCAAGGCCAGCAGTTGGGGGGTGGGGGGAAGCTAGACATGAATTGGAAAGAAGGAAGGCAAACTACAGCCCATATCTGTTTCTGACGTTGTCCTTTTTATTACAGTCATTCTGGTGTGTGTAATGTGGTATCACATTGTGATTTGCTGAAATATTTTAAAGTAAGTTACAGAGATCATGACATTTCACCTTAAATACTCCAGTATGCCACTCTAAAAAATTATCACTTCTGTCAGTTCAGAAAAGTTTTTTTTTAATTATTATTTTCTTGATAATTTTCTCTCCTTTATTTTCCCAGTTTTATTTTTCTCAAATTATTATTTGGATATTGGACCTTCCATTGTCGTCTTCTAATGTTCTTTATTTCCTCTTCTCTCTGGAAGACTTCAATTTTTTTCTCCCTCTTGTTTCATTGAATATTTTTTACTTCTTAGTTTCTTGATTTCCAAGAGCTTTTTGTTGTTGTTGTTCCCTGACTATTCCTTTTAAAAGATACCTTGTTCTTGGGGCTTCCCTGGTGGTGCAGTGGTTGAGAGTCCGCCTGCCGATGCAGGGGACACGGGCCAGTGAGCCATGGCCGCTGAGCCTGTGCATCCAGAGCCTGTGCTCCGCAACAGGAGAGGCCACAACAGTGAGAGGCCCACGTACCACAAAAAAAAAAAAAAAATAGATATCTTGTTCTTTACAACTTAAATTTATACAGTGCTGTATATCAATTACATCTTAACACTGGAAAGAAAAATAAATAAATATATTTTAATTAAAAAAAAAAGATAGCCTGTTCGGTTCCAGGAATGCTATATCATCTATTATCTCTCTAAGATATTTATGGCAGATTTTTAGAAGTTTACTTCATTCCTCTCATTGTCACTGTTTCTCCAAATCCCATTTTCCTGCTTGTTTTGGAGTTGTCTTTCATAATAAAAGTTTTTCTCAGATGACTGGAGTCTTTGGCTGGTAAAATGTGTGTACACATATATTGACAGCATCACTATTCACAATAGGCAGAAGATGGAAACAGTCCAAATGTTCAGCTGATGAATGGCTAAACAATGTGTGGTATATCCATACAATGAAATATTACTCAGCCATTGAAAAGAGTGAAATGCAGGTACTTGCTACAATGTGGATGAACCTCAAAAATATTATGCTAAGTGAAAGAAGCCAGACAAAAGGTCACATAATGTATGATTCCATTTACAAATTCCATTTGACGATTTTCATTATTCATGGTAGACATGTTCTACAACGTCTCTGGGAACACTTAGTTATTGAATACGGAATCGCTGCTTCTAGGGAAATACAGTTCCTGTGAACCTCTGGTCACAACATTTTCATGAACCAATCAACACATAGTCTTGATTTATATGTGCTTCTGTTGAAAGAAATCTTATTTAGGGAATTCCCTGGCAGTCCAATAGTTAGGACTCCATGCTTTCACGGCCGAGGGCTCAGGTTCGATCCCTGGTCGGGGAACTAAGATCCTGCAAGCCATGCGGCGCAGCCAAAAATAAAAAAAAACTTTAAAAAAATTCTTATTTAATACATATTGTTGGTTCATTAACATAGAACTCACGGCCAACAGCACTAAAACTCATGCATGAATAAAGCTTACCTAACACATGTACTTTCTTGGAACACTAACCAGCACTTCAGGACTATACCTGGGACTATTTTAAACAGCGAAATCACAAACAAAAGGCACGAAAATGCAAAATGTGGCACAAAATATACCATGAACACTTGTTTAGAGTATGAGAGCTGAAATAAGAAGGGTGTTGCCTCCTTCATCCTCAGCTGGGAACATGCATGTAGAGCAACTCAGATTTGTTGCTGCTCCACCAATGACCAGGAAAGTCCACAACTATCAATTTTTTTTTAAGATTTATTTTTATGTATTTATTTATTTTGGCTGTGCCGGGTCTTAGTTGTGGCTCATGGGATCTTTGTTGCAGCATGCGTACTTCTTAGTTGCAGCATGCAGACTCCTTAGTTGAGGCATGCAGACTCATTTGCGGCATGCGGGATCTAGTTCTTCAATCAGGGATGGAACCTGGGCCCCCTGCATTGGGAGCACGGAGTCTTACCCACTGGACCATCAGGGAAGTCTCTCGATTTTGAAATTACAAATAAGTTAAAGTTAATGTAGTAAGACAAATTCAGAAATATGGAATCCACATATAGTGAGGATTACCTGCATACAGAATAATCCAGAATAGATCAATCCATAGGGACAGAATTCAGATGGATGCTTGCAGAGACAGGGGGAGAGGGGCCTGGGAAGCAACTGCTTATGTGTATGGGTTTCCTTTTGGGATGATGACAATGACTTGAAGCTAAATAGAGTTGGTGGTTACACAACACTGAGAATGTACTAAATACCAGTGAATTGTTCATTTTGAAATGGTGACTTTTATGTTATATAAATTTCATCCAAAAAAAATTGACATATCACTCTAAGCAGGACGCTGAACCTCTCTTTTCCTTTTGGTGTGGTGATTATCCACCTTCAGATCATGGCTGCTGCAAGAAACTGAGTGAAGACAACCCACAAGGACATAAAACTTGAGCAAACAATACACTAACATTGCTTTAAACTACTGAGATTTAGGGATTTTTGTTACTGCAGCATAACTGAACCTGTGTTGATTATTTCAGAGGTCTAAGCCTGACTGTCATCATTGTGGGAGCCAAGTGGGGTTGGGAGCTTGGAAATCTCACCATTTCTAGGTACCCTCTCACTTCATCCTCCTGTTTTCAGTTTCATGACTCACTCCATCCTCTACTCGGCCCCTTCCCAAATCTAGACTCTCTAAAATTTCCGGTCTTATGCTGTGGCTGGGAAAGATAGAGTCACCTGCTCTATAGGGTGGAAGAATCCACCCTCTCCTTACACTGACTTCCACACAGTTCTTCAGCTTTTGGTCCCAACTCACCCCAGCCTCCATATATGATGGGCATTTTCAGTTTCTCAGATTCCTCTGGTTTGTCCACTGGGGATTAGCTTAGTTCTTGGCCTCCGTCTCTGTGTTTGGCTAATTCACTTCCCACCTGTTTTCTATCTTCTGAAATTTTGTCAACAGTCTTCATCTAATGTTGTTTCCTCTCCTATTCTCCTTTTCCTCATTAGTTTAACCTTCCTTATTCCTCAGTGGTCATTTCAGGGAGGTTATGGGAGGGAGTGGAGAGAAAATGTGTTTAATTTGTCATGACTTACTGGGGTCATGAGTGTTTTCCTGTTCATCAGCTGTAGACCAGCATAACCGTTTCTGGTGGGTGTGTAGCCTCCCATTATAGGGACGTATTCTCCCATGAAGGATATTTGGCGAGGTCTGGAGACATTTTTGGTTGTCACAATGGGTTTTGAGATGAGGGGGCTACTGGCATCTAGTGCGTAGTGGACAGGGATGCTGTCAAACATCTTACGATGCTCAGGACAGCCCCCACAACAAAGAATTATCTGGACCAAATGTCAATAGGACAACTCAGAAGTTGAGAAACTCTGTTCTAAAGGGTTCCTATTGTCTTCAGGATAAAATTCAGACTCCACAGCATGGCCTACAATACCCCAGCCTACCTTTCCTGCACTCCCCCTGGCTCACCATGCTCCAGCCACAAGCATCTTCTTTCTATTCCTGGAACACACCAAGCTTGTTTCTGCCACAGGACCTTTGCACTTGCTGTTTCCTCAGCCTGAATCTCTCTTTCCTGGGTTTTCTGGTTGCTGACATCCTCACTTCAGGTCTCAGTTCAAATGTCACTTCCTTTGTGAGATCCTGACCAACCCAACTTCCCCTCTCCCCCCACCCCCACCCTCATCCTTATCCAAGGAACAGACTATTATATTTATTGTACTCGTCAAAGTATAAACTCCTGAAACTGGCTGTTTTTCTTCCTTTGTTTATATTTGTTTATTACTATGTTATCTCATGAGAGCAGGGACCTGTTAGTCTTGATCTTGAGCATTTTGCCTGCACATGGTTTCTGCTCAGAAGATGGACAAAAGGTCTTGTTTAGTGATCTTCAAGTATTTTACTTGTGTTTCTTCTTAAAGAATTTTTAAGAACTCTGTACACCTTGCATATTTTTAACTTGACATCTAAATTTTTAAAAAAATATATTTATTTATTTATTTATGGCTGTGTGAGGTCTTTGTTGCTGTGCATGGGCTTTCTCTAGTTGCGGTGAGTGGGGGCTACTCTTCGTTGCGGTGCATGGGCTTCTCATTGCGGTGGCTTCTCTTGTGGTGGAGCATGGGCTCTAGGCATGCGGGCCTCAGTAGTTGTGGCGTGCAGGCTTAGTTGCTCTGCAGCATGTGGGATCTTCCTGGACCAGGGCTTGAACCCGTGTCCCCTGCATTGGCAGGTGGATTTTTAACCACTGCCCAACCAGGGAAGTCCCTAAAATTTGTTTATTGTAAGTTTAAATAGTTACAGTCTTAATTTCCCAGTTATTATAAATATTGATATTTTAGAATATAATTTTACTTCATACTTTTAAATATACCTATCATCATTTATTTTAAAAAATCCATGAACATAATCACACACCATCATGGAAATAAATGGAAAATCCTGTAGGG
>NW_006793997.1:3123350-3125313 GCF_000442215.2 Lipotes vexillifer | reverse complement strand
GTAGGGAAAAAAAAAAGAACAGGCTTTTAACAACTGGAAGTTTAATTTTACCTTTTTTTTCTCCTTGAACTTGTATTTCCATTCTATTTCTCCCACAGACTTCTATCCTAATATTGATATAATATGTGAAAAGTTTTAAAATCAATCACCAGATCATACTTCTCTGCAACAAAATGCTTGTAAGTTATGTTAATATATATGTGTATATATATATTAACGTCCGGTTTCCCTAAGACTCTAATTTTGAAGAGTATCGTGTGTTCATAAGGCTCTAAGTGTTAAATGGATAATTAATAAGAACCTGCTGCATAAAAAAATAAATAAAATTAAAATTTAAAAAAAGGCTCTAAGTGTTAAAATTTTTCTCTAAATTATCATTACAACTATTATTTTAATATAATTGATCAAAACAACATAAATATACCACATTATGATCAGTAATTTGTTATACATTGAAAAGTATGTTTTATTTAAATGAGTCTTTTAATGAGACGGTGGGCTAGTTAATTTTTGGTGTCTTTTTTGGGGGGTGTCCATCTGTCTGTGGATAAATATTATTTATTGCTGGAATGGGATAGAGTTTAGAAGAAGCTCTATTCCTTTTTTTTTTTTTTTGCTTTTATAAAGTAAATACTGAGAAATATTTTTCACATAAACAGGATACTGAAATGGAAATTTTGTCAAGTAATTCAAGGTCACCCATGTTTTTTTAAAAATATTTATTTATTTATTTATTTATTTGGTTGCACTGGGTCTCAGTTGCGGCAGGTGGGCTCCTTAGTTGTGGCATGTGAACTCTTAGTTGCGGCATGTGGGATCTAGTTCCCTGACCAGTGATCGAACCCGGGCCCCCTGCGTTGGGAGCGTGGAGTCTTACCCACTGTACCACCAGGGAAGTCCCCAAGGTCACCCATGTTTGAATGCCTATTTGCCACACATCACATTACGATTCATTACCAGAAATTATTTGTAATAATCTATTATCCAACAAGTCTTGCAGTGCCTCCTTCATGTTGGTTGGAAGCAAATAGGAAATCATCCGAATTGCAAAAGGATTTGTTACCCAGTCCTTAGGGGCATTGCCTTTTCTAACCACACACTATTATCTTTATGCTTTTGTTCGGCGTCCAGGTTTTTACACCACAGCACAACATGCCTTAAGTAAGTTTCAAGATGACTGAGAAGCATTTGCCTTACTTTTACAAAGCAGAGGAAGGACAGTTGTGAAGGCAGGAACACCTTGGACGCAGGCCTTTTCTCAGGCATCTTAGTTCTAGGAGAGAGAACACACAGAAGCTGAGATCTAAACAGATTCTCTTTCTCCTCTATTGAGATATAATTTCATAAAGGTATGTTTTATACAGATATAGTTTAATAAAATGCACCCATTTGAAGTATTCACTTTGATGATGGGTTCTGACATGTATACACCTAATTTCCACTGCATTCAAGACATGGAAAATTTCCATCATTCCAGAAAGTTCCCTTATGTTCCCTTGTAGTCAACCCCCCCTCACCCAGTAGCTCCTATTCCGGGAAGAATGTATACTAACCTGAATCCAATCAAGCCTTTAGATCTAACGTTTACAGAAAATACAGGGGACAGAGGAACGCAGTAAGCCATGCCAATGAAGAAACAAAAAAGGAGAAATCCTGAATGTGGGGTATTCTACAGTATAATTGTCTTGCTCTCCTCAACAGGACAATGTTTTATACATATATGAGAGTGGGGAGTATTCTAGATTAAAAGACACTTAAGAGACGAAACTACTAAATGTAGTACATGATCCTTAATTGTAGGAAAGTAAAAATTGGATCGGACTGAGATATCCAAAACTCAGCCAGGCCATTCTTCAGGCTGGGGTAACAGACATAATAAAGCTGGCTGCAAAGTTAACAGAAAATAGCATTTCTTCCAAGGACACTCACAGCTTTAAAGTGTCATAGTACCCGCCCCCCCCCC
>NW_006793997.1:3117501-3123340 GCF_000442215.2 Lipotes vexillifer | reverse complement strand
CCCCCCCCGCCTTTGAGTGACCACTACTTTCTTACTCGCTGAGAAACTCTGTTCTCTAAAATTATAGAAAATTTGCAGTTTGAAATTCTGTGAGTACCAGTGACATGCCTTTCTCTCTCCTGGAACTCAGACGCTGAGAAACTGCCTTGAGTTCCAAGCCAGACACAGAGCTTCAGATAATGGTGTTCTGAATACAGTGGTCCACAATTATTGAACGCTGTAGTTTCGGAAAAACAGGACCCTGGGTCCACTTGGCAGTCCAAGCTGATATTAGCCCTTTTACTCCTCGACCTCTTTGAGCATATCAAACCCTGCTTCCCAGCTGCTAGCCCTGCTTCCGTCCCTCCCTGCCCAGCCCATGGTCTTGTCGACTGAAAAAATGAACAGCCTAAAATCTGAGATTATTAAATTATTAAAAAATCATGTTTTATTCTATGGACTTTCTGAGGACTCAAACCTGGGAGGCAGCTTCTCCAGATAGCTCTGAGGGCCTGCTCCGAAGAGGTAAGGGAGGAGCCAGGATATATAGGAGTTTTTGCAACAAAAGCCAGGTAGTTGGATCATCACAAGGTTACTGTTAATCAGAGAAAGCCAGGCATCTCAAGTCGATGAATTTAGTGCTTCTCTATGCATGGGAAGATGCAAGAATCTGAGCTCAATGAAATCATTCCTTTGATAGGCACCTTAACTATCCAGGGCCAGTATCCTGCTTTTCTCCACCCTGAATCCTCTCAGGGTGCACAGTTGGAGGTGGCTGCAGGGGCTGATGGCTTGATGACCACAACATCCTTTATTTACTGATATGGCAGGTGACATTCTTCATCACAGTCTATTTTTCACCCAGCTGCCCAAGTGATGCTGATAAAATCAAGTCACACCAGCTCCTCTGCTCAATTCCCTCCCGTGACCTCCTGCTTCACTCCAAGGATAACCAAGTCGTCGCTGGGGCCTGCGAGGCCCTATGTGAACTGGCTGCATCTCCATGCCAACCCCCCTGGGTTCTCTGCTCTTCCCCAAGCTTGGCTGTCATGCCTCAGCCCAGGCCTTTGATTTAGTGCTCCCCCAAAATCCATTCTCCCTTCGTACATTTACTTAAATGCCACCTCCTTGGCCCATCTTCCCTGATCACTCAGTCTAGATATCTACCCTCCTGACCCATACTGTACATTTTTCTTCTCAGCATTTAACTATCCTAAGTCATCTATATTAAACTCTGTCCTATTTATCTCATAAACAGGTAAATCTCTTTCTCTCTCCCACCAGAATCTCAGCTCCACAGTGTGGGCAGGGGATTTTGGTATGTTTTGCTCCCTGATGTAGGCCAAACTCCTAGACCGGAGGTCAGTACAATTTTTCAGGTAAAGAGCAAGGCAGTAAACATTTTAGGCTTTTTGGTCATGCGGTCTCTGTTGCAACTACCCAGTTCTGAGGTTGTAGCATGAAAACAGCCATGAAAAATACATAAAAGGGGACTTCCCTGGTGGTGCAGCGGTTAAGAATCCACCTGTCAATGCAGGGGACATGGGTTCGAGCCCTGGTCCAGGAAGATCCCACATGCCTCGGAGCAACTAAGCCCATGCACCACAACTACTGAGCCTGAGCTCTAGAGCCTGTGAGCCACAACTAGAGAAAGCCCGCACACAGGAACAAAGACCCAACGCAGCCAAAAATAAATAAATAAATTTATTTATCTTTTAAAAAAAGAATATGTTATTTATTTCCCCTTTAGTCATGCAAAGCAGTGACCCTACAGTTTCTTATCAGCTGAATTGAGCATTTAAGGAAATGTTTATATGTTACAGATCCAGCATCCTCACGTAATGCGAACCAAAAATGCTTTTTGGGAAATGTAAACCACCATTTGCTAGATACAGAAGTCTTCCGATTCTGTTTTGCTTTGTTACTTATTGTTTAAATTTTAATTACAAATGTAATACACACTCACTGGAGGACAAATAAAACAAAACAAAACAGCCAAAAAAAAAAAAAAAAAAGAAATAATTCCATAGAGCATTAAAAAATAAAATACATAAAAGGACATGCGGGACTGTGTTCTAATAAAACTTTATTTATACAAACAGGTGGCTGGTGGTAGTTTGCCATCTCCTGTGCAGGACACTGTTTGGCAATAAATATTTGCTGATTGAATTGTGAAGGGAGATAAGGTCATGCTCTTATTCTAGGAGGAAGAAGAACCAATTAAAAAATTTCAGGGACTTCCCTAGTGGCCCAGTGGCTGAGACTCTGCACTCTCAGTGCAGGGGTCGGGGTTCGACCCCTGGTCAGGGAACTAGATCCCGCAGGCCACAACTAAAGATCCCATGTGCTGCAGCTAAGACCCGATGCAGCCAGATAAATAAATAAAAAGAACTTGAGAGTCTGGCAGGAATAATTGGGGAAAGGAAGGGTAAAAGACAATTAAAAAAAATTCAGATCGTGTTAGAGCAGGGGTGAGATGAGGGGATGGTGGCTACTCGAGGTAAATGAAGTAGGGAAGCCTCTCTAAGGAGATGGCATTCGAGCTTAGGCTGGGCGAGCAGGGAGCCCAGGCTACTTGAAGCTTCAGAGGCTGAGGGTTCCAGGCAGAGGGATCGGCGGGGGGAAAGATTTGGAGGTGGGATGGGCTTGGGGTGTTCAAGAACCAGAAAGCTCCCAGTGTGGCTGCAGCAGCACAGCGACTGAAGACAAAGGGGTTCAAGATGACATTGGGGATGGGCAAGGACCATATCATAGAGGCCTAGTAGGAATTTTTTTTTAAACCACTCTATTTTGCTTTCTTTTTTCATATATATTTTTTATTGTGGTCAAATGTACATAACAAAATTTGCCATCTTGACCATTTTTAAGTGTATAGTTCTGTGGCATTAATTATACTCATACTGTTGTCGAACTGTCCCCACCATCCGCCTCCAAACTTTTTCTTCTTCTCAGATGGAAACTCTATACCCATTAAACACTAAGTCCCCATCTCCCACCTCACCCCTGGCAACCACCATTCTACTGTCTCTATGAACTTTACTCTGTGAACTTCATATAAGTGGATGCATACAATATTTCTCCTTTTATGACTGTCTTATTTCACTTGGCATAATGTCTTCAACGTTCACCCTTGTAGCATGTGTCAAAATTTCTTTCCCTTTTAAGGCTGAATAATATTCCATTACATATATAGATGACGTTTTCTTTATCTATTCATCTATTGATGGACACCTGGGCTGCTTTCACTTCCTGGCTATTGTGAACAATGCTGCTATGAACATGGGATGGGTGTGGAAATATCTTTTCAAGTTCCTGCTTTTACTTCTTTTGGGGGGTCTACCCAGAAATGGAATTGCTGGATCACATCCAGTAGGATTTTGTACTAAGCACGATAGGAGGCCAGGGGGGCTTTATGCAGGGGTGTTGCTTCCTTGCTTTAATAGGACTCCTCTGGTTGCTGTGTTGAGCTCTTATTGCAGTGGGGAGGGACAGGGATGGGGAGACCAGGCAGGAGGCTGTTACAGCAGCCCAGGTGAGAGACAGCAGTAGCTGGAAGATTCCAGTATGGCTGGGGAGGCCTATATGAAGCAAGTAAATTAGATGATTACAAATAGTGAAAAGTCCTGTGAAATAAATGAACAGGAATATGGTACTCTGATTTCAGGGAAAAACAAAAAGGATCTCTCTGGCATTCTTGATATATGATTCACTCAACTCATGGTCTACCAGGGCTGCTGATGCTTGAAATCCAGATCCCGCATTTTCACCATCAATTTATTTTGTTTGCTTTCATTGAGTGGGTTTGGCCCAGGGCCCAGAGCTACTGGGTCTGAGGGTGTTCATTACTGTACTTGAGCCACAGGTGGGAAGGAAGGGGCTTGGAAAGAAGGGGAGGGGAAGGCTTGTGAGTCTGTGGCTGAAAAAGAAGTGCGGAGAGGGTTTGGTGGTTAAAGCAGGGCTGAGTCTCCTCTCTGCCACATCCCAGCTGGGGGAATCATGCTCCTGGAAAACGGTATCCTCATTCATTTGGTCTGTCGTCTGCTTGCTTCTCACGAAGGCAGAGATCTTTGTTTTGTTTACCAAAGTGTCTACAGCACCTACATGGTAGGCCCCAATACATATTTTTATTTTATTTATTTTCTATTTCAAATTTTCATGTAAGGTATAACTTTTTTTTTTTTTTTTGGCTGCACCGTGTGGCATGTGGGATCTTAGTTCCCCGACCAGGGATCGAACCTGTGCCCCCTGCAGTGGCAGCACAGAGTCCTAACCACTGGACCGCCAGGGAATTCCTTAAGGTATAACTTTTGCAAAGCAAAGCATAGCAAACTTAAGTGTCCAGCTCAACAAATTTTAAAATGTGTGTGTGTGTGTAAACCATCTAATGACCACCAGATCAAGTTATAGAACATTTCCAGCTCTCCAGCAGGCTCTCTTGTACCTTGTCCTAATCACACTCCCTAAAGGTAACCACTATTCTAACATCGATCAACATTTATTAGTTTTTGCCTGTACTTGGACTTCATCTAAATGGGATCATGAAAAATGTACTCTTTCATGTTTGGCTTCTTTTGCTCCTTATTATGTGTCATGAGATTTGTCCATAATGTTACATGCGTTGGTAGTTTGATCCTTTTTATGTTTTTGCTGTGTCACATCACAATTTATTCATCCTTTTGACTATTGATGGACAGTCAGGTTGTCTCTAGTTTTGGGCTATTTGAATAAAGCTGTTCTAGACATTTTTGGTAGATGGTCTTTTGGTCTTTTGATGACAGATTTTGGTCTTTTGATGGACAAAAAGCACTCCTTTCTCTGGGAAAGGAGTGGAATTGCTATGTCACCGTGTAGTTGTATGTTTAGCTTTAGCAAAAATTGCCAAACGGTTTTCCAAAGTGGTTGAACCAATTTACACTTCCACTAACAGAGGGTGAGTTTCAGTTGTTCCGCATCTTTGCCAAGACTTGGCATTTTCATTTCAGTCATTCTGGCGGGGGTGTAATGGTATTTCACTGGGATTTTACTTGCATTTCCCTGATGACTAATGATGTTGAGCACCTTTTCATAAAAATAAATATTTGTTGAAAGAATGGATGAATAAAGAATTTGAATAAAAATGGAAAGAAATTTGACCATCTCGTACCCTGCTTAAAATCCACAAATGTCTCCCCATCACTCGTGGGGCCAGGCTGAAACCCCTCCTCCAGCCAACAAGATCTTGCATGCTCTGGCCCCTCCTGATCCCTCCTGCCCCAGATGAGTCCCTTCTGCTTCTGTCTCTGATTCCTGCCACCCAGACTGTCTTCAGGTTCCTCCAGGGACTTGCTCTGTCCTGCTTCATGGTTTTCCATAAGCTGTTTTCTTCATCCCAGAACACAGCCCAGGCCTCATGAAATCAGACTCATCACTTGTATCCCAGTTCAAAAGACCCTTCCTCCAGGAAACCTTCACTGACTTCCACTGCCAGTAGGCCAGGACCCTTTAAAACCCTCTTACTCCCACTTTTTCTTCCTAGCTTTTATCACAGCTGTAAATACACTTTATGTGATTATTTGATTAACCTGTTCCCCTCCCATTAAAAAAAACACTTTAAACACCCCTCCCCCGCAAGAAACCCCAACACTTTAAGCACCATAAGAGCAGCAACTTTGTCCTGTTTCCAGCAAGACCTGGTGTATAATAAATGCTCAGTAAGTATTTGTTAAATGTATAAATGTCAAAGCAACAGCTCAAAGAGCATTATAACCTGAAAGTAATTATCCCATAAAAACTCACTCACCCTGAGGGGTGTGTGTGTGTGTGTGTGTGTGTGTGTGTGTGTGTGTGTGTGTGTGTGTGTGTGTGTGTGTGTGTGTGTGTG